>NC_135815.1:20016471-20341471 GCF_964213995.1 Mustelus asterias | reverse complement strand
CAACTAATATATACTCTCTTCCACCTTCTTCCATCAGGGAAAAGATTCAAAAGTCTGATGTGTATAGCGCACAAGGAACAATACTTTTCACCGTGTAGGAATACATGTGACAATAGTAAATCAAATCAAAGAATCTTGCTAAATGTAAGTTTGCAGATGTCAGTGACTGCCTGTTCGGAAACCAAAAGGTAGCGTTAAGGGATGTGTGTCTGATTGGGTAACCATTAAAAATAAGGTATAGTTTTAGGGAGGTTTAATTTAATGTTCGTGTCGGGAAAGAAACCTGTAATTGTATTTTGTGCTAAAGTGTTTGTGTGGGGGTTAGTTTCAGTTCCGACTAAGATTCTATTGTGATCGAGAGCACTTTGGCATGAAAGGTAAATACCATTGTTAGGCAGCTAGAGGGGCCCTGGGGGGGTGGCAGGTAGCTCCTTTTCTTCGTTAGTTTCAGCTGAAAGCAGTTGGGAGGTAGATCATGAGGTACTACACAATTCTCTCTGCTCTACCGAGGGAAACACAGCAAGAAGTCTCACAATACCAGGTTAAAGTCCAACAGGTTTATTTGGTAGCAAAAGCCACTAGCTTTCGGAGCGCTTGCTGCTCCTTCGTCTGGCAAATGGGAGTTCTGTTCACAAACAAGGCATATAAAAGACACACTCAATTTACAAAATAATGGTTGGAATGCGAGTCTTTACAGGTAATCAAATCTCAAAGGGTACAGACAATGTGAGTGGAGAGAGCGTTAAGCACAGGTTAAAGAGATGTGTATCGTCTCCAGACAGGACAGTTAGTGAGATTTTGCAAGCCCAGGCAAGTCGTGGGGGTTACAGTTAGTGTGACATGAACCCAAGATCCCGGTTGAGGCCGTCCTCATGTGTGCGGAACTTGGCTATCAGTCTCTGCTCAGCGACTCTGCACTGTGTGTCGTGAAGGCCACTTACCCGAAGATCAGAGGTCGAATGCCCGTGACTGCTGAAGTGTTCCCCAACAGGAAGAGAACACACTTGCCTGGTGATTGTCGAGCGGTGTTCATTCATCCACTGTCGTAGCGTCTGCATGGTCTCCCCAATGTACCATGCCTCGGGACATCCTTTCCTACAGCGTATCAAGTAGACAACGTTGGCTGAGTTGCAAGAGTATGTACCGTGTACCTGTTGGATGGTGTTCTCACGTGAGATGGCAGCATCCGTGTCGATGATCCAGCACGTCTTGCAGAGGTTGCTGTGGCAGGGTTGTGTGGTGTCGTGGTCACTGTTCTCCTGAAGGCTGGGTAGTTTGCTGCGGACAATGGTCTGTTTGAGGTTGTGCGGTTGTTTGAAGGTAAGAAGTGGGGGTGTGGGGATGGCCTTGGCGAGATGTTCATCTTCATCAAATGACATGTTGAAGGCTCCGGAGAAGATGTCGTAGCTTCTCCGCTCCGGGGAAGTACTGGACGACGAAGGGTACTCTGTCCGCCGTGTCCGGTTTGTCTTTTGAGGTCGGTGCGGTTTTTCACTGTGGCGCGTCGGAACTGTCGATTGATGAGTCGAGCACCATATCCTGTTCTGCTCAATTTATTTTGTAAATTGAGTTTGTGTCTTTATATGCCCTGTTTGTGAACAGAACTCCCACTCACCTGACGAAGGAGCAGCAAGTGCTCCGGAAGCTCGTGGCTTTTGCTACCAAATAAACCTGTTGGACTTTAACCTGGTGTTGTGAGACTTCTTACTGTGTTTACCCCAGTCCAACACCGGCATCTCCACATCATGACTACCGAGGGAAAGCAGAAGGTTAGCCAGCTCTTTTAGCTTTGCTGTAAGAAATAATGCTACAATGGAGTAATGGTTCAGACAGCCTGTGCCAAAGATCTAAAGAGCAACCAGTTATGAAGCTAGAGAAATTAAGAAAAGTTTCCAAAGGTTTGGAGTTAAAGGAAACAATGAAGAAATTGGGAAATAGAACAGGATTCTGTTCAGGGACACCAAACAGTGCAGAGACAGACAAAAAATAAATAAATTGGTGAGGATACTCGAGAAAGGTTTTCTAAAAATAATCTTAAAGTTTGAAATGTCATACTATCATCTATAAACAAATGATAACATTTTAACGGATATCAGAATTGGTGCAAGTGTAAAATTCTGAAAGATTAATCAGAAATCCTGGCACAGACGTACTGCTAAAAAAGTGAAGTGGAAGCTCTGGTCAAATGGATCTTGGAATGCAGATTGCTAAGTGAATGTATTTAAGTGTATATTAGGAGTGGAGTTGGGAAACACTCATGACAAACATCTGGGAGAATTCGGAGGAGAAAAGTTGCAAATTAACTGTGTGCTGATGAGACCATTGTAGTTTCAAATGGACTTTATCATCCGTGTTAATGTGTGTATTATTTAAGCTAAAGGAGTATATTATCGGAGTATTATATTATAATCCATTTTCAGGTTTATTAATTTTTTTCTTGTTAAAACTAGTCAACAGTCCTGTGACTCCGATTCCACTGGTTTTTTCAGCCAGGGTTCCATTCTGGGAACCCTGGCTGAAATTAAATGGGGTGTCAAAACCAAGCAAGAATAAACCAGAGACCCACAATATTACTTGCTGCAAAGATCACAAATACAGTCACATAACTCACCATCAGTGTTCACTTCTGAGAACCGAGGCAAACCACTACCTCAGCCCAAATCAGAGTAAATTAATTGGTCTTAGTCAGTCATTACAGAGCTAACATTGCTATTTTAAAAAGGCAGTTAAAATACATAAAAAGGGTTTTCTCTGCTTGCAATGGAGCACCATGCAGAACTATTTTTGTGTTTCTTCTCACTCACTCCTTGATAACGTCTTTTAAAAAAAAAGAGTAACGTGAATTAGAATACCACTTTCACGTTTGATTCGAGCTGACAGGCAGTGACAAAAAGTAGTCATTCTGCTCTGATATATTTCCCTGCTTGGACTAACTTAACCTGGGTAACAAAAAATACTAACAAGTCAAGGCAAGAAGGGGAGGAAAAGTTCAGATCAGCAAAGTCATTTGACATTCATGACAGGGACTAGAATCCTGTCAGACCTCATTCTGGATTCAAAGCATGGACGAAAACCTGAAAAAAAGTATGATCTATTTTTGGTGCATCACCACTTGCTTTACAATAATCTCTTCTGAAGGTTGGCAACAGTGGTTAGCACTGCTGCCTCACAGCACAAGGGACCCGGGTTCAATTCCCAGCTTGGGTCACTAGCTATGCGGAGTCTGCACATTCTCCGTGTCTGCTCCAGTTTCCTCCCCCAGTCCCAAAGACATGCAGGTTTGGTGCATTGGCCATGCTAAATTCTCCCGCAGTGTACCCGAACAGGTGCCAGAGTGTGGCGACTAGGGGATTTTCACAGTATCATTGCAGTGTTAATGTAAACCTATTTGTGACATTAATTAACAAACTTAAACACTGATACCCACAGAGTTGAATAGATTTCTAATCTTAAAATTGGTTATTTGGGCAATGCATCAGAGGACAATTAGCACTCAGAATGAGGCAGTTTTTACAGGAGGGGGAAATGATCAATTATTCTATAGTAATAAATTTTACACTTTACCTGCTGGCTATGAGCCTGAGCCAGCCATAATATGGGTGGCACGGTAGCACAGCGGTTAGCACTGCTGTTTCACAGCTCCAGGGACCTGGGTTCGATTCCCGGCTTGGGTTACTGCCTGTGTGGAGTTTGCACATTCTCCTCGTGTCTGTGTGGGTTTCCTCCCACAGTCCAAAGATGTGCGGGTTAGGTTGCTTGGCCAATGCACCAAACCTGCACGTCTTTGGGACTGGGGGAGGAAACTGGAGCAGACACGGGTAAATATGTGGGGATATGGGGGTAGGGCCTGGGTGGGATTGTGGTCAGTGCAGACTCTTTCTGCACTGTAGGATTTCAATGATTCTATGAAGTGGCCCTAACTATGTGTACCTGGGAGCATGGGCAATGAATGATGGCTGGCAATTGGGCCTTTTGCCCCCACAAGCAATTGGGCCACAGGCTGGATCAACGGGAAACTCCGTGTCCAGACTGTTTCTGGGCATCAAACCTGTGCCTGGGACCGACAGGGTGGTGAGGGTATGGGTAGGGGAAATAGTCACTCTGGGGTTTTGACTGTCACTCCTCCCCTTAAATTAGCATCAAGAACTGTTCCCTCTTCAATTAAGAACAGGCACTGGTCTCTCAGAGCTGGAGGGTCAGAGGCTTTTCAATTTTGAGAATGGCAATAAATTGGTAATTCATGTAACATTAAGATGCCTATTGTTTAAAAAAATAGAAAAATCAGGCACACCACCACTGTTGGTTGGGGCCTGCGGAGAGCAGGAATCCCTCTACATATCAGCTTTTGGCTACACCTTCAGCCAGACAAGCAGGGAGACCATGTAGTCCTACCAAATCCTTGTCCACTAACATCTAGAAGGATAAGGGCAGCAGATACATGGGAACCCCACCATCTGGAAGCTCCCCTTCAAGCTAATCACCATCCAGACTTAGAAATATATTGCCGTTCCTTCACTGTCGCTCGGCTTATAGATTTATTTAATTTGGATTGAGGAGTGGGAAAGTCTTAAGGTGTTCAGGGATCATATACATATATTTTGGAAGGGGTAATTGCTATATAAATCAGGGTGTGCATTTAATAAGTGTTATAGCTCTAGTCATGCTTTTTTAAAAAAAAGTTTAATAAATAGTCTTTAGTTGTTACACAACGATTGGGCTGGTTATTCTAACTGGAGGTTTCACGCGAGTCCTCACCATTCCAAAATGAAACTATATGCCACCACAAACCAGTGTTTTAAGTTGAGATGCCCTCACAGATAACATCTGTGGGGTTTGTGATAATAGGTCTTTCAGGATGACAGGACATGGAGAAAGAGAGCAGTTAAAGCATATTGCATCTTGGGGCTTTATTAATAGGTGCATTGAGTACAAGAGCAAGATGATTATGTTGAACATGTATAAGACAGTAGTTATTCCTCATGCAGAGTACTGTGTCCATATTTGAGGGTAGACCTGAAGACATTGGAGAGAGTACAAAGGAGATTCACAGGAATGATTCCAGGGATAGAATTGGAAGCAGGAGGACAGATTGGAATGGCTTTCCTTGGAGGAAAGGAAACTAAGAGACGAGACTTCATAGAGGTAATAATGATCCTGAAGGGTATGGACAGGGTAAATAGTGAGAAACACTTCCCACTCGAGAGCATCAAGCCCAAGAGGGTACAGATTCAAAATAGATGGCAACAGGAGTAAGTGAGGTGAGGAATATTTGTTTTTCACCCAGAGGGCGATTGGAATCTGGAAGAAACTTCTTGAGCAAGTGGCATAGGCAGGTTCGATCAAGGTATTCAAAAGAAATTTGGATTACTATCTGAAAAGAACGAACATGCAAGGTTACAGTTAAAGTTTATTTATCAGTCACAAGTAAGGCTTACATTAACACTGCAATGAAGTTACTGTGAAATTCCCCTAGTTGCCACAGTCTGGCACCTGTTCAGGTCAGAATTCGCTGGACTCTGGGGTGGTTCCCGCAGATTGGAAAACAGCAAATGCGACGCCACTGTTTTAAAAAAGGAGGTAGCCAAAAGGTGGGCAACTATAGGCCGGTTAGCTTAACTTCTGTAGTAGGGAAAATGCTTGAATCGATCAAGGAAGAAATAGCGAGACATCTGGATATAAATTGTCCCATCGGTAAGACACAGCATGGGTTCATGAAGGAAAGGTTATGTTTGACTAATTTGGTGGAATTTTTTGACAACATGACATGTGCAGTGGACAATGGGCAACCTGTGGATGTGGTGTATCTGGATTTCCAGAAGGCATTTGACAAGGTGCCACACCAAAGACTGCTACATAAGATAACAGATGCACGGTTTTACGGGTAATGTATTAGCATAGACAGAGGATTGGTTAATTAACAGAAAGGTCAATGGGTGTTTTTCTGGTTGGCGATCAGTGAATAGTGGTGTGCCTCAGGAATTAGTGTTGGGACCACAATGGTTTACGATTTACGTAGATGATTTGGAGTTGGGGACCAAGTGTCGTGCGTCAAAATTGGCAGATGACAATAAGATGAGTGGCAGAGCAAAGTGTGCAGAAGATGCTGAAAGTCTGCAAAGGGATATAGATAGTCTAAGTGAGTGGGCGAGGGTCTGGCAGATGGAGTACAATGTTGGTAAATGCGAGGTCATTTTGGTAGGAACAACAACAAAATGGACTATTATTTAAATGGTAAAAAATTGCAGTATGCTGCTGTGCAAAAGAACTTGGATGTCCTTGTGCAGGAATCGCAAGGAGTTGGTTTGCAGGTGCAGCAGCTAAGGCGGCAAATGGAATTTTGTCCTTTATTGCGAGAGGGATCGAGTTTAAAAAGTGAGGTTATGTTGCAGCTGTATAAGGTGCTGGTGAGGCCACACCTGGAGTACTGTGTACAGTTTTGGTCTCCTTACTTGAGAAAAGGATATACTGGCACTGGAGGAGCTGCAGAGGAGATTCACTAGGTTGATTCCGGAGTTGAGAGGGTTGGCTTATGAGGAGAGGCCGAGTAGACTGGGGCTATACTCATTTTAATTCAGAAGAATGACGGGAGATCTTATAAAAACATAAGGTTATGAAAAGAATAGATAAAATTGAAGCAGGGAAGTTGTTTCCACTGGCAGGCGAAACTAGAACTAGAGGACGTGGCCTCAAAATAAGGGGAAGCAGATTTAGGACCGAGTTGAGGAGGAATTTCTTCACAAAGGGGTGTGAATCTGTGGAATTCCCTGCCCAGAGAAGCAGTTGAGGCGACCTCATTGAATGTTTTTAAGGCAAGGATGGATAAATCTTTGAACAGTAAAGGAATTAAGGGTTATGGTGAGCGGGCGGGTAAGTGGAGCAAAGTCCACAAAAAGATCAGCCATGATCTTATTGAATGGCAGAGCAGGCTTGAGGGGCCAGATGACCTACCCCTGCTCCTAGTTCTTATGTTCTTAATGCACCTAACCAGCATGTCTTTCAGAATGTGGGGGGAAACTGGAGCACCCAGAGGAAACCCACACAGACAGGGAGAACGTGCAAACTCCACACAGACAGTGACCCAAGCTGGGAATCGAACCCAGGTCCCTGGCACTGTGAAGCAGCAGTGCTAACCACTGTGCTACTGATAAGGCAGGGGGTGGGATTAGGTATAATGCTCTTTCAGTGAGCCAATGCTTGATGGACCAAACAGCCTCCTTCTGCTCTGTAAAGATTGAGATTCTGAACTCCACTAACACAGCCACCAGCGATCACAGCAAATGTTCCACTCTAACCCAAAAGCAATGCAGTGTTCCAACTGCTCCCACTCAAGATTAACTTTTATTCATTCATGGGCTGGCTGGCTGGTCAGCCAGCAATTATTGCCCATCCCTCGTTGCCCTTGAACTGAGTGGCTTGTTAGACCATTTCAGAGGTTAGTTGAGAGTCAACCACATTGCTGTGAATCTGGAGTCAAATGCAAGCCAGACCAGGTAAGGAGGGCAGATTTCCTTCCCTAAAAAGGACATTAGTGACCAGGTGGGTTTTTCTGACAAACAACAATGGTTTCATGGTCATCAGTAGGTTCTTGATTCCAGATATTTCTTATTGAATTCAAATATCATCCGCCGTGGCTGGATTCGAAACCAGGTCCCCAGAACATGAGCGAGTTTCTGGATTAATAGTCTAGTGATAATACCACTAGGCCATTACCTCCCCCTAATTCAGTCCAGACCCAAGATGGAATCAGGAAACATCCCTCATGTACATGAGCCCATAATTGCTGGATGGAATTAGCCACCAGGGAAGCTATGGCATTCTCCTCCTCGAATCCCTATTCAAATACAATTCCATTTATTTGAATGTTTTGCCAAGGTAGAAAATTCACTTTTCATTCCTTCAATGTTGACGGTTTACTTAATATTCAAAGTATTTAAGTTGAAGTTTCATACACAATTTTCCTGCATTTTACACATTGCATTTCATACTTTGAATAGTATTTTTAAAAATCCTCCCTGATGCATTAAAGCCAAGTCATGAAGTTATTTTTTCCCCCCGCAGGTACCAGAATTCTAAAATGGACCAGATTCCTGTCACATTCACTAATTCACAAAGTCAATGACAACAAAGCCTATGCAACATACAGTTCCCAGGCTAACCTTTAGCTGTAGGGAAACACTGCCAAACATCTGGCTTCCAGGCCGAATTGTATATTCAACCCTGATCAAGCCAGATGAGTGATCTCTCTGGAGCTATAGCTGAAAACACAAAATTCTCAGTTTCAATAGGGTAAAGGTGATGATAATGTGGATTAAAAACCTCTGCTTTTCTCCCTCAAGTGTGCACAAATGACTACATCTCCTGAACTCAAACAAAGGGCCAGGCTTCCTGTTCCGCTTGTTCACAGAGCCCCCTCCCACGGATATGGAATGAAGCACAGAATATCATTGCGGCACGGTGGCACAGTGGTTAGCATTGCTGCCTCAGCATCAGGGACCCAGGTGACTGTCTGCGTGGAATTTGCATGTTGTGTGTACGCGTGGGTTTCCTCTGGGTGCTCCAGTTTCTTCCCACAGTCCAAAGATGTGCAGGTTAGGTTGGTTGGCCATGCTAAATTGACCCTAGTGTCAGGGGATTAGCAGGGTAAATATGTGCGGTTACTGGAATAGAGCCTGGGTGGGATCGTGTTCGATGCGGAGTGGATGGGCTGAATGGCCTCCTTCTGCGCTGTAGGGATTCTATGATTAGTATCTATGACGTAGCACTATGCTTGCTGGCAACTCCATTACCTTCTAGCTTACCAGAGGCTTCAGCGGTCTCTGGCTACAAACTCCCAGGGCAGGATTTTCCTTCCCCTCCACAGTGCTTCACGGTAGCAGCGTGCCACTCGTTGATGGCAAGATCTTATGCCCTTGTTGGCAAATGGGATTTCCTGTTGAATGCACCCTGAGCCTCTGGGAAAGCGATGGTGGGGGGTGCGCCATTGGTGGGACTGTAAGATCCCACCGGTGTAAACAGCAACAAGATTTGGGTGCCAATGTCAAAGACAAATCCAAGACCCAATCATTCTGAAAAAGGTCAGTCAGTCCATTGTTCTCAACGGAGATCAGCTTGGAATACCTTAGAGAACCGATATCCAATTTTCCATCCGATTAAAGGAAAAATATGTCCTCCCAGCTCACTACTGGACAAAGCAACATCTCAATTTCTCTGCTCCTCACTCACTCCAATCCATCTCCATCTGAATTAGTAGCAATTCTGGTTCTCTCAATCAACCTGAACACAGTCAATCCTGTTGACAAGGAATGGTGCTGTAGTGGCAAAAAACATAGATACTAGGAGCAGGAGGAGGCCAGTCAGTCCTTCGTGCCTGCTCCATTTGGATTTTCAGAAAGGTTTTGATAAAGTCCCATGTGAGAGGTTAGTGTGCAAAACCAAAGCACATAGGTTTGGGGGCAAAAGGATGGATTGAAAATTGATTAGCAAAGAGTAGGAATAAATGGGTCTTTGAGCAATGGCAGGCAGTGACTCGTGCAGTCCCAAACAATACACATCAATGATCTGAATGAATTCATTATGATAGTTCATTCTCTATCTAAACACTATACTCCTATGCTCTCCCCATACCCCTTGACACCTCTGGAGTCAAGAAATCTATTTCTGTAAATATATTCAGTGACTTGGCCTCCTTAGCCTTCTGTGGTAGAGAATTCCAAGGCTTTCCAATCTCTCGAGTGAAGAGGTTTCTCATCAGGGCCGACCCCGTATCCTGAGACTGTGACCCCTTGTCCTAGATCCTCCAGCCAGAAGAAACAACATCCCTGCATCCAGTCCGTCAGAATTTTATACATTTCAATTAAATCCCCTCATTCTAAATTGCAGTGAATACAGGCCCATTTGACCCAATCTCGCCTCATGACAATCCTGTCACCCCCGGATTCAGTCTGGTGAACCTTCGCTTCACTTAGTCTATGGCTTGCTTGCAGTCTATATCCTTGCTTGATAAGGAGACCAAAACTGCACACAACACGCCAGGTGTGGTCTCACCAAGGCCCTGTAAGCTGCAGTAAGACATCCTTGCTCTGTACTCAAATCCTCTTGCTATGAAGGCCAACATACCATTTGGCTTCCTAACTGCTTGCTGTACCTCCATATTTGTGTACAAGGGCACCCAGGCCCCTTTGTATGTCAACATTTCCCAATTTAATACTTAGTCATTCTGTTTCTCCATCTAAAGTGGAGAACTGAATATTTCTCCACATTATGCTGCATCTGCCATGTATTTGCCCATTCACTCAACTTGTCCACATCACCTTGAGGCCTCTTAATATCCTCCTCACCACTCTCATTCCCACTACGTTTCATATCAAAATTGAAAATAGGAGTTTTGGTTCCCTCATTCAAATCATTGATGTATATTGTGTGGGACTCCACTAGTCACTGCCTGCCATTTCTAAAAATGGCCATTTATTCCTACTGTCTGCTAATCAATTTTCAATCCATCCTTTTACTCCCAAACCCATGTGCTTTCGTTTTGCACACTAACCCCTCACATGGGACTTTATCAAAAAGTCTGAAAATCCAAACACACTGGATCCACTGGGGCTGGGTCACCCTCATCTATTCCACTAGTTACATCCTCAAAGATTTCCAGTAGGTTTGTCAAACATCATTTCCCTTTCATAAATCCATGTTGTCTTTGTCTAATCCCCTGTTGGTGGTTTTTTTTTTAAACTGTCCTCTTATCGCATCCTTTATAATAGGCTCGAGCATTTTCCCTACTATGGTGTTAGGCCAACTAGTCCTCAATTCCCCGTTTCACCCTCCCTGCTTTGTTAAATAGCAGGGTTACATTTGCCACCCTCCAGTCTGTTGGAACTGTTCCAGGATTTGGAAAATGACAACCAACATATCCACTATTTCCATGACCATCTTTAGTACACTGGGATGTAAATGATCAGGCCCTGGGCATTTATCAGCTTTCAGTCCCATTAGTTTCTCCAGTAACACTAATTTACTTCAATTCCTCCTTCTCACCAGATCCTGGATTCCTCAGTATTTCTGGGAAGTTGCGCACCTTTCTCCAAGATTACAAAATTAAATTAGTTCGATTGCTGCACAATTTCCTTTTTCTCCATGATCAATTCTCTCATTTACAGACTGCAAGGGACTTACATTTGTCTTCACTACTCTTTTTATATACTTATAAAAGCTTTTAAAGTCTACACACAACCATCTCAGCGTGAAATATCACACATGCACACACTGACCTCTGATGTACTGATTTTTACTCAGCAGAACCATAGAATCCCTTCAGTGCAGAAGGCCGCCATTTGGCCCATCGATTCTGCACCGAATCGCATTTTACCCAAGCCGACCCACACATTTACCTTTGCTAATCCCCCTAACCTATACATCTTTGAACACTAAGGGGCAATTTAGCATGCTCAATCCACCTAACTGCACATCTTTGGACTGTGGGAAGAAACCGGAGCACACAGAGGAAACCCACGCAGATATTTGCACAGTCACCCAAGGCCGGAATTGAACCTGGGTCCTGGGTGCTGTGAGGTAGCTGGGCTAACCATTGTGCCACCCTTTCTGCCAGAAGCAGAATGTCAATTCTCCGACACTTCCTCCTTGCTTCCCCTGGACCAACGATCCCACTATTGAGCATCATGCCATTTTATCCAGAACAGTCACTGAGCTCATCTCTGGAGACCCATTTTCGACAGCCTCCCACCTCATTGTCCCCCCGCATCCCAAACAGCTGCTTCGTTCAGAAACAAGAATACAGGATGGTGGAAAATGTCAGCAGGTCTGCAAGGAGAGAAAGCAAAGTTAGCATTTCAAGTCTTTTTGGCTCTTTGTCAAAACTAAAGAGGGAAAGAATGTATTAGAAATAAGCCTGCTTCCACCTTCTTTCCAAAATCCATAAACAGGACTGCCTTGGCCGACTCATCTGTTCCTGCCCCTTCTTCCTATCGCAACTTTTATCCTTTCCTCCCCTTGTCCAGTCGCCCCCTACACAGTGTCTCATCACTTCAACAGTTCCCATTTTTCTGGCCCCAAACATCTCATGATGGATGTCCAATCCCACTACACCTCCATCCCCAACAGGGTAATGTGAGCTCTCCATTTTCTTCTTGAACAGAGATCCCAACCAATCCCCACCCACCACCCTCCTCCTCCACCGAGCTAAACTCATTCTCATACTGAACAATTTTTCTACTAATGCCACTTGCATTTATGGGTACCCACATGGGTCCAAGCTCTGCCTGTCTTGGTGAGGAGTGTGTGCAATATTCATTATTCTAGTCCTATTCTGGCCTCATTCCTTTTACCAATACATTAACGGCCATATCAGTGCCACTTCCTGCCTCTACCATGAGCCAAAGATTTCATTGACTGGTTTCCAATCTCACCTTCATCTGGTATGGACCATCTGATTCTTCCCTTCTCATCCCCTCTCCCAGGAATAGGATAACTAATATTTACCATAGACCCATGATTCCCACACCCTCCTACTTCCTATAAAAGGAGCAATATTCCCATTTTCTCAATCTCATCTAATCAGGCGATGAAACTTCAAACCAGCGCTCCTAATACGTCTTCCTTTCACCTCAGCTCAGGATTCCACCCTCCCATTGACAGACACTCCATCATAGCTGATTCACACAATTCTGCTCTCACCTCTTCTTGCCTCCAAGAACCACAATAGAGTTGCCCTTGTCCTCACTTTCCAACCCACTAGCCTCTGTACTCAACGGCTCATCAGCCACCATTTCTGCCAGCTCTTAATGTGATGCCATCACCAATCATATCTTTCCCCATCCTCCATTTTTGGCATGCTAAAAGAGGTCCATTCCCCCAGCAACATCCTGGTCCATTCCTCAGTCACCTCTAACCAGTATCTCATGCGTGCACAGGAACTGCAACACTTTTTAACCTTCTTCCTTTTCATCTTCCAAAGGCCCCAACTCTCTAACACAGCAACTTTACGTGTACTTTTTTTCAATTTAATATACTGTATTTGGTGTTCACTATGCAGTCCCGTCTGCAATGGGGGCGCCAAAACCCAGTCAGGGTGATCACTTTGCGGAGTACCTCCGTTCAGTGTGCAAGCATGACCGAATTTCCTGTTGCTTATCGTATTAATTCTCCACTTGCTCCTACTCTGATCTTCTGTCTTACTCAGTGTTTCCAAGGAATACAAACTAGAGGAACAGCTCATCTTTCAATTGAATCTTGAAGGCTGCAATATGCCAAAGAGTCCAACAATTTCAAGCCATGAGTCCTGTTCCCCATTTTGCTTCTTTGTTGCTGTTGGTTGTCAGCAGGATTAATAGGGTAAATATATGGGGTTACAGGGATGGGGCCTGGGTGGGATTGTTGTCTGTGCTGGTCCAATGGGCCGAATGGCCATCTGCACTGTAGGGATTCTATGATTTTATTAACCTGAAATGCTAACTCTATTTCTATCAACAGATGCTGCATAATGTTTTTATTACACATCCACATCTTTCTGATCTACTTGCATTCAATCCAAATTCTAAAACAAGCGCAAGTCCCGCACTTCATGGGGGTAAATGGTCAAAGATATATCAGTGATGACTCCACCTCTGTAACCAGGAAGGAAAGCCCAGCCTCCCAAACTTTGGAAGTTTCTATGGGACACAGTAGCTGCAGTGGGCATCACAGCAAGAGCAGGAGGTCACTCCAGAAATGACTCTCCTTCCAAAAGCTGTAGCTGGGAATGCAGACAAGAATTGTCTGACCAAACTCTCCCCTCAATCCCAGAGGAAAAATCAGCCACACAGTCCCAAAACATTTATTACAGACCCTGGAGGTATGTACTAAGTACAAGTGACAGGTTCGTCCTCAACCTGGTTTTCACCAGTAGCTTCAGGAATTGCAATGAGGGTGAGCAGAACCAGATCTGCCGAGCTGCTTGGCATAATCAACTTGTGTCTTTTCAACAACCGACAGGTTCTGTATTTCCCTCGGCTGCACTCAGATCCAGAGGCCTGTTGGCATTGGATTTTAGGACTGTCAAAATGCAGGTTCCTTGTCACCTCTTCTCTATATCCATCTCCTTCAGGATTCCATGGCTTCTCATATGCCTTAAATCAGCATACAGGTTATTAAACAACATAGCACAGTGTGTGCAGTCAGTGTACAACAGTAGCACAGTGGTTAGCACTGCTGCTTCACAGCTCCAGGGACCTGGGTTCGATTCCCGGCTTGGGTCACTGTCTGTGTGGAGTTTGCACATTCTCCTTGTGTCTGCGTGGGTTTCCTCCGGGTGCTCCGGTTTCCTCCCACAGTCCAAAGATGTGCAGGTTAGGTTGATTGGCCATGCTAAAAATTGCCCCTTAGAGTCCTGAGATGCGTAGGTTAAAGGGATTAGCGGGTAAAATATGTAGGGATATGGGGGCCTGGGTGGGATTGTGGTCGGTGCAGACTCGATGGGCCGAATGGCCTCCTTCTGCACTGTAAGGTTTCTATGATTCTATGATTTCTATGGTAATCAGGAGACTTGGATCCCCAACTCCCCAGGTAGTCATGAAGGGAAGTGCTGACAATAATCTTGATTGGTAAAGGGATCAAAGGTTACATGGAGAGGGTCACCAATTCACAATACTGCACAAACCCAAGAATTGGACTTGAAGTAGTTCAGTGGCCATAGTATGATCTTACAATATAATATCTTGCCCCCATGTCCTACAGGTCAAAGCCAAGACTAGCCTAATCATTACTTAATACCTACCATGCATAACAATTCAGAATCAGAGAATGCCAACAGAACAGAAGGGGGCCATTCGGCCCATCATGTACACACTGACTACAATCCCACCCGGGCCCTATTCCTGTAATCCCACACATGCCCTCTGCTAATCCCCAACACCATGGTCAATTTAGCATGGCCAATCAACCTAACCCGCACATCTTTGGACTGCAAGAGGAAACAAGAGCACCCAGAGGAAACCCACACAGACACGGGGAGAAAGTACAAACTCTACACAGTGACCCGAGGCCAGAATTGAATTCAGTTGGCGATCTCATGTCAACATCAGGTCCAGGTCCCACAGAATCTATGCTGACACTTCAGTATAACAGAGTGCCTGCCGTATTCACAAAGGAGCATCCATTGGATGAGATGCCAAATCATAATCTGACTTCCCTGCTCACTGCACTGCCATGGAACCTTCCATAAGAAAGTAGGAGCAGCCATTGCATTCTGACCAAACATTTCTCCCTCAATAATCATCATGTTATAACTCATCAGAATAACCTAGTGACAAAGTTAAGCTTCAAATCTCCATACTTTTATTTTCAAGCACACTTGTCGTCCTAATTCAGCTCCCATGAAAGGGTGGATAATAGTATTTTCTTGGATTTCTTTGAAGATGTTTTAGGAACTGCCTTGTGCAATTTAATCCCATTTTCTGAGAAGACTGCAAGTCAGCAGCCTTACTGATTAAACATTATTGCACTCCAATGTGGCAAGGCATCTCTAATGCCGTGCAAACACCCTTAAAATGGTCAATCCTTCATTAGTTGAATGAATTTTACAAGCAGGTCATGTATGGCCTATACAAAAAAGAGTTAATAATACCAAATTTATTTGTCGTTTACAATATAGTTTGATACACAACTCTATTTTGTAGAGTCAACGTTTCTGCTCCGGAGGCAAAACAACTACAAAGTTGGTGCCAATTTGAACATAAATCCCACTTGCCAGGCCTGGGTGAAAACTGAACTCCTAAGTTAGTCAATTTGAGGAGCATGGTCAGCCTCACGGCCATTTGTTGCCACAGCCTTCTGGATCAGGAATTCAGCATCAGAGCTGATGACCAAGAAGCTAGCAACAGTCCAGATAGTCAGAGATTTACAGCACAGCAAGTGGCCCTTTGGCCCATTGTGTCTGTGCCAGCCAGCAAGCGTCCATCGATCCTAATCCAATTTTTCAGCACGTAGCAATCCATAGCCTTGCATGCCATGACGTTTCAACAGCGCAGCTAATAAAGGCAAGTGTCCCACATGCCTTCTTAACCATCTCATCTACCTGTCCTGCTGCCTTCAGGGATCTTTGGACACGCAGCCAATGTCCCTTTGGTCCTCTGTACTCCTAGTGCCCGACCATTCATCATCTAGTCCCTTGCATTGTTAGCCCTCATCATCTCAATTTTCAGGGTTAACTTCCATTTGCCACTGTCCTGACCAGTTGACCAGCCCAACTATATTGTCCTGGAATCCAAGGCTTTCCTCCTTGCTATTTATCACACCAATTTTTACGTCATCTGCAAACTTACTGATCTTACCTCCCATATTCACATCTAGATATACACTAGAAACAGCAATGGACCCAGCACCAATCCCTGCAGTACGTCACCAGGTACAGGCTTCCAATCAAGTCCTTTGACCTTCGTCCTTTTCCCACTGCCTCCAAGCTAAATTTTGGATTCAATTTGCCGTGGCCCCATGCGGTCTTAACTTTTTGATCAGTCTTCCATCCAGGATCTTGTCAAAAGCCTTACTGAAGTCCACATAAACTTCACCAACTGCACTGCCCTCAACGCACCAAGTCACCTCTTGAAAAATTCAGACAAACGCATTGAACTGGATCATTTATTCTGGTTGGGAATCTTGGCAGATGCCAATCTGGCAGGGCCTGGCATGGTGGGAGAGAAGGGTAACTGTTAGGTAACTGTCCAAAGCAGCATTGGCTAAAGGATGAAAAACATTATCTTGGAGTGTGGTTAAGATTTGGAATGCACTGCCCGAAAGTGTGGAGGAGTTCAAATATAGATGTTCAGGAGAAAACTGGATCACCATCATACGAAAAGGAACAAATGTGCATGGATATAGGGAGCAGCATTGCTCAAAGACCCAGAGACAATGTGTCAAATGGCCTTCTCTGCTGTAACCATCTGTGATTCAATCAGCTACAAATACCCGATATCACCCTTCCCTGCCCAGTCACAAAAAGGAGGCAATGGCCTAGTGGTATTATCACTAGACTATCAATCCAGGAACTCAGCTAAGGTCCTCGGGACCCGGGTTCGAATTTTGCCATAGCAGATGGTGCAATTTGAATTAAGAATCTACTGATGACCATGAAACCATTGTCGATTGTTGGAAAAACCCATCTGGTTCATTAATGTCTTTTAGGGAAGGAAATCTGCCATCCTTACCTGGTCTGGCCTACATGCGACTCCAGAGCCACAGCAATGTGGTTGACTCTCAACTGCCTCTCCAAGGGCAATTAGGGATGGGTAATAAATACTGGCCAACCAGCGATGCCCATGTTGCATGAATGAATTAAAACTCAGCAATGAGAGTTCAGAGCAGAGTCATAATGTCGATCATATTACATTCACAATGGTGCAGTCTCAACTAATTCACAATTCTGTGCATTCGTTGAACCAGAGACATTCTGCAAAATTAGCCCAAACACCTCAACCCAGTCAGATAGCAAACATTTTATATTCATGGCCAGTATTTAATCACAGCTTTCCATTCCAGAGACCACTGTCTACCACTCCTGTCACTAAGTGCATGTCTAATAGATTGAAGAGTAAATCAATGGTGGCTTTGAAAAAGACTTGAACTTGAACAGGAGTACTAAGGGCGGCATGGTGACACAATAGTTAGCACTGCTGCCTCAGTGTAAGGGACCTGGTTTCGATTCCCAGATGGGTGACTATCTGTGCAAGTCTGCACATACTCCTCGTGTCTGTGTTAGTTTCTTCCGGGTGCTCTGGTTTCCTTCCACAATCTGAAAGACGTGCTGGTTAGGTGCATTGGCCATGCTAAAATTCTCCCTCCGTGTACTCGAACAAGCGCTGGAGTGTGGCGACTAGGGGATTTTCACATCAGTGTTAATGTAAGCCTACTTGTGACAAATAAACTTTAAACAGAATAATTGAAAAGACAATGGTACCTTTGCAATAGTTACAGCCCAAGCAAGGATGCACTTACCAGTGAAGATCTCAGGGTAGTTGCTGTCAGCAAGCGAAGGTCTTTTTACAGGTCCCAGAGGTAGAATTTCTGGAGATTCTGATTGCTGCAAAGTATCCACAGATCCGGCTTTCCTGATACTGCCTCCCTTTGGCCGTTTCACTTCCTCTGTCCAGTCGGCCGAGCGACTGAGGGAACCCTTCCCACTGGAGAGCTTCTGCTGTCTGGCTTGTGCTTTGCCCCGCTTGTGCTCAGCTGCCCGGCGCCGCCTCTGAAACAGGGGGCTCTGTGATGGCGAGACGGTGGGCGAGTTGCTCGGAGAGCTCAGCTGCCTGGTCGTCGTTCTGACGAAGATGGCATTGACTGGAGGATACGGCCTGACGACTGTCGATGCTGCCACGGGGAAAGGCCGGTGTGGTCGAAGGGTGCCGGCAGGAGATTCCAACTTAACGTGGGGGCCGCTGCTTTTAACTGCCGAACCAGGGAGAAACACCTCGGAATCGTAGCCGGTGTGGTCACAAGTCAGCACGTGGTCCACGCTGAGGTCAGCACACTTCTCCCCAGCATGGGCACAGAGGCAGACCTTTCCAGAATGGACAGGAGAAAAGTCAAATCCATTGTGGGTGAATGAGAAATCACAGTCTGGGGCAAAGCCTGGCACTGGGGCAGCACTTTCTATGGAAACATGCCCTGGTGTTAGATACTCAGCATTGTGATTGGTTAAGGAGCTGCAGTTTCCTTCAATTTTTGCCCCTTGCTCCTGCAGACCATGGAGAGAGTCAAGACTTCCCTCAGTTTTAGCTCCCAGCTCCTGCAGACCCTGGAGAGGGGCAAGACTTCCTTCAGTCTTAGCTCCCAGCTCCCGCAGACCCTGGAGAGGGGCAAGACTTCCTTCAGTCTTAGCTCCCAGCTCCCGCAGACCCTGGAGAGGGGCAAGATTTCCTTCTGTCTGAGCTCCCAGCTCAAGCTTTCCTACCTTGTTGGTCCTGGGGGAGGAGGCCACGTCTGGAAGGCTTCCCTGGGCATCAATGCCAGTCAATTGCTCGGTGAGGAGGAGGAGGAGGCTGTCGCTCCTCCTGTGTGGGGGTTGCGGTTGGTCGGGGGCAGCCCGGAGGGAGCCCTGCTGCAGTTGAATAGCGTGTTGAATGTCAGAGAGCAGGTCCTCGTGCTCTGCCGCCGAGTGGAAGCTGTAGATGTCGGTGTCCGAGCCAGAGCTCTGCCTTTGTCCATCCCGGAGCTCGGAGGGGGCCGGGAGGCTGTCATTGGTGAGGTCCAAATGCTCGGCCTCGGTGTCTGACAGACCCCCTCCCTCATCCGCCGAGATGCTGATGTCTGGGGTCTTTGTGATGGAGTGCACACTGTCTAATTCTCCCGTCTGCAGGGCCCGGCTTTCCAACACATCCTCCCTGGTGCCATTTTTAGCCCGCGATGGCGCTTTCCTTTTCCTGATGGAGAAGACGGAACGCGAGGACTCTGATTTCTTCTTCCTGCCGTCTCCCCCCTTGCCCTCCTTCCTCTTGCCCCCCGACCCTTTCTTGGCGCCCTCAGCATCCTTGGGCCGGGCATCCTCCGGCCACTCCTGCCCCTCCCCCCCGGCCCTCTTCAGCTTCCCCTCCTGGTTGCCCATGCTAGCGAACGGCCAGAAGCACTTGCCCCCCCTCAGGCCATGCCCCCGGCTCCGAGCTCCCGGTGAGGCAGGGGAGAGAGACGCTCGCTCGGTGCCGGTGATTCTCCCATCCGCTGTTGCAGCCTCTCTGCATAATGTGGTCCCCTCCTCTGGGACATGCTCAGTGCAGCTCGCACTCTTGCACGGTCTGTGAGGCAGCAGCAGCTCAGCTGTCCTCTCCACACAGGGCAAGAAGCACCTCTCAGTGATGTTGTCAGTCAGCTTCTCAATGGTGTGAATAGCCTTCATCCTAAAGAGAAAATCCATGGCAGTAGGTCAGAGGATTGAAAGCCACCACCTCAAAGACTGCAATTGTTCTGCGAGAGAGAGAAAAGAGGGGGGATTTTAAAAAATGGATTAATTACACACTGCAAAATTAGTTTAAAAATAGAAAAATCAAAATGCAAGGCATCTATTCTCTAGGAAGAAAGAGGGGGGAAAAAAAAGAGAGAAAGGGATGGATTAATTACACACCGCAGAATTACTTTACAAATAGAAAAAATATCAAAACGTAAAGCATCTATTCTGGAAGAAAGAGAGGGGGAGAGGGATAGGAATGGATTAATTACACACCGCAGAATTACTTTACAAATAGAAAAAAATATCAATGTAAAGAATCTATTCTCCAGGAAGAGGGGGAGGCGGGGGTAGGGATAGGAATGGATTAATTACACTGCAGAATTAGTTTACTAATAGAAAATATAAAAATCTAACGCAACGTTTCTATTCTCCTGGAAGAGGGGGGGGGGATAGAATTACACACTGCAGAATTAGTTTTAAAATATTGAGATAAAAATGCAAGGCATCTATTTGCCTGGAAGTTGGGGGGGGGGGGTGTGGAAAGAGGGGGAAAAGGATGAATTAATTACACATTGCAGAATTAGTTTACAAATAGAAGATAAAAATCTAACGCCAACGTTTCTATTCTCCTGGAAGAGAGAGAGAGAGAGGGGAGGGAAAATAATGGATTAATTACACACCGTAGAACTAAGTTTTAAAATAGAAAAAGATTTAAATCTACAGTTTCTGTTCCCATAGAAACCGCTTACAACCCACAAGGATACAAAATCCCCCCCGGGGAGATCTAAACAGACTGCTAGGCACACCACCCGCCCGAGAAAATAAAATCTATGGATTAGAAGCATCCTTGTTACTGCAAACCAATGCCTACTATGTTTGAAAGACTGATTGGTGTTTATTTCTTTGCTTACACTGGGTGACACCAGAGCTAACATTTAAGCAAATGTTTCATCGGTCCTGAAGCTATACATTTCCAAACTGCTGTTGGATAACAAGAGACTTTGCAGTTGATTCCTATTGTAAAAAGAGCAAACCCACTTGATCTAGGGACATGATTTATCATATGTATTTCTTGCGCACTATATAGACAAAGCATACGATACATATATATATAAGGAAAGGAAATGGTACAGAATGTAGTATTACTTTATCTTGCCCTTGCCTTTTAAAATTTCCAAAAGATAAAGCATGTTTTATCTTGCAGGAAGCTTGTCAGAATATAAAAAGCTTCTCGTTCAAGATTCATTACTGAGGTAAAAGGTGGATTACAAAGCTTTAAGCAGCTATAGAGACAGACCTCTCGTGTACACGACAAGCAATGACATGTGTGTGTGTGTTTCTCTGTCTCCTACACTAGTCATTGAGAGGACTGGGGGAGGGAAGGCAGGGGAATAATGAATGAGTCTTGTAAACACTGCTGCAGCCTGGCTCCTCTTGTGACGGTATCGGCAAGATAATTGTAGATCAGGAGAAGATAGATAGTGATAAAGTCATTACAAAAGAGAACATTTAGCCTTATCAGTAGAGTAAAGAAAATAGAATAGAAGATACTCATTTGACACATTAGCCAAATTTGTGACCAGTGATTTTTCATAGGGAAAGAGATACAAAAGTCTGAGTCACGTACCAACCGACTCAAGAACAGCCTTTTTCCTGCTGCCATCAGGCTTTTGAATGGATTGACCATACATTAAGTTGATCTTTCTCCAAACAATAGCTATGACTGTAACACGATGCTCTGCACCCTTTCCTTCTCTCCTATGCACGATACGTTTTCTCCGAATAGCATGCAAGAAACAATACTTTTCACTGTAGCTCAATACAGGTGACAAAATCAAATCATAGGAGTGCATGTATGCCAAGCACACTGGCCTGGTTATTGTTCAGAAAGACATGCCCTAGATTTTCTTTCCCCTTCACTGGAGGCCAAATGTTCACAATTTTAAAGGATGGCTTAACATCTTTACCAGTCTTCACCTCACCTACAATTATCTTCTCTGATACAGTCAGAGTGGTGGGAAATTTACCATGGTGGGCAGCATGGTAGCACAGCGGTTAGCACTGCTGCTTCACAGCTCCAGGGACCTGGGTTCGAATCCCGGCTCACTGTCTGTGTGGAGTTTGCACATTCTCCCCGTGTCTGCGTGGGTTTCCTCCGGGTGCTCCGGTTTCCTCCCACAGTCCAAAAGATGTGCGGGCTAGGTTGATTGGCCATTCTAAATTGCCCCTTAGTGTCCCGGGATGCATAGATTAGAGGGGTTAGTGGGTAAATATGTAGGGATATGTGGATAGGGCCTGGGTGGGATTGTGGTTGGTTTAGACTCAATGGGCCGAATGGTCTCTTTCTGCACTGTAGGATTCTATGATTCTATGAAATGTTCAGGACAAAATTAAGAGGCACTTGTGTGGGTTAAAGGTATACCGGTATGGATCTGACAAGAGAAAATCACGTTCAACTAACTTCCTGGAGTTTTTCTTTGATGAAGTGGGAAAGTGGGTTGATGAGGGCAATGTGGTTGATAGGGTGTACAGAGACTTCCAAAAGTGCCACAAAGACGACGGAGTAAAGTTAGAGCTCATGGAATAAAAAGGAACAGTAGCAACATGCATGCCAAATTGGCTGAATGGCAGCAAACAAAAAGTAGTGATTAGTGGATCTCCTATTGGGAAATGAGTTAGGGCAGGTGATGGATGAGAGTGTGAGGGAACACTTTGGATCCAGTGATCATAATGCCATTAGTTTCAACCTGATCATGGATAAGGATAGATCTGGTCCTCGGGTTGAAGTTCTGAACTGGAAAAAGGCCAAATTTGATGAAACGAGAAAGGATCTGGAAAGTGTGGATTGGCACAGGCTGTTCTCTAGCAAGGATGTAAATGGAAAGTGGGAGGCCTTCAAAGGAGAAATTTTGAGAGTGCAGTTTGTATGTTCCTGTCAGGATTAAAGGCAAAGTAAATAGGAATAAGGAACCTTGGTTCTCGAGGAAGATTGTAACACTGATTAAGAGGAAGAGAGAGTTGTATGAAATGTAGAGGTAACAAGGAACAGATCAGATGCTCGAGGAGTATAAAAAGTGCAAGAAGCTACTTAAGAGGGAAACCAGGAGGGCTAAAAGACGACATGAGGTTGCTTTGGCAGACAGAGTGAAGGAAAATCCAAAGAGCTTCTATAGGTATGTTAGGAGCAAAAGGATAGTGAGGGATAAAATTGATCCTCTTGAAGACCAGAGTGGTAGACTGTGTATGGAACCAAAAGAAATGGGGGAGATACTAAATGGATTTTTTGCATCCGTATTTATTGAGGAAACGGGCATGGAGTCTACGAAAATAGGGCAAACAGGTAGGGAGGTCATGGAACCTTTACAAATTAAAGGGGAGGAGGTGCTTGCTGTCTTGAGGCAAATCAGAGTGGATAAATCCCCAGGACCGGGCAGGGTATTCCCACGGACCTTGAGGGAAGCTAGTGTTGAACTTGCAGGGGCCCTGGCAGACATATTTAAAATGTCAGTATTCACGGGGGAGGTGCCGGATGATTGGAGGGTGGCTCATGTTGTTTAAAAAAAGGTTCCAAAAGAAATCTGGGAAATTATAGGCCAGTAGGTTTGATGTCGGTGGTGGGCAAGTTATTGGAAGGTGTGATAAGGGATAGGATCTACAAATATTTGGATAGACAGGGGCTTATTAGGGAGAGCCAACATGGCTTTGTGTGTGGTAGGTCACGTTTGACCAATCTATTATAGAGTTTTGCGAGGAGGTTACCAGGAAAGTGGATGAAGGGAAGGCAGTGGATGTTGTCTACCTGGATTTCAGCAAGGCCTTTGACAAGGTCCCTCACGGGAGGTTAGTTAGGAAGGTTCAGTCGCTGGGTATACATGGGGAGGTAGTAAATTGGATTAGACACTGGCTCAATGGAAGAAGCCAGAGAGTGGTTGTAGAGGATTGCTTCTCTGAGTGGAGGCCTGTGACTAGTGGTGTGCCACAGGGATCGGTGTTGGGTCCATTGTTGTTTGTCATCCAGATCATTGATATAGATGACAATGTGGTAAATTGGATCAGCAAATTTGCTGATGGTATAAAAATTGGAGGTGTAGTGGACAGTGAGGAAGGTTTTCAAAGCTTGCAGAGGGATCGGGACCAACTAGAAAAATGGCAAATTGAATTTAACGCAGACAAGTGTGAGATATTGCACTTTGGAAGGACAAACCAAAGAAGAACGTACAGGGTAAATGGTAGGACTCTGAAGAGTGCAGTTGAACAGGGGGATCTGAGAATACAGGTACAGAATTCCCTAAAAGTGACGTCACAGGTGGATAGGGTCATAAAGAGTGCCTTTGGTACATTTGCCTTTATAAATCGGAGTATCGAGTATAAAAGTTGGAGTGTTATCGTAAGGTTATAGAAGGCATTGATGAGGCCGAATTTAGAGTATTGTGTACAGTTTTGGTCACCTAGTTACAGGACGGATGTAAATAAGGTTGAAAGAGGGCAGAGAAGGTTCACAAGGATGTTGCCAGGACTTGAGAAGCTGAGTTACAGAGAGAGATTGAATAGGTTGGGACTTTATTCCCTGGAGCGTAGAAGATGGAGGGGAGATTTGATAGAGGTGTATAAGATTTTGATGGGTATAGATAGAGTGAATGCAAGCAGGTTTTTTCCGCTGAGGCTAGGGGAGAAAAAAACCAGAGGGCATGGGTTAAGGGTGAAAGGAGAAAAGTTTAAAGGGAATATTAGGGGGGGCTTCTTCACGCAGAGAGTGGTGGGAGTGTGGAATGATCTGCCGGATAAAGTGGTAAATGCTTGGTAAGGTAAGGTAAAGGCAAGGTAAAAACACTTTTAACATAAAAGAAAAACTTGGACGGGTTCTTGGATGAGAGGGATGTGGAGGGATATGGTCCAAGTGCAGGTCAGTGGGACTAGGCAAAAAAATGGTTTGGCACAGACAAGGGCCAAAGGCCTGTTTCTGAGCTGTAATTTTCTATGGTTCTATGGAAGCACGTGTTACAGTGGGGTCCCCCTATTGTTAGGACTCCCTGCTATTCAAGATCTACATTAATGACCCAATCTAGGCTCGACTATGATGCCCTCGTGGTTGAATAGTCGGAGCCAGTCTGACCTGAAAAGGTGGCTTTTTCAGGAGGTATCAGAGGGCAAATAGCATTGAGCAGGACCAAGATTCTAGCCCCCCACCCCATCCCCTTGCATGGTTCAGGTTTATAACGTGGCTTAGGGCATTTTATTTCCTTAAAATGGCACCAGCTGCTGCAGGCATCAGCCAAGGAGTTCAGCAGAAAAGGAAAAGTTGTGAAGGTTATTTAGAAAACATTGACACGCTCTGTCTGCCCATCCCGAATGCAAAACACGGCCCCAAACCCTGGACTGTTGGAGACCAGACGCATGATTGATATGCATTGGTGACCCAGTGGAGGTCCCGATGAGCCGACCTATGTGGGAATTGCCCCGGACGCTTCAACTTCCGATGGGATGTCGACCTTTGTGCACACTTTTGATTCAGAGTTCAGAGTCCGAGAGTTCAGACAGCTCCACGTGTACTTACCTGGATAGTTACCCAAATGACTAAAACTTAGTCTAATTCCTGGTTAACTACAGAACTGACATTCAGACTCTGCAAGCCACACTCAATTAACACACCCATTTATTTGTGCACTTCAATTACTAACAATGCAAACCGGACCTTTAAACCTCTCAATCAGCAGTTAGATGCCATCGTGGATGGGTTGCGGGGTGTGGGGGGGGGGGGGGGGGAGGGGGTGGTGGCAGGTCCCCTCTGGTGATTGCCATTCCTCGGAAGATCTACGCCAAGATTTGAAAGCAAAGACTTACTTATCCATTCTGTTTAAAATAGTTGAAACACAGATCAATAAAGTTAAAGCTACTGTGAGCTTCTGAACTTGGCACCAGTTTTTGCATGGTGTATACCCACATAAAATTATAGCTGTAATGGAAAATTTGAAACCAAAACAGAATGCACTGAAACCTAATTACAGCTATCAACCCATACTTTCCCCATCTGGCTGGTGACCCAGTTTCAATCCATATAACTGGATGAAAAAGGTATGCACATACCTTATGGTACTGGACACATGATTCAGAGTCATGAGCACAAATGTCATCATGACAGTTGGAAAATTTAAATTCAATTAAGTAGATCTTGAATCTGTAATGGCGGACACCTAGTACCCAGATTGTTGCCAAAACCCATCTTGTTCGCCAAGGTCTTATTTGAAAGGAAGCCTGCGGTCCTTACTTGGTCTGGCCGACATATCGCTGCAAATCTGAAATGGCCCAGGAAAGCCACTTAGCCGTGTCAAAAGGCAATAAAACCAGCACTGAACCCTAAGGCATTGCATACCCAGCCAGCCAACCCTGCAAAGTCCTCTATCCTCACCAAGCACCGAGGGGAGCAAGTGCAGAAAATCTACTCTTGGATAGGAGAAGAAACTTGAATATCACCACCAAGAGTGGATTGGTAATGGCCAGCGCTGCTCCTTCATCAGGTGAGTGGAGTTAGTGGGTCCTCCACTCACCTGATGAAGGAGCAGCGCTCCAAAAGCTCGTGATTCCAAATTAACCAGTTGGACTTTAACCTGGTGCTGAGAGACTTCTTACTCTCCCCTGGATGACCATGTGCATTCAACCTTCCTTTCCACATAATCTCTCAGATACCCAACTCTGCCAACCAGGCACCACTGCTTCACAGGCTGTATGAAGGCGTCACCAACCAGTGGGTCACCTTAGATCTTTGGCTTCTCGCAAGCTGATGTCCCCAGATCTGCCTTGTCTTTAGATGACCAAAAGCTTTGTCAAAGTTTTAATCTAATATCATCTGATGTAATTCAGTGTCACACTTTATTTTATAATGCCCCTTGAAATTCCTGAGGACATTGTTAGAGGTGCTATATAAAAATAAACTTGTCAGGTATGGGAATTTGGACAGCTGGCTCACTGTGGATGTACATTAAATAATAATCCTGTTAACACTATGTTACTAATGCTCAGGAGATTGGGAATGTACAGGGCTTGGATAAACAGAACTAATGGATCGTTCAATTCATTCTCATGGCAAATGCCTAAGCAACACTTAAAATTACTTATCAGTTGGCATCACCTCCCTGGCCAATGCATCCCATACATTCACTACCCTCAGGATGAAGTGGTTAAAACTGATTGGTCCAGTCACCATCCCCTTTAGGGTGTACCATTCCAGGATGAGGCCTATGATCCTCCATAATAGGGAGGACCTGTTTTTGGTTTGCAAAGATCATGGATCAGATGTGTCCCTAGGAACCCCAATGCCGAATGTTTGAAGATTGACAACATCTTGTTAATGTGATGGGATACACAAAAGTTTGATTGCTTACACATCTCTGAATGGAGTCAAAGTGAAACCCGGATACAATCAATATTTACCATCTTCAAAACCAAGCCTCAATTCCTTCCAAACTATTTACAAACCCCGAGTATTCTTGAACATCTCATTGCTAAAATTTCATGTTAGGTTTTAGAAAAATGAATTATTTGCAGGGCAAAGAATCAGTCTCTACGAGTCCATCAGAAATCATCATTTCCCCTTCTAGTGGACAGGTGAATATACTACACTACAGTACTAGTCCCAATTTAAAATGCACTTGTGCTACAAACCAGCACATAGCTCTGTGCATTTCAACAATAGGTTTGCTAACTCCAGGAGTGGCCTGGAAATGAGGGAGAATTGTAATTTCCACAGCACTAATGAAAAAAATCTTTGGAGAATTAGAGAAAATGCATATTTTCTTTGAACATTTGATGAGTTATACAGATGAATGAAAGGCCATCTGACCAGATGGGGCAGTTGGAGCTGTGAGGATGTGTGAAGCAGGAAAATATCCAGAGTTGGGAACAATGCTGAGTAGGTTAATAGCCCACGTTATTTGCTAAACATTGGGCACAAATTGTTCATTGTACGCAAGATGCCTAAAAGTGAGACAACAGGCGAGGGGCAATGATTTTCTAAAAATAACCAGATGGAGGGGGTGGCAAAATGCAGAAGAGAAAGAAAAAGGGAAGCACAATGTTGATTATAAATTGCTCCAATTTGGGTTAACAATTCAAGTCAGGAAAACAGAATCATAGAATCCCTACAATGCAGAAGGAGGCCATTCGGCCCAGAGTCTGCACCAACCACAATCTCACCGAAGCCCCATTCCCGTAATCCCACATATTTACCCTGCTAATCCCCTGACACTAGGGTCAAATTAGCATGGCCAATCAACCTAACCAGCACAACCATCAATCAATTTATTAAACTAGTTTTATTAATGACTTAGAGGAGGGGGCTGAAGGGTGGATCAGTAAATTTGCTGATGACACCAAGATTGGTGGAGTAGTGGATGAGGTGAAGGGCTGTTGTAGGCTGCAAAGAGACATAGATAGGATGCAAAGCTGGGCTGAAAAATGGCAAATGGAGTTTAACCCTGATAAATGTGAGGTGATTCATTTTGGTAGGACTAATTTAAATGTAGATTACAGGTTCAAAGGTAGGGTTCTGAAGACTGTGGAGGAACAGAGAGATCTTGGGGTCCATATCCACAGATCTCTAAAGGTTGCCACTCAGGTGGATAGAGCTGTGAAGAAGGCCTATAGTGGGTTGGAGTTTAAGAGGCGTGGGGTTATGCTGCAACTGTACAGGACCTTGGTGAGACCACATTTGGAATATTGTGTGCAGTTCTGGTCACCTCACTACAAGGAGGATGTGGAAGCGCTGGAAAGAGTGCAGAGGAGATTTACCAGGATGCTGCCTGGTTTGGAGGGTAGGTCTTATGAGGAAAGGTTGAGGGAGCTAGGGCTGTTCTCTCTGGAGCGGAGGAGGCTGAGGGGAGACTTAATAGAGGTTTATAAAATGATGAAGGGGATAGATAGAGTGAACGTTCAAAGACTATTTCCTCGGGTGGATGGAGCTATTACAAGGGGGCATAACTATAGGGTTCATGGTGGGAGACACAGGAAGGATATCAGAGGTAGGTTCTTTACGCAGAGAGTGGTTGGGGTGTGGAATGGACTGCCTGCAGTGATAGTGGAGTCAGACACTTTAGGAACATTTAAGCGGTTATTGGATAGGCACATGGAGCACACCAGGATGATAGGGAGTGGGATAGCTTGATCTTGGTTTCAGATAAAGCTCGGCACAACATCGTGGGCCGAAGGGCCTGTTCTGTGCTGTACTGTTCTATGTTCTATGTTCTAGTGCCCTAGTACCTTGATTAGAAATTAAATGGAGCAGCAGGCGCAAAGAAAGCATGCTCTAATCACCCAAATCTTTAAACAGCAAAGTATGACATTCCGCAGTTTTGAACAGTAAAATGTATTTAAAGGTGAAGTAACCAGTTACTAGGCTTAAGATGCAATGAGGCTTCCAGTCAGCTTACAATATAGCTCTACAGGACAATCTATTCCAGTTGCTCTAGAGGACACTACCTATGCTTAAGGGGGAAGTAAAGCAAAAACTAAATAGAGGAAATATTCAACGAGTGAGCAGCCAATCTTTGGAATAGAGCCCTTAGATAGTATCAGCTAATAGCAGCAATTAATTTACATCCAAATAAGATTTCTTTCAGAAGTTATTTTGGGATACAGTAACATGACAACATGTGGCAAGTGTAGCATGCTTGGAAGAACAAATGATTTTGAAGTTATATGATTCCCAAAGTTCTCCAGCGCTCCATGGCCTTCCTTGTATCAAGTCGGGGTCTGTTACAAATTAATTGCGAGAGATTCATTGATACATTATGATATGGTGCGACTCTCAGGATGGTAGAAGGCAAAAAAGTATGGATCTTTGCCTTTTATCTCCCCATTCAATATTTCCCCAAATGTTTGGCAGTAGATAATGTTTGTAACTATGCAGAAAATGTTTCTGCAGTTACATTTCTTGCATACTAAATGCGACTTCAGGGAAAAAGTAATGAAAAAAATATTACTTGAACCTTCAAGGAGCATCTTACTGTGCCTTAGGAGCTGCCTCCCAATGCAAACAACACAAGAGGTCTATAATTGTGGTGCGCAACTGATCAAATCCGAAGTTGGCACTTGCAAAGGAACAAAAAGATCACTGTTGCCTTTTCACCATGATTATCTAAGAATCCCACAGGAGATGCATTAAGTGTTGGAATTACTGTTACAAGCACAAATAGAATCCAGATTTGCAACACTGCATAGTCTTCCACCGATTAAAAATGAAATCCAATCCAGGGGCAGCAGGGTAGCACAGTGGCTAGCATTGCTGCTTCACAGCGCCAGGGATCTGGGTTCAATTCCTGGCTTGGGTCACTGTCTGTGTGGAGTTTGCATGTTCTCCCCATCTGAGTTTCCTCCGATTTCCTCCTACATTCTGAAATACATGGTTAGGTGCATTGACCCGAACAGACTCCAGACTGTGGCAACTCAGGGAATTTCACAGTTAATTCATTGCAGTGTTAATGTGAGCCTTACTTTTAACTAATAAATAAACTTTAACTTTTAGAATGACCTGGCAACATTTGCTCATCTTAAGGTGATCCAAGCACACTGGCCAGGTTAAAACTCTGAGAATTTATAAGAGCTTTTTAAACGTAGGGTTGACTCTGGACAATGTACTTGTGGGGCAACTCGTTAACAGTCACCCTTGAGAGGGCAAGGGAAAGAAGGAGGGCCAATGGTTGGGGATGGGGGTCACAGTGGAGAAGGGAGGGAACAATTGTTCAAAAGACAAATTAGTGTCACACTGAAATACCAGGTATGAAGGCTTCATATAAAAATGACATATGGTATTGCAAATAATACCAAGTTAATTTCATCAACATGTTTTATTAATCAGAATTTTGCTGCATTTGACACGACAACTGCACTCAAAGCAGTTTTTCTTTATTAATACAATTTATAATTGGAAATGCAGCCTAGATGCAAAGCCTGACCCACACTGCAGGAAAGGAAACTGATCCTATTTTGGAGTCAAGTTAATAACCAGAGCATTGATCCAAAGCAGAAAGCTTCTTGTGCAAAATGGGTGGAGCTCTTTAATTATTGGTTAATGCTCATGTTAGAAAGAGTAACTCAACCCTGCACACCAGCGGACCACAGGTTCAGAGCCTGATCTGTGCAGGTTTAATTAATACCAGTCAGCACAGCAGACACACAAGTCTCGGTGCCCTTTGGGACTGGGAAGAAAAGTCACTAGGGGGAAGGATAGCATCTGGTACATCTATGTTGTTGAATGTTGATTTCGTTTAAGGAGATAAAATAAAACAAACCAAGTGCAGAACGGCCCAACTGTCAATTGCCGACTAAACCGGTGGTGGATAAACAGGATATGGCATGGATGCCATTTACCTTTAATCCAGAATTTGACAGGCTGTCCATGGGCCAAAGAGCCCAGATGAAACATGTTATTTCCTTCCGACAAACATACAAAATAGCAACAGCAGTAGGCCATTTGGCCCCCTCGAGTCTGCTTCACCATTCATCATGGCTGGTCCGTTCATATTTCTAATTCTACATTCCCATTTACCCTTTGATTATCTTGTCCAACAAGAGAATATCTTCCTCCACTTTAAAAATATTCAATGACCCCCACCTCCACAGGCAGAGAGTTCCAAAGTCAGACAGGCAATGCTCAGAGAAAAATGATTCACCTCATGGTTAAAAGGGTGACCCCTAAATTTTAAAACAGAGCCCCCTAGTCCTGGACTCACCCACAAGAGGAAACATCCACCTTGTCAACACTGTTCAGGGGCTTTTACACTTCAATCAAGTCACCCCTCACTCTAAACTCTGGTGGAAAGATAAACAGTGTCCCAGAAACCTTGTCTATGATGTACAGTCAAACATCACAGCTACTCAACGGAGAGAAAAGTTCAAGCCAATATTTCCACTTCATTTGTTTTATGAGCAAAAACAAACAAGCATTTTAGGCTCATCATCTGAGCATGTATAAATTAGAAGCACTTAATGGCAAACTGGAACTCTTCAACCGACAGGAAAATCAGCTCCTCCGAGACAAGTGGAAGTCCATTATTTGCCAAGACAATTATATAAAAATTCCCATACACAATCATTCCTACAGACATTCATTTTTTCTTGTCTTTAAAAGGGAGTTTGGGGGAAAACTTTGGAAAACACAAGTCTACCAGAGTTCAGTTAATATCTCCGCTTTAATGACTTGATAAGTGTGGTCAACCATCCAGAAATATGAAGTCAAATGAATAACTACTTTGGCCATTAATGATGTGCATGTGTATGCAAGAGAGTAGAGCATCAGAGTGGTATCACCTTCACTAAAATTCATAATCCAGTACCTCCCCTCCCAGAAGGAAAGGGGAACTGGATCGTCACTGGCTAGCTTTTCTCTCCTCATGGTAGCTCTATCCCATTTGGACTTTAATGTTTAACAAGACAAGAACAACTTATTTTGGGGCTTTTCTGGCCTCAAGTCTGTCTACACCTCATCTCAAGTCACTTATGGCTTCCCACTTGGGGGTAAAGTTGCTGTTAGGTCCTGATGCACCATCAGGATCTGATAAATATATTGTACAAGTACCCTGCCTATTAAGGATGGTTGCCCTTGCATCAAGGGTGGCACAGTGGCAAGCACTGCTGCCTCACCAGCACCAGGAACCCAGGTTCAATTCCTGGCTTGGGTCACTGTGTGGAGTTTATACATTCTCCCAAGGCTGCTCAGGTTTCCTCCCACAGTTCAAAGATGTGCAGGTTCGGTGAATTGGCCAAGCTAAAATTGCCCCTTAGTATCAGGGGGACTAGCTAGGGCAAATGCATGGGATTACGGGGATAGGGTTGTGGTCAGTGCAGACTCGATGGGCTGAATGATCTCCTTCTGCACTGCAGGATTCTATCCCAGCAGGACAGGTTAAAAAAAAACCAGCACCTGGCAGTGGCTTCAGGATAGCCAAGGAACTTAGGTGATTCCGCTGTCCACCAACCTGGTTGCTGTAGAATTAAAGTTGTACAAGTCCTCCCTCGACAGATACATTTCCCATTACTTCATAGCTGCAACTCCCATTTATATTTGCGATTTACAAGGCGGCAAAATACAACATGGCTAACTTGAGATCAAACACGCTGGCGAGCAATTGCAAAATAACGACTGCACAATATCAAAATAAGACAGAAAATGGGCATCATTGCCAATACTCTAGCTCTCCTTTATATCTCAGGCAGTTCCTTGGGATTGAGGTTGCCCTGCTCCCAGTGTGGTTTGATGGACATTTAAGCTATCTTGGAATTCAATGCACACAGGACAGGTTGTGCTGGAAGGGCCAGGTAGTTGGGAAATTGGTTTGTCCTCACTGATGCCTTACCCTCACTTCTACATGCTTCTGATGTCTCTGTGTGTTTGCTACCTTCCTGAGTGAGCCTTTTCTATTGGTGTCAGTCACAAGCTTCCCTTCAGTCAGCAGTGATGTTTGATCTCTTCAGAGAGACTTTGAGGTAATCTCCAAAGCATTTCCATCACCTACCAAGAGTCGCTAGTGCCTGCTGTAACTTGTCCAAGTTCCTGAAAGCATGAGGACCATGGAGTCCTGGGTTTAGAAGAATCCTAATCAGGTATTTTCCCACCCCCCTCAAGTTGGGTGAAAATAGATCTAGTATGATGGAAGCAATGATGAATATTGTTCTTTAGATGCTTGTCTTCATTGAGCAGAGGTTCTACAAGAAATGGAAAATGGTCAACATTTTCCAGCACCTGGAACTCAACTTTCATCAATTGAGGCTGGAGATTGAACTGTTTGTTCTATAGATTGACCACAGGCATGGAAGTGATTTGCTGGAAGTGAGGCAGTATTACAGCCAGGGAAACAGATTTGGTGCAATGACACAACCTTACTTTACCCTGGTATTTAGCATTGTAGTGTTTCCATTGGTGAGGATCACAGCTTCCATGTCATCATGGAGATGGAGGATGGTGACAAATCTTGGAAGGCAGCCAAATTTGAGGTGGGTATTCCATAAGCCCGCATGGTTAACAGAATCAGTGGTTTGTGTGAGGTCATAAATGGCCACATACAGAAATTGATGCTGTGTTCCTTAGATTTGCAGTGAAGATCATATCCCTGGTACCTCACACTGCAACTCTGAAAAGAGTTCTTCAGTCTAGTCTTCACATGACCTTTCAGAACAGAGCACAAGAACTTCAGCCTATTAGGTGTTAGGGTGTGAGTTTGAGTGCGTGGAACCTGCAGTGAGAGTCGGTGGGGCTAAACATGTACTGGGCTTGTCTGTATATAGTTATAACTATTGTTCAATAAATCACCCCAGTGATTTAACTCTTCCTTGTGCTACCTCATGCTACAATAACCAAGGTCACAGTTAAAAGGACCGACAGGGAGGATACTTGGAAATGGATCTTAAATGCAATTTATCTTCAAAAAGATGTGTAACTTCGTATACATAATTAGAGATCAACTTTCGAATGCACATCATGGAATAAAGATGAAACATACCCGAGATAACACTTCATGAAGAACTTTGATCAGTTAAAGCAGCAAGGAGCGAAAATACTGGAAACCATCATGAACTGAGGCCAAAGGTTAGGTTCATGCTTCCACTCATTGGCTGCTGACATTTTCACCCTAGTTACCTACAGACAGGTGGCATGGTAGCACAGCCGTTAGCACTGCTGCCTCACAGCACCAGGGATCTGGGTTCAATTCCGGCCTCAGGTCATTGATTGCGCATTCTCCCCGTGTTTGTGTGTATTTCCTCTGGGTGCTCAGGCTTCCTCCCACAGTCCAATGATGTGCAGGTTAGGTGGATTGGCCATACTAAATTGCCCCTTAGTGTCAGAGGGATGAGCAGGGTAAATATGTGAAGTTACAGGGATAGGGTCAGGGTGGAATTGTCCTCAGTGCAGGCTCGATGGGCCGAATGACCTCTTTCTGCACTGTAGAGATTCTATGATACAGGTGCAAATATTCCAATGTGCTCAAACCACCTTTCCATCCTTGCCCTCCAGAGAGCTTATGCAATACCCGCTCTCCATTGTAATATTGGACGTAGAAGGGAAATGAACATAATTTTCTTGGCAAGATTAACCATCCTGTCCCAGGCCCAACCATCTTCAGCTGGATCTGTGACTTTCATTCCATCAAGGGCGGCATGGTGAGAGACAGTGGTTAGTACTGCTGCCTCAGCACCAGGGACCTGGGTTCAATTCTGGCCTTGGGTCACTGTCGATGTATTGTTTGTACAGCGCTTGCGTGGGTTTCCTCCCACAGTCCAAAGATATGCAGATCAAGTGGATTGGCCACGCTAAATTGACCCTTAGTGGACAAAAGGTGTGAAAATTAGGCAGATTAGCCATGGTAAATGTGTGGGGCTACAGCGATAGGCCGAGATGGGATGCTCTGTCGGAGAGTCGGTGCAGTGTCTATGGGCTCATTCTGCACTGTAGGGATACTATGGTTGGGGGGGGGGGGGGGGGGGGGGGGGTGTGATTATACCATCATGCCCCACTGGCTGATGGCAGCGCAAGCAGTAACAGAGAGCCAAGAAATCAGATTTGTGCCCGATTTCTCGCCACTCGTGATCTTACCGGCACTGGATAACCGACAAGGTTAACCTTGTGTGAGGCTGAATTAAATCTATGTTAAAAAATTGTGTATTTAATGAGCCCAGGATGGAATTATCTGGGCTCACTTGCCTCTGACCTTGCGGGGAGAGTTTCTCCAGCAAAAAAATAAAATCACAGCTGTTCCCCAGCAACATGGACCAGTTGTGACAGCCTCACTGGTAGAACCGGAGGCCATTGGAGGGGGGTAAGGGGTGCCTCTTGGGCAGTGCCAGCCTGTCACCACTCACCAGTCCATGCCCAAGGGTTGGGGCCTACTGCACACTCTGCAGTTGCGATCGGTGTGAAGAGGGAGGGGGATCCAAAGCCACTACATTTTTTAAAATAAAACACACACACCAAAGAGGGCAGCCAGGAAAGAAAAAATAATTTGGTCCTGTTGAGATAGGCTGCGGGCCTCCACGGTGGCTGTGTTTGAGGCTGGGTGCTTTGTGGAGTGCATGGAAGCAAGCTAAAAGCAGCAGAGGCTGATTGACAAGCCTCTGCTGGAGACCTGCACATGCGCAATGACGCCCTCTAATGTTCTCAGCCAGTATTGAGATGACCCAAGCCCCACACCCCCTCCTTCTAGGGGTGGGGAACCGTTCCTGCTGATTTTGCAAACACTGAATGCACGAGCTAGCAGCTTTAAACTCTCCCAAAAAAAAAAAAAATGGGTCCGAAACTCTCCCATTTTCCCACCCATCCTGGACATAAAAATTTTTGGTAAGATCAACCCCGATGATTCTCAGGTCAGAAAGGAGCAGGGATTTTCACCAATGCTCAGCACTATTCAGATACCGAAGCAGTCCATGCCCAAATGCAGCAAGACCTGGACTATAGCTAGGTTTGGGCTAACAAGTGGTGAGTAACATCTGTGCAAGGACTGTAAATACTGTAGCTAAAAATGCAAGTCAGAAGCCCAAAGTCTGCCTACCAGCTACAAGGCACAAGTCAGGAATGTGATGGAATACTCTTCCCCCACCTGGATGAGTGCAACTCCAACAAAAATCAAGATGCTTGACTGCATCTAGGACAAAAAAAAAAAAACTTGCTTGATTGCTACCCCTTCCACAAACAAACACTCACTGCCTCCGCCACAGACACACAAGCAGCAGGTACCTGGGAACACAGTACAGTATGTACTGCAGTAACTCACTAAGGCTCCTTAAACAGCGCATTCCAAACCCATGACCGCTACCAACCTGAAGGACAAGGGCAGCAGGTACCTGGGAACACCACCACCTGGAAGGTCCCCTCCAAGGTCACTCACCATCCTGACTTGGAAATAAATCATCGCCCCTTCACTGTAGCTGGGTCAAAAATCCTGGAACTCCCTCCCTAACAGTGCTGTGGGAGTACCTACACCACATGGACTGTAATGGTTCAAGAAGGCTGCTCATCACCACCTCAGAGGACAATAAATGCTGGCTTAGCCAGTGATACCCACATCCAAATAAAGTGAATAAAAAATATCTGACATGGTATTGTTTAAACAGACGGCCAAGTTAACTATATTGTGAGGTCATCTTACCAATTAGGACGTGATATTGAATGGTCAGAACAACACAGAAGCATGAACAAGCAGATGGGGCAGCAACATCCCATATGTAGTGTTAATAACAGATGGACTACAACAATGAAAGCAGATACAGACTAGTTGTCTGATCACAGTAAGCATCTGGGATGATCCAAGTATCCTTGTTCCTTTGAAATGTCAGGCAGGAAACAGTTAAAGCTTTGATAGTCAAACGATCAAGATAGTCATTATTTAAGACAGAAGTGCCAACAACAGTTGTAATGTTTCAGGAGAAGGATTAGGTCTAATTGACTCTCAAGAGGACAAGAATACAGACTGCAGCATTCTTGTTACTTGGGTTTAAAAGCAGAGGCAAATTCACAATTCAAGTTTCAGAGTCAAGTCTTAGGAGTCACCAACCTCCCCTGGTCCCTTCACACTGACACTCCAGTTAAGAAACCCCACCAACGCCACTGCTTTCTCAGAAGGATAAGGAAATTCAGCATGTCCGCTACGACTCTCACCAATTTTTACAGATGCACCATAGAAAGCATCTCTCCAGATGTATCACAGCTTGGCATGGCTCCAGCTCTGACCAAGACCATAAGAACCTACAAAAGGGTTATGAAATTAGCCCAGTCCATTACACAAACCAGCCTCCCATCCAGCGACTTGGCCTACACTTCCCACTGCCTCGGAAAAGCAGCTAGCATAATCAAGGAGCCCTTGCACCCTGGACATACTCTCTTCCATCTTGGGGGGGGGGGGGGGGGGGGGGGGGTGGAGGAGATACAAAAATTTGAGATCACATACCAACTGACTCAAGAACAGATTCATCCCTGCTGCCAGACGTTTGAATGGACTGACCATACATTAAGTTGATCTTTCTCTACACCCTAGCTATGACTATAACACCACATTCTGCACTCTCTCCTTTCCTTCTCCATGTACAGTATGCGTTGTCTTTATAGTGCGCAGGAAACAATACTTTTCACTGTATCCCAATAATAGATCAAATTCATACTGACTGAGCATGGAGGCAAGGACGAGGAATGCACAGTTCAGGCAACTGGCAAACAAGGCAATGAGCCTTACCCAATGAGTGGATAATATCAATTCTTGCCCTATTGTTATTATTGATCTTATCATGGTCCATAAAATAGCCATTATACTGGTGTCAGCTTCAAACCATTCGACCTTTTTCTTTGCAAGTTATAAAGCAACAAGGAGGTTGATCTTGAAAAGTCGATTCAAGTTCCAGGATTGGTCAGTAAATCAGTTTGAAAATGGAACACTTCAGCAAGCATAGGAGACTTGCATTGCCTTTTAGTTATTGGAGTGTGGCTGAGAGAGGTCTGTACAACAACATCTATTGATGGCGAGAAAGCTTTGCCCAATCGGATCTCCATTCTTATGTGTGGCGAGCGGGACTAAAGAAAAAAAGTGTAAAAAAAAGTGAAGCAGATGGGCCAGATAAATTGGAATTGGGGAAAACCCTGTGGAAATGAGGCAAGTCCTGTTGGACTTTAACCTGGTGTCGAGAGACTTCTTACTGTGCTTACCCCAGTCCAACGCCGGCATCTCCACATCATTGAAATGAGGCAAGGCAAATGTTGTTTCTCTCTCAATCCATGGAGGCAGAGAGAGAGAGAGAATGCATAGGAGGGAGTAGAGTTAATACAGCAAAAAGTTATTAGGTCTTTGACACCATACAAATGCTGTAAATGATTTCCTTCAAAATCCTTGGGCCAGGAGGGTTAGAAAGAAATAAAAGCTACAAGCCTGCAGTGATTGATTAATAGTGCCATCTGCAAAAGTGTTTTCCATATTTTCTATTTTTTTTAATTAAAAGGAATAGGCTGCTTAATTTCAAAACGTGAGAGAAAGTTTACTGGCAGCTATATGATCCGAAAGTTAACAGTTGATTCAATCATGGCCAAACAATTGTGTTTTCCACATGGGCTCTTAATTTTGCACTAAGTGCCATCAGTTTGCAACTTGCAAAAAAAACCCAACATGATTCACTCCAATTTTCTCACTTGTTGTACACTTAGAATGTTTTGTGCACGTCCATAGGGTCAGAAGACTCTCCATTATAAACTCTCCTGGCCCCGTTTATAATGGGCTCACAAACCTATAGGAGCTTTTACAGCCCATTTTTATGTTTCTCACTAGTTTACTCATTCTATTTTCCTTTTAATTTTTTTTGGGGTCTCTCTTTGCAGAATTCTAAAATGCTCCCAATCCTCAGGCCGACCTCTCTTTTGGAAAGGAACAGAATCATAGAATCCCTACAGTGCAGAAGGAGGCCATTCGGCCCATCGAGTCTGCACTGACCACAATCCCAGGCCCTACCCCCACATATTTACCCGCGAATCCCTCTAACCTACGCATCTCAGGGGCAATTTTTCACCTGGCCAATCAACCTAACCCGCACATCTTTGGACTGTGGGAGGAAACCGGAGCACCTGGAGGAAACCCACGCAGACACGAGGAGAATGTGCAAACTCCACACAGGCAGTGACCCAAGCCGGGAATCAAACCCAGGTCCCTGGAGCTGTGAAGCAGTGGTGCTAACCACTGTGCTACCGTGCCGCCCAACAGTAGGTTTGAACTAAGAATACAAGATCTGTGGTACAAGAAGCCTACAAAAGATATTTAGTTAACAGCGTTTTTATTCGTGTTATTGAACAGTCATTTGTTTCAGCTTTTGAAAAGAATTTTGAGCTTCAAGTTGTCAGTCCCTACAGGAATTGTAACACTGCTAAAAAAAAAAAGAGACTCTAAATAACTCAAATCCTTATTTTTAAAAATCCAAAGAGATTGATCAAACAGGGATCCATACTGGAGCTATTGGGGCACAGCACAAATAACGTGTCAACCATAGGGCAGCATGGTGGCACAGTGATTAGTGCTGCTGCCTCACAGCGCCAGGGACCCAGGTTCAATCCCGGCCTTGGGTGACGGCGCAAACTCCAGACAGAAATTTATTTCCATGTCTGCATTGGTTTCCTTCAGGTGCTCTGGTTTCCTCCTACAGTCCAAAGATGTGCAGGTTAGGCCATGCTAAATTGCCCCTTAGTATCAGAAGGATTAGCAGGGTAAATAGGTGGGGTTACAGGGATAGGACCTGGGTGGATTGTTGTTGGTGCAGATTTGATGGGCCGAATGGCCTCCTCCTGCATGGTAGGGATTCTATGAACACCACATCCATCTAAGTCACAGCCAGTGTAAACTGATGTGGCTTCTCCTGCAAAGCTGTTTACAATACTTTATAAATGTGTGCTTGAGAACTCTGCACACCATACTGTAGCGATGCATTATTGTAAAAGATCAACCTTTTAAAATTGGGAAATTCCCAAATGTACTTGGGGTGAGGGAAAAGATCAGTTCATTCTGCAATTAGTCATCTACAATGAAGGGATTGAATCATAAGTCTACAGATGACCTGAACAGTGAACTAGATAAAGAAAGGTTGTCATGTGGAAATCTGCTCTACAAATGCGCACCACCCAGGAAACATTTTAAAAATAGTCACACCAATTTATTACTGTTCTGGTTAGTCTTCAACCGAAATCTGGACGAGACCTAGGAAAGGAGTTTAGACAGAGAAGTGCACTTACACAATGTTTAAACAATTTGGATACCAATCTTAATCACTTGTAATTAATTGAACTTGCTATACAAACAAAGGTTGTTTCCTTCCTTGTTGTGGGGCTGCCAATGTTGGTTGGAGGCCACACATGCATTCGAAGAGATCATTTTTTCCACCTCATTAGAAGTGGTGTTGAAGGCAGTTGTGTGGGGTGGTTGCCATCAATGTGATGCACCAGCCAGCTGGTGTCCAAGGCTTGGGGAAGTTGAGACTTTCCAGCCTCTAGACCTGTGACAAAGTTGTAATCTAATGTAACTCTACTCTTTAATGCCTTCGATGTAATAAAACAGAAGGCACAATTTTTTCCTTGTACCCCAGTGTGTGTGTGTCTATATCCTTCTCTGATAGACAGAGTCCAAGTGTTCATCCCATTGGGAGTTACCACCATCTACCTGCGGGATGAGAGGGGGAAAGAGGGACTGCTACCAGTCACTAAAGGATTTATGGCAATGAGGTTGGGTGGATAAAGTCACTCACGACTCTTATTTTCTCCATTCCCCACATGCACAAACCCCCACCATCAATATAGTGCACATTTTTGAGTCATTGGCTTTCACTGCCTTGTTGTAATTCACTATCATAAAAAGGCAGAGTTCTCTCTCCAAAATGGGAGGTGGAGGATCAGGAATTTAAATCCAGTCAAATGCTTTCAAAATGAGCTTGTAGTCAGCACTGCGCATGCTGCTGTTATGGTATTAGTTTCCTGTTCAACAAATAGTTGATGGGGTGGAGCAGAGCTCAATGGCAAATGGACACAAGTAAATTTTGGATATCTAAAACATCTTATATGAAGAGTTTGATAGAGTAATTTCAATTGGAGGAAGTGACAAGTAGGAAAAACAATTACAATTGTCTGCAATTAAATGTTAGATATGGCTAAATTTTTAACACAAGTATGCAATCAGCTTCACAACAACAATTTCTGTCAGGGTGGAGAGTGAAAAACCTTTGGTAGCTATTTGAATTTGTGAGCATCACTGGTCTATGCAAGCTAGTGTCACAAATAGGCTTACATTAACACTGCAATGAAGTTACTGTAAAAATCCCTAGTCACCACACTGTTCGGGTACAGAAGGAGAATTTAGCATGGCAAATGCACCTAACTAGCATGTCTTTCAGACTGTAGGAGGAAACCCACAGATATGGGGGGAGAATGTGCAGACTCTGCACAGACAGTAACCCAAGCCAGGAATCGAACCCAGATCTCTGGTGCTGCGAGGCAACAGTGCTAACCATTGTGCCACTGGTGCTGCCCTAAAGGGGCTAAGAGTCCACTGCATTTCTCAAGTCACACGTGGGTGTGACCAGGTAAGGACAGCAGATTTCCTTCCCTACAAAGCACTAGTGAACCAGATGGGTTTTTAAACGAGAATCTGAATTCCAGACTGTTATCCGAATTTAAATTCCACCACACGGTGGGATTAAAACACAGTATTAGCCTGGGTCCCTGGATTACTAGGGCAGTGATAATACTGCTACGGTGCAATCTTACCTGCCATTCAAGCCACACTCCCACTGCAGCAAGGTTGGAGAATTGGGTGGCCAGCCAAATCTCCATTGACTGCAGCGGGATGGGAAAATCCCATTGGCATGAACGGAGATAATATCCTGGTCAAAGATTCTATTTGTTTTTAAACAGTGTTTCCAAGTGTCTTATCTCCAAATACACAGCAGCTACCACCTCCCCATGTTTGAATTTTAGTCTGGACGTACAGAAATACCTCAAGTGTGTAATTTTGTGCACGATTACTGTCCAACAAGCATTCCAAAGTCTCCACAAGAAAAGGGGGAGTTTAATTTGCCAGCATGAAATATACAAAGACAAGCATGTTTGAGAAACTGATATTAAAGCAGTAATAACTTCCACAACTACACTGTCAAAAAGTTCTAGTCTTATTCTATTTAGTGCATAGAATCCCTACAGTGCAGAAGGAGGCCATTCAGCCCATCTAGTCTACACCAACTCAAGACCCATTCTCCCCCCCCCCCCCCCCCCCATCCCTGTAAACCCACACATTTACCAAGGCTAATCCACCTGACCTACATATCTGGACAATGGGAAGAAACTGGAGCAGTCGAAGGAAGTGCACAAAGATATGTGGAGAAGGTACAAACCCAACACAGTCACCCAATGCCAGAAATAAACCCAGGCCCCTGGTGCTGTGAGGTACCAGTGCTAATCATTAGTGGTGCAGAAGGCACGGCACAAACAATAAAAACCATCACGTGAAGACCGCCCGTTGTACCTTGGTGGACTCACCACTGATTCACGAGTAGAACAAACTCCTATTTAGATACTCTGTATCCCACAAAGTGATCCCCTCATGGCAACCACCCCTTCCCTGCCCAGTCCCCCCAACCACTATTTCCCCATCATGAGGGGAACATCTGACAGGCCTCAATAACCACGGTTACCCATGTGGGAGGGTGGCATGTTTTCAGTGTCCTCTTCTTCCAATTACAATCTCAGCATTATTCACCACTCTGGTTAGCGCTGCCAAGACTGATCCGTTAGCCCTGTTGGGGGGGGTGGGTAGCCATCCTTTGAGGACGGCAGCCCCAATGGCTGCTACTTAGTTGCTTGATACAAGCATTCAGCCATAAGTCCTGCAAATGGGCATGGTGGGGTTATTTCAGCTTTCCAGAACATTGCAAGGACCTCTCCCAAAACCATAAAATTTGGCCCCACATCTCTAGATTGCCCCATTTATTTTGCCTATGTGTTGTAGCCCTTGTAGAACAAAAAGGTAGCGGCTGGCTGTTTTGCAAAGTGTTCAAGACATTAGAGTCAGACTGACCATGTTTCCCAATTGTTGGACAATCTTTCTGACTTTGGTGCAAGTCAGAGGAACTGTTTTATAGAGTCCGCACTGATGGTGGTGGCCACAATGATTAGAGGTCCCTTCACTTGGGTGAGGTGCAAAAAAAAAACAAAGCGGCTGCACCTCACTATTTTAAAAAAACTATGAAAGGCTTTTGCTGCAAAAGATATTGGACTAGGTTTTTAAACATTTTGCTGCACTATAAGGAAGTGGCTGTGGAGTACAATTCCATGTTCATGCATGTAAAGGCACGATACCCTTCTTCACAGATCGCTTACTCATTTCCTCTCAGGGAAGAGGTTACACATTAGCTGATCGGCTAAACTCTAACACAAAGACATTGATTCGATTCATTTATTTGGCTGACAAAGTATGGAAGGTGGGAGAACTCAAATTCATGACGTTAATCTGTCACATGTCATTTTAATTCTCCACTTTGACTTCTCTTTTTGGCCTGCTCCAATGAAGCTCAATGTAAACTTAGGGAGCTGCACCTCATCTCTTTTTGACTGGGCATTTTATAGCCTTCTGGATTCAACATAGGGATTGAACAATTTTAGATCATAATCTCTATTCCCATTCATGTTTCACTTTGCATAGATGGTTGCATTACAGCCATTCACACCTCTTACCACTCATTTAATCTCTCCATCCTACATCTGACTTCCTTTTTATTCAATCACCTCCTGCATCAAAAGCTGTCTATCCTTCCTCAGATTTGATGAAAGGTCATTGACTGAAAATGTTAATTGTTTCTCTCCATAGATGCTGCCTGACCAGTTGAATATTTTGGTTTTTAATTTCAGTTTTCCAGCAAAACTTAACGCTTGAAAGGTTCAGCTCCAAGAGGAAGTAAGTAACATCTCAGCTACACTGCTGGTCAAATCCCTGATGAAGTTATGTAACCATTATCCCTACTGGTATCTGAAACAGCCCTACAATGAGTTATCAGAAAGCTTTTACATCATGTTTTGTTGATCTCACTAAACCACCTACCAGTTAGTTATAACGAAATGGATAGAACAGAGCACCAAGGCTATATGGGGAATTGTAATATACACAATTAGCCTGACCACCCAGGTCCTGAGTGAGCCCTTCCCTTTGGAGAAGGGAGTTTGGCAGCTGCCCCATGCCAAGATGTGCTCGATAACTCTCATTCATTGCTTATGTAACATGAATACTGACTGGAGTGGAAAAAAAAAAGAGACAGACCTATTGGCCCAGAAACATCGATAATCCACTCTGCCGAATTTATTCATGAAATTCAGAGACAGCCTTGTCTCCTTGGCCCAGTTCAGCCACTGGGCACTTGAACAAAGCTACCCTACAACAAGAGCAGAGGTGGAGTAGGGATGAGCCAAGGAGTGTCCCTCCTGTTGTTGATTTGAGGGATAACCAGTCTGGAAGACTGCAATACCTACATACCCAGATGCCAAAAGTGGATAGATCGAGAGAGAGAGATTTGTACTGGTTCTCCTAGACCACATTATTCAGCACAAGTACAAGCCACACTCAGCTACAACACAGCACCCAAGTTTTTTAAAAAAATACTTAAATATTTCAAATTTATATAAAGTTGCTCACACAAGCAGAGTGAAGTATCCCTTCCCAAAGGGAATATAGATGTCTTTTGGTCAGCCCTCAAACAGAAAACACAAGAACATTAGGCACAAGGGTCTCCAATGTTAAGTTTTGGTAACCTACAGTGATATTGCTATATTTCCTTCTTAATACAAATGTTTTAAACCGCATGCTGGAAGAAGTTTCATCAATACAACAGCATAATTCTCAAAGTCACACAATTGAGACCATCATTGGCAGTACAATTCAATGGATCACATGTCAGATCAAACCCAAGTTGGGGTGCAATATTTCATCTCGTCAGCTTGACTCTTGTTGGTCTTCCTTGTGAGGACCATGAATTGGATTCAATTGGTTTTGGAAGCAAGCAAGGAATGGATTTGGGTTTGCCTCGACCATTGCAACTTTAAGAATGGATTAAAAATTAAAACAAAAATTCAAAGTACACTCGAACACAAAGGCATCCCAACACGTTTGACACAGGACAGCGAAATAGTTGGACAAAGCATACAAATAGTTGGGGTGACACCTAGTGTCCCGCTGTTTACATTACAACCATTTTACCACAGAATTGCCTCAGATTGTAAGCATTCCCTAGTTTAACTATCTGAACAGGCAAGTTCTTCAAAACCAAACTTAAATTGCTAATAGTTAAATCAAAAAGGTGCAGTTAACAATTCAATAAAGCAGTTCATTCCGAGGTTGAATACACTGGGACTTTTTTCTCTGGAGCGTAGGAGGCTGAGCGGTGACCTTATAGAGGTCTATAAAATAATGAGGGGAATAGACAAGGTAGATAGTCAATATCTTTTCCCAAAGGTAGGGGAGTCTAAAACTAGAGGGCATAGGTTTAAGGCGAGAGGGGAGATACAAAAGTGTCCAGAGGGGCAATTTTTTCACAAGAGGGCGGTGAGTGTCTGGAACAAGCTGCCAGAGGTAGTAGTAGAGGCCGGTACAATTTTGTCTTTTAAAAAGCATTTAGATAGTTACATGGGTACGATGGGTATAGAGGGATATGGGCCAAATGTGGGCAATTGGGATTAGTTTAGGGGCTTTTTAAAAAAAAAAGGCGACATGGACAAGTTGGGCCGAAGGGCCTGTTTCCATGCTGTAAACCTCTGACGTTATGACTCTATTCAGCTCCCCTTTTCCTCCAATCATGGCATATACAATTTATATCATAGGCACTCAAACGTCTTCAAAAAAAATCAAATAATTATAGGCAAAACTCACCATATCCTGAAGTAAAAGAATTTGCGGGTAAACAAGCCCAAATTATTTATTACAAGCTATATTATTAAATTTTAAACCATCGGTATGTTCCATGATATTGCCCTAGCACATCAGAACAAAGTATTAAATGAAAGAAAAATCAAAAATATTTGGTTATTCATACATCTACTCTTACAATCTTCAATTTATTCTATTTATAGAATTCACCCATGACAAGTTGCAGAGCATCCATAGTCTCTCAACACTTTATCCTTGAATCTTTTAAGATCTTTCATTCATAAAATTTATCTTTTACAGAAATACAAGCTCTCTAATGCTGGTTATAAAAAAATGTTTTATATACAGGAAAATGCTTTTATAGCAGCTCTTGGTCATTTATTTTGGGGCACAAATACGTCTCCTCTAAAAAGGCATTCTTCATTACATTGCAGATGCAAAGATATCAGTGACATAGCAACTAGGCCCCATCATAATCAACCTTTTCCAATATTATACTGAACAAAGTCTCCACTCTGAAACTTAGAGGGCATTCATAATCCGTAAGAAGAAATAAAAGGGAGCAAAGGTCCAGACATATATATTTACACATGAATAAAATTTCATGTTGGGAATAAAACTAGTTGCCATTCCTTTGTGGAAGAAACCCCTTTGATCCCAGGAAAATGCAAAAGGAGTTAAAATTAATTCTATACAAAATGTGGGGGAAAAACCCCAGTAAAATAACAGCAATGTTAGAGTGCGCCAAGACAAAGTTGACATCAAAATGTACAATGTCCTAAAATTTATAGAGAGTCAGCCTGCAGTACACAAATTCAATAGGCAAAACATCAGCTGAGTTGAGCACATATGTTGCATTATTGACTTGCTTATTCACTTGAAGAATCCCTTCACCACAGTCAAAAAACTTCATTTGGAGAGAGAGAGAGAGCACAACACTTCTAAACTCTGCACTAAAATCTCCCCCTTCCAATCCCTCTAACTTGCCCCCTTCCCTCCTAAAGCTGCGAAAGGAACCTATAGACTTCAGTTGCAGTAAAATGGAAGCTCTTTGACTACTCTCCTTCCACCTATCCTTCACTTCTCTAAACACTTTAGATTCTATTGCATCTCCTGTCCTCCACATGAGCTATACTAATTTCAATCTCCCTTCTAAACACAGGCTAACTACTCAACATCTAATAATGCTATAAACTGTTCCCCATCTGCAAGCATTATCCCCCTCCCACCAACTCCAAAACTTCACTTGTCCAAAATCAGACTATCAGCCAAAATGTTTAATTATTAAAAAAAGGAACAAATCTATCCTACCTGGCTTCTGTGAGAAACTATGTACCTATGTCAAACGTCATCACCTGAGCCAATCATTAAGGCTGAGCATAATACGAGTATAAGTATTCTGTTTAAGCCTTCAAATCCACATCTCATTCATTACTTATTTTCACCTATCGACTAATACTATCACTAATTTAGCCCCCACTTTGAACGTCAGCTACATTGTTCCTCCAGTATAAACATCTATATTGTAAGTCCCACATAGATCCTAAGTTTCATGCTTTGTAAACTTTCTCATCGGAAACACCACATATTTTAACCTGCCCCCTATTAACCCTGTCCTCACTCACCTCAGTATACGTGACATCAATATCCTCACTTTGAGAGAGAGTTATTAACTTAGTTCTGCCAATAGAATTGAGAGCATGGGAGGCTATTCAGTCCACTGTGCCCTCTTCTTTGAGCAAGCTATTCAGTTAGAAAGCAAGTGCAAGACTTTCTCCATTATTTGTAAACTTTTGCTTTTCTGCCCATGTAGCCACAAAAGCTATTAAAATGTACTAAATTGGCTTCCACCACTCAGTCCATCCTTCCCAATTGATTCCACCATCAAACCCAGGCAAGTAATTTCCTAAATGCTGCTGCTGCCCCCCCCCCCCCCCCCCTGAAAATAACCTATGAATCAATAAAACATACAATTTTACATGGTTTTCATCTGAACCACAAGTATTCATCCTGGTGAATCAGCTGAGCTTTTCCCTACCCACCCATTTTGTACACCACAAAATCAAGATGTCCCATTCACTTTAAGAGTTGACCATACACACATTACACTCATTGTACTGGAAAAACAGTATATAAACACAAGTCATAAAATGGTATACATAACAGGCAGATATGTATTCCAAAAATTGACTCACTTGCATAATCTGAATAACCAAAATGTTACAGCCCAAAGAGCTACTTAATAGTTACATACTTCTGCTGTGAATTAGAAGATGTCTGAAAAAAACAGTTGCTCCTTTGTCTCACAGCTTCAGATGGTAGCCAACATGGGTTAAAAAGAAAGACACTGCACCAGCACAGTTACAGTGGCGTTATATGTGGAATCCTGAAGTTAGTAGATAATTTCAGGCAATCAGGAAAAATACCTTAAAAAGTTATATCCTGAATTTGTTTCATCACCACATTTAAAGAAAATCCACAACAGAGTAAGGCTCACACCGTAAAATACTCATTCATTCACCTTCTGCTGTAACGGTTAGTAGGTTCAGCATGAGTAGCCTATGATGAGTATTCTCAACACTTACCTCCAGGCTTAATGCACAAAATAACATTGACTCATGAAATTAGATTTTTCAATGGCAATGAAGCACTTTGAGTAACCTCACCTGGAACTTATTTATTGGAGAACTAGTGCAATTAAGGAAAACATACAACTTCACAACTCTGGTTAATCGGGGTAACCTTTAACAAGCAGAAAGGAAAAGATTAATGATGTATGGAACCTGACATAAGTCATAATTTCATTTAAAACAAAATTGTTGAAAGTAATGTGCTACAGCAAATTAGCTTACCCCAAGACATATAAAATAAAACCAATGGCCCTTCTGACAAACAAGACATAACATGAACACATAATGCTGCTTCAGAACATTGCTTTACTTCATCAGAATTTGCAGCTTTCTTAAGCAGACATTTAGGATTTCATAATCCATAAATATTAAAACTGAATGCATCAGTTAAAAGCAAATGTGCGATTGAAAATATACTCACCTGTACATATTATCCACCACATATTTGTTCAACATGCATAACCTAAACATAATATGATTTAAGTGTCTCTTTCTATTAAAGAGAATCACTCTGAGATAATATAACCTATTGAGCAATGAAGCTTCATTAGAGAGACCCTGGGAGAAGTGAGGTGAGGTTAGTTAAAGTAGCATCTTTGGCAGAGGTGGGGCGATGCTGAGTGGGACTATTGAGAGGAGGGGCTGCAGTGGAATGAGGTTGCTCGAAGAGTTATTGGAGAAGCTACCTTAGATAGAATTGAGATTAGAAAAGTGATTCTGCTTGTAACAGGGTGTTATAAATGAATGTTGAACATTTATAAATGTATCTTTTAACAGAGACATGTTAACTATCATTGTACAGCAGCAACTTGTTTCAATCATTAATCTAAACCTCTAAAATGCATAGTCTTATCAGCCATGAGTGTATGGGAGACAACAGCATTTCTCTCAATAGTACTGGATATGCCCTTACATCTACACCATCACAATTTACTTTTGATCAATAAATCAGCCAAGTCATTTCCATTTTAGCTTCATCAAAGAAGATCTAATTTCACCCATATCGATTTCTGATAAATAATCTCCAGTTTGCGAATAAAATTAGTCCTTGTCACAGTATGTTATAAGAAGGGTGTTTGCCATTAAATATCTACAAATTCTATTTATTCCACTGATAACTTTCTTTCAATTCTAACCAGTTTTCTTTCTCTATACTAGCCCAAGAGTTCATGTCCACTTGATTATGGCTGTGATTCGCAAAGCTGTCAAAAAAAGACATGATTTTTCTGTCAATTTGAGTCCAAAGATCTGGCAAAGCTTCCAGTGAATTTGAAAAATGCAGACAATAGATTGAAAATGAGAATTCCTGTGCTGTAGATAATACTTCTATTTAGTTTCTGTATAACGGGTGCCTGTTATGCAATCACACAGTTCAACTGCAAGGGGAAAGAAAAAATTGTTTCCAAATGCCATCAGAACCTACAAATTAGTTTCTATCCACCCAGCCACTCTTTCCCAGCCACTATTAATATACACTTTTCTTTGTCACTGTAGGATTTACCATTTGAGTTGAAAAATAATGTCTAGTTCATTTTAAGTTTGATGAACAACGCTTACGCAACCAATTCAGCCTCAGAATATGTTTTAATGAGGCCAACACGTATCTGAAAGCCATTCATGGGTGCAATTCTCCGGCCGCGCTGGTCTAAAAACCGGAAATTCCCGCCCGACTGTCACATTGTCCGCAACCCGCCCACTACAATTGCAGTGGCGGACGGGGTGGGAGAATTCCGGCCATATTCCTGTGAAATTGTCTTGATCATGAGGATTTGGGAACTCGCCTGGCCTAGACCCTGATACACCGTCCCCTAACTCAGCTTGATGATAATGTCGCCCAATGTCCAAAGATACACGGATTCCAACGGGGATCACTGGACATTGGGTCTCCTGAATGAGTCACCTTGCACTTCATCTGCTGAACCTGATTGAGAGTGGCTATCTCAATACTGACCAAACGTGAATGAAGCACTACCATTCTGGATGGCTAAATAATCATGACCATGCAGACGCTACGACAACGGATGAATGAACACCGCTCAACAATCACCAGGCAGGAGTGTCCTCTTCCTGTCGGGGAACACTTCAGCAGTCACGGGCATTCAGCCTCTGATCTTCGGGTAAATGTTCTCCAAGGCGGCCTTCACGACACACAACGCAGAATCAATGAGCAGGAACTGATAGCCAAGTTCTGCACACATGAGGACGGCCTCAACTGGGATCTTGGGTTCATGTCACACTATCTGTAACCCCCACGACTTGCCTGGGCTTGTAAAATCTCACTAACTGTCCTGGCTGGAGACAATGCACGTCTCTTTAACCTGTGCTTAACTCTCTCTCCACTCACATTGTCTGTACCTTTAAGACTTGATTACCTGTAAAGACTTGCATTCCAAACATTACCTTGTAAATTGAGTTGTGTCTGTGTATGCCCTGTTTGTGAACAGAACTCCCACTCACCTGAAGAAGGAGCGACATTCCGAAAACCTGTGCTACCAAATAAACCTGTTGGACTTTAACCTGGTGTTGTGAGACTTCTTACTGACTAAATAAGGTATAGGATGATATATCGATGGCTGAGCAACTGAGACGCACCAGATTCTAACTCGCTTTTCTAAGACCAGAATCACATTTTCAAATTGTTTTTATATGTTAGCAATTGACTATGATAAATTGTAGAATCATAGAATTCCCATAGTGCAGAAGGAGGCCCTTCAGCCCATTGAGCTTGCATCAGCCAACAGCAATCCCACCCAGGCCCTATCCCCGTAACTCCATATTACCCTAACACTCAGGGACAATTTTAGCATGGCCAATCCACCTAGCCCGCACATCTTTGGAGTGTGGGAGGAAAACCGGAACATTCGGAGGAAACCCACACAGAGATGAAGAGAATGTGCAAATACCACACAGATGGTGACCCGAGGCTGGAATCGAACCCTGATCACTGGCGCTGTGAGGCAGCACTGCTAACCACTGTGCCACCGTGCCATCATTATTACATACATTAAGAAAAAATACTTACTGCTAGGCCACCTGCATCACCATTTTGAATGAGAGTAAGCTGAGTAAATCATAAGCGAAGCATTTCTCCACCATTGCTTTGGTGTCAAACAGTACAGGAATATCTTTAACCACGCATTTACAGCTTTAAGATTTGATTCACACCACCATCTGTTGCAATGACTCCCATTTACCTATCTCCTGTGTGTCCTCCTCAAGTGCCTTATTTGATGAGCTGCAGTGATGTGCTCTCAGAAGCTCAGCAAACAATCTTGGAATCAGATGTCCAGAGGTTAAAGGAGCACCTCAATCACTCAGTGTTTTCTCTTAGATATTATCTTCCCTGGCATCCTGGGAAAAGCATCTTTCTTCAATGGCTTGTCCAAGATTCCCAAATCCAATGTCAGAAGAGCCACTGCGATAAGGAAGTCATCTGTCTCTTTGTTGCATACAACAACAGTGCACTATTTTTAATGGGAGTGGGTGTTGAGGTGCTGTATTAGCTTGGAAACAGAAATGCAATTCGATATGAGGCAACCAAGTGTACAAGAATAGGGAAGTCACTGTGTATTACACTACTTCTACTCTAGATGATGCTCTAACATTATTTTTACAGGGATTGCAATGTTATTTTTACTACCAACACAAGTGTTTTATGTGGATTAAAATATAAGAGGTATAGAAAGCAGTAGATGTCTGGGAATTTCATTTCATATTTATAATAGGGAATCTTTCACCCTCTTTTTCTGCAGCAGGAAGTGGCTGACAGCACAAAACACGTTTAAGACTGGGGAGGAGCAGCCAGTTATGTGATCCTTCCCGAGCTGGAACAGTGAATCAACTATTGAGATTTGTAAATCCTCAAGAGCTGACCGAATTGGATATTTTGAGAGTGGGGGCTGATGTGACCAAGGTTTGTGACTATTATTTACACCTTGTACAAAGTTCCTTGAAGTGACACTGTGATGCCTGCTATTTGTTAATCGTAGAATCATAGAATTCCTATAGTATAGAGGGAGGCCATTCGGCCCATCGAGTCAGCACCGACTCTCCGAAAAAACATCCCACCCAGTCCCTAACCTCATAACCCCATGTATTCACCCCGCTAATCCTCCTAACCTACACATCTTGGGACATGAAGGGGTAATTTGCCATGACCAATCCACCTAACCTGCATTTTAATGTCCAATCGGTCAGTCGGACCCCACTTTACTCACCTTTATTTTCCTCTAGGTAGTTCTCAGCAGCAGGATTTGAAGAAGAAGCCTTTTTCATGAAGAAAGAGTGTCCCACTAAGGGTGCACTATTGCCTGCTCCATCCCTCCCAAGCAGCAGCCCAGAGGTTGGCACTCTGGGTACATGTTAGACAGTGAATTTCAGTTATCCACCCGGTGCCAGTGAACAGGCGCATGTAGTGGTGACAGGGGCATACAAGGAGACAGTTCACCAGATTATGGGCGGCATGACGGCACAGTGGTCAGCATTGCTGCCTAACAGCGCCAGGGACCCGGATTCGATTCCTGGCTTGGGTCACTGTCTGTGTGAAGTTTGCACATTCTCCCTGTGTCTGCATGGGTTTCCTTCCAAAGACGTGCAGGTTAGGTGAATTGGCCATGCTAAATTCTCCTTCAGTGTGCCCGAATAGCCGCCGGAGTGTGGCAACTAGGGGATTTTCACAAAAACTTAATTGCAATGTTAATGTAAGCCTACTTGTGACTAATTAATCAATAAATAAAGTTAATATGAGGTCCTCTCCCAGTGGACCTCTTCAGCAACCCAGCTATGAAGGGAAGCGTCCTGTAAAAGGGTCATTTAGACTCGAAACGTTAACTCTGTTTCTCTCTCCACAGATGCTGCGGACCTGCTGAGCTTACCCAGCACTCTCTGTTTTTATTTAGGAAGGGAAGACTGCTTTGAGTCACACAATGTACTAAGGGGCTGCCCCATAACTGAAAGTATGGAGGAACCTGCTTCTATCCTGCTTGGTGTCATTATATAAGCCATCATCTTGTGTCATGAACCATGTTATCTGCGAGGATGTCTCGATGAGAGATACCGGTTCGTGGTCATGTATATTATTGTATATTATTTTGAAATGGTGCGAGGAGTCACATGAAACAACCCATGCATCGAGGGCCGAAGGGCCTGTACTGCGCTGTAATGTTCTATGTTCTATGAGAATAAGCAGTCCAGTCATAATGTACCAAGTACTAAAGGTTACTTATTAAATGAAAGAAAAGACAAATACACATGAATCGGACTCTAATTTTATCAGACATATAAACCCTGGAGGAATACACATTCACAAAGTTTTATCTCGAAATCATCTCTTGTTCCAAACTATATCTATGATATCTGAACTCAGTAAGACTCCCCCGTTCCCCAAACAACATCCACCTTAAACAAATCTATAAGTCAAATCCAGTTTATAGTTACCACACAATACCAGAAGGATGATTCAGTCTGGGAAGCGCCTTTGCCTGGTTCAACGAAGATGGCTAAACTGCCTTTACAAAGGTTACTGCATTAACTTAGCTGTAAGGACCTCTGCTGTTAGCTGGCTTGCTGTTAGACATTTCCTTGGCCTTCCAGTAGGACGTTAAACTGGCCTGTCTGCTCCTGCAGTAGTTGACAATGATACCCCTGGCTTTCTTTGATTCTGCTCACCATATATTGGGCCGTCTGTCTCTCCTATATCCTTGGACTCTCTAAAATTAGCAACTGCATGCCTCCCCTGATCTCTCAGTCATCTCGGTATACTGCTTCATGATGATAAGGCCATTTACATCTGATCTTATCAAGATGTCTGCTAACCTCGTTACTGGGAAAATGACACATTTCATCAGTCCCTTTCAATATGGGCTATTGCTATTATCAGGCAAATTCTCCCTTGTTGCTATGTTGATTACATCCTATCATTTCCTTTATTAATACTCGGTTTAGTTGTCACCAGGCAATCCATGACAAGTGTACCTTACAGTGTGTGACCAAGCACATTGCCAGCTAGCCTTCACATGAGGAGTTAATGCTACCAGCCTTTGCAGATTTGGTAGAAGCTCAAATAGCTGCCAGCACTCCAGATTTCCTTCCAAGTCACAACTTCTACAGATGCACCACAGAAAGCATTCTTTCTGGTTGCATCACAGCTTGGTATGGTTCCTGCTCTGCCCAAGACTGCAAGGAACTACAAAGGGTCTTGAATGAAACCCAGTCCATCACTCAAACCAACCTCCCATCCATTGACTCTGTCTACACTTCCAGCTGGCTCGGAAAAGCAGCCAGCATAATCAATGACCCCACACACCCCGGACATTCTCTCTTCCACCTTCTTCCATCGAGAAAAAAATACAAAAGTCTGAGGTCACGTACCAACTGACTCAAGAACAGCTTCTTCCCTGCTGCTGTCAGACCTTTGAATGGTCCTACTTCGAATTAAGTTGATCTTTCTTTACACCCTAGCCCTGACTGTAACACTACACTCTCCACTCTCTCTTTTCCTTCTCTATGAATGGTATGCTTTGGCTGTATAGCGCACAATAAATAATACTTTTCACTGTATACTAATACATGTGACAATAATAAATCAAATCAAATCAAAGATCCACATCATTACTTACCAAACTGTAAATTCACCACATGGACTGCAGGGGCTCAGAACAATGGCTCATCACCATCTTCTCAGGGGTAACAAGGAATGGGCAATAAATGCTGGGTTTGCCAGAAATGACCATGTCCCAACAATGAATGAAAGGAAAATCTCTGCTCCTGGTAGACTGAATGGATAGGGATTCCACCTTCTGCAGTTTTCCCACCCACAAGTCAGTAGGACCTTTGAGTCTTGGGACTTCAATTCAACATCTCAGCTGAAATATAGCAGCATCCTGTCGGTGAAGTGTGCTCCAAAATTCATGGCACAAGTGTCATTAAGAGAAGAATCCCCCGTAGATCTACCATTTGGAGAACAGAAAATGGGATATAATGAACGTCAGCCAAGATTGCAGCCATTTCTTATGTCCAGCCATTTTTTTTAGGAGGGATGTCAGTGGAGCTCTATCCTATAAAAATACTCCAATTATTTTCTGCATGAGCTTTAAATAATAGTGTTGAAATAGTGACCACAAATGGATGTTTTGGAGTGGAAGGAGTTATGAGAAGATGTCTCAGCACATAATGTTGGGAACTCTGCTTCTAATTTACATCAGTGATTTGGATTTCTTTTTTCTATTTGTTCATGGGATCTGGCATCACTGGCTAGCCCAGCACTTGTTCCCCACCCCTAATTGACCTTGAGATGGTGAACCACCTTCTTGAACTATTGCAGTCCATCCGGCGTAGGCACATCCACAGTGCTGTTAGGAACAGAGTTCCAGGTTTTGACACAGTGACAGTGAAGAAACAGTGATGTATTCCAAGTCAGGACGTTGAGCAATTCGGATGGGAACTTGCAGGTGGTGGTCTTCCCATGTGTGTGCTTCCCTTGGCCTTCTAGATGGTAGAGGTCATGGGTTATGAAGGTGCTGTTGAAGGAGGCTTGGTGAATTTCTGCAGTGCATCTTGCAGATGGTACACACTGCTGCCACTGTGCATCAATGATGGAGGGAGTTTATGGTGTTGGATGTGGTGCCAATCAAATGGGCTGCTCTGTCCTGTATGGTAAAGAACTACTTGAGTGTTATTGGAGACATTTCATTCAGGCAAAAGGATATTTCATCACACCCCTTTTCTTTATAGATTGTTGACAGGCTTTGAGGCGTCAGATGGTGAGTTACTCTCTGCAGAATTCCCAGCCTCTGGCCTGCTCTTGTAGCCACAGAATTAATGTGACTTGTCCAGTTAAGTTTCTCGTCAATGGTGACAGTGAGGGATTCAGTGATGGTATTGCCATTGTATATCAAGGGGAGATGGTTGTTGAAAATGGGTATTGCCTGGTACTTGTGTGGGGTGAGTGCTACTTATTCACAAATTCAATGCAAATTATAAAATCAAGGGCTGTGATGTTGAAAGAGGTAGCTTTGAATTATAGATTGAGTTGGACAAAGTATATAAATTTATAGGACAATAGGATAGATGTAAACAGTTGCACATTAGAAGGTGACATATATGCATAGAACAATGTTAAGATAGCTGTGGAAAAAGTTGGAAGAGACTTAGTAGACTCAACATAACATGCCATTCTAATGCAAAGCAAGAAACAATGGCAGCAAAAGAATGTGAAACTGCACAGCAAATACAGGATGAATTAAGCCATTGTTAAACTGTATAGTGCCTTATTCAGACAACACCTTGAATATTGTGTCCTGGTCCGATCACCAAGGAACAAAGATGTCCAATGATGGAAGTGATGCGCAGGAGAAGGTCCATGAAGCTGATCCCACATGTCAAAGATCTGAGTTAAGAGGAAAGACTGGAGAAACCTGGACTGTCCAGAAATGGGACCTTAAAGGTAGTTAAGGCAATGAAAAAGTTAAAAATGAGCATACGAAAACAAAGGGCAAACTGTTGTCCCATCTAGACAGTCAAGGCTTCTGCATGTTGTGAACCCCAAGACCCCCATCCCATCCATCAGCCATGCAAGAGGCAGAAATATCAGAGAAAAACCTCAAAAATCCCTCTTCGAATCCCAAAGGTGAGAGAAAATGTCTCGGGAAACCATGCCAGCGGGGAGGCAGAAGCCCCAGCACCCACACACATTTATTTGGTTAAGTTGGTAACAATCAGGAACTCATCAAGCTCGCTTTTGATTGTTAGCTGTCAATTGGCACTCACTACATATGCCAGCGCCTTGTTCCATAGCTCATTGGCTATCTGCGTTAGATCTCAGTCAAATCTTCTTAAAGCCTACCGAGTATAAAAAAGCCCCAGCACTATAAACTTACTGTGCTAACTAAAGGACTTTAAACTAAAGATAAATTTGTTGGCCTTTCTTCGAAACTTTTCTAATGGCTGTACTTAATCCACCACGTGAGGGCACCAAACCTACACACAGAATTCTAAATGAGACCTAACTAAGGCTAGCTGTGAATGTACTCATCCTGGAATCCCAGTGGTCTATTTGTCTTTGTCTCTGTATCATAGTAAGAAGTTTAACAACACCAGGTTAAAGTCCAACAGGTTTATTTGGTAGATTAGTTGTAAGTATTCGCATTCCAACCATTATTCATGTAAATTGAGTCTGTGTCTTATAAGTTCTGTTTGTGAACAGAATTCCCACTCACCTGAAGAAGGGGCTCAGAGCCTCGAAAGCTTGTGTGGCTTTTGCTACCAAATAAACCTGTTGGACTTTAACCTGGTGTTGTTAAACTTCTTACTGTGTTTACCCCAGTCCAACGCCGGCATCTCCACATCTCTGTATCATGACACAGGTTGGGGACTTTTGAAAATTCACATCCTTAGGTCTTTCCCTTGCTCAGTAGCTTTGAACATGGAACTCTGCTTTGGAATGCCACCTTTCAGATGCTTGCACATGAAAATGTATCTAGCTGTACATGAAATATGAATATAAATATGTACATGAATATCTAGTATCTAGATGTCTGTAGTATATTTTTCTTATCTAATGTCCCAACACCCACACCTATCCTTTTATCATCTGCACAGATGCCGATGGTTTCCTTGATGCCTTCATCCTTCCAGACTGTTGATAAGGACAGTCAGGAGCAATTGTCTTAATATTGACCCCTGAAGAACTTAATATTGCCTTAAGATTGACGCCACGCAGAATCACTATCAGCCATTAACAACCTGTCCTGGCCCCTCCACGCCAACACTATAGTTAAGAAAACCCACCAACGCCTCTACTTTCTCACGAGGCAAAGGAAATTGGGCATGATTGCTACGACTCTCACCAACTTTTACAGATGCACCATAGAAAGCATCCTTTCCGGATGTATCACAGCTTGGTATGACTCATGCTTTGTCCAAGACCGCAAGAAACAACAAAGGTTTGTGAACATACCCTAGTCCATCAAGCAAACCAACCTCCCATCCATTGATTCAGTCTACATTTCCTGCTGCCTGATGGTATCCTTCATTCTAATTTTTATCACTAAACCTTTTGCTGTTCCAGTCCAATATTCCAGTACTCTATCACTAAATCCCATCGCTTTACTACCTCTCCTCCCCTGCATGTTAAATTTTGACATTTAATTATTTGACCAGACCACATAGACACCACCCCCAACACTTTTATCATCCCTTAGGTATTTTAATGCATCTGCAAAATGGCTTGGAGCATTCACTCTATAAATATAAATTGCCACAGGTATATATGTAGATAGAAAGTAAATGCTAAACCCTTATAGAAATCAAAGGCTATCAAGGGGGGATGGGATAAACAGGCAATATTCAACTTCTTTTGATTTGATTTGATTTGATTTATTATTGTCACATATATTAGTATACAGTGAAAATATTGCTTCTTGCACACTATACAGACAAAGCATACTGTTCATAGAGAAGGAAACGAGAGAGTGCAGAATGTAATGTTACAGTCATAGCTGGGGTGTAGAGAAAGATCAACTTAAATGTGAGGTAGGTCCATTCAAAAGTCTGATGGCAGCAGGGAAGAAGCTGTTTTTGAGTCGGTTGGTAAGTGATCTCAGACCTTTGCATTTTTTTCCCGATGGAAGAAGGTAGAAGAGAGTATGTCCAGGGTGCGTGAGTCGTTGATTATGCTGGCTGCTTTTCCGAGGCAGCGGGAAGTATAGACTGTATCAATGGATGGGAGGTTGGTTTGAGTGATGGATTGGGCTTCATTCACGACCCTTTGTAGACCCTTCTGTCTTAAAGGAAACTGAAAGGCCAAACTTTTCCAGCCCTACCTGCCAACAGGATCTTCCAGTCCCGCTGATGGCAACCCGCTCCTACCCCAGCATGTTCTCCAGCGCCAGAGGGTGCAGGACACAGAAAGCTCTGCAGATATCAGCGGGGCTGGAAGATCCAGGCATCCCTGCCACTGTGAAATATTGTTTTATTCATTCACGCCACATGTAGGCCAGACCAGGTAAGGACGGCATGGTAGCACAGGGGCGGCATGGTAGCACAGTGGTTAGCACTGCTGCTTCACAGCTCCAGGGTCCCGGGTTCGATTCCCAGCTCGGGTCACTGTCTGTGTGGAGTTTGCACATTCTCCCCATGTCTGCGTGGGTTTCCTCCGGGTGCTCCGGTTTCCTCCAACAGTCCAAAGATGTGCAGGTTAGGTTGATTGGCCAGGTTAAAAATTGCCCCTTAGAGTCCTGAGATGCGTAGGTTAGAGGGATTAGTGGGTAAAATATGTGGGGGTAGGGCCTGGGTGGGATTGTGGTCGGTGCAGACTCGATGGGCCGAATGGCCTCCTTCTGCACTGTAGGGTTTCTATGATTTCTATGATTCTATGACAGCAGATTTCCTTCCCTAAAGGACATTAGTGTGTCAGATGGGGTTTTTCCGACAATCGACAATGGTTTCATGGTCATCAGTAGATTCTTAATTCCAGATTTTTTTTATTGAATTCAAATTCCACCATCTGCCGTGGCGGGATTCGAACCCGGGTCCCCAGAACATTAGCTGAGTTTCTGGATTAATAGTCTAGCGATAATACCACGAGGCCATCACTTCCTTGATATGCCGCATGGGAGGACCAGAAAATCCCACCCATTGATTTTGGTTTAAGGGTAGTTGTGGAATGATATGATTTTGATAGTATTTATAATGGGCATTGGAATAGTAACAGAGAAATAACATGTAAAACCTTGATTGCAATAACTCGGTGGTGTGCAATGAAAGCAATAAAAGTCAAGGAAATTAAGGTGCACGTGATGTAACAGTTTCAGCCTATCCCTGATTTTTCCCACTTCAGGGAAAAATGGAAAACAGATGCAGGGATTAAAATGTGTGATGCAGGGTGAATGCAAGCTTGGTATTACCTGCCCATTATAATGATAACAAAGGAGCACTAAGCACGCTGCAGAGGAGAACTTATAATGATGGACAGGGAAATGGCAGAGAAACTAAACAATTATTTTGTGCCTGTCTTCACATAGGAAGATACAGAAAATCACTCAGAAATATCCAGGAATCAAGGGCCTTGAGGAAATTAGGAACTGAAAGAAATTAGTATGAATAAAGAGGTTGTACTTGAAAAATTGATTGGATTGAAGGTTGATAAATTCCCTTGACCCGATGAGCTACATCCCAGAGTATGGAAGGAGATGGCTGTAGAGATAATGGATGTATTGGTGGTTATCTTTCAAAATTCTACAGGCTCTGGAAAGGTTTGTTCCAACTGGAAAATAGCAAATGTAACCTCACAATCTAAGAAGGGAGGGAGAGAGGAAAGGGAGAACAACAGACTTGTTACTTTGATGTCTGTAATAGGGAAAATGTTTGAATCAATTATAAAAGATGTAATAACTCGGCACTTGGAAAATAATGATACGATTGGGCAGAGTCAACATGGATTGTGTTTAAATTATTTTTTCATGATATCACTGGCTGAGCCAGAATTATTATTGCTCATTGCTAATCGCTCTTGCGAAGGTGGCGATGATCCGCCTTCTTGAGCTGCCGCAGTCCCTGTGGTGTAGGTATACCCACAATGCTGTTAGGGTGGGCGTTCCAGGATTTTGACCCAGTGCCAGTGAAGGAACGATGGCAACATATTCCCAAGTCAGGATGGTGAAAGGCTTGGAGGAAAACTTCCAGGTGCTGGTGTTCCCATGCATGCCTTGGTCTTCTGGCTGGTAGAGGTCCTGGGTTTGGAAGATGCTGTTGAAGAAGCCGTAATGAGCTGCTGCAGTGGATTTTGTAGATGATATGCACTGCTGCCACTGTGTTTTGTTGGAGTGGATGTTGAAGGTGGTGGATGGGATGCCAATTAAATGGGCTGCTTTGTCTTGGACGGTGTTGAGCTTCTTAAGTGTTATCGCAGATGCATTCGTCCAGGTAAGTGGTGAGTATTCAATCAAATTCCTGACTGGTGCCTCATAGGTGGTGGCCAGGACTTGGGGAGTCAGGCAAGAAGTGAGTTACTCGCCACAGAATTCTCAGCCTCTGATCAGCTCTTGTAGCCACAGTATCAATATGGCTGGTCCAGTTCAGTTTCTGGTCAATGGCAATCACCAGAATGTTAATACTGGAGGACTCAGCAATGGTAATGCCATTGAATGTCAAGGGTTGGAGGGGAGTGCCGGCATGTTAGCTAAATTTGTAGGTGACACAAAGATAGGTAGGGAAGTATGTTGCGAAGGGGACATATGGAGGTTGCAGATGGATAGATAGTGTTTGAGTGAGTAAGTAAAAATCTGGCAGGTCGAGTATAATGTGGGGAAACGAGAAGTTGTTCATTTTGGCAGGAAGAATAAAAGAAGTATCATTGAAAGAAAGGTAAATGGCAGAAGAGATTTACGGTGAGAGGTAGAAGGCTAAAAGGGGAGCTGAGTTGGAACTTTTTCACCCAGAGGGTGGTGGAAGTCTTGAGCTCACTGCCTGAAAGGGTGGTTAAGTCAGAAACTCTCGTAACATTTAACAAGTACTAAGATGTTCACTTGAGCTGCTCCCCTCTTTCCCTCCTTTTTTGAACAATGGTGTAATATTTGCAATTGCCCAGTCCTGTGGCACCATCCATGAGTATAAGGAAGACTGAAGAATTATGGTCTCAAGCTTTTAGGTGCCCAATCACCAACAATCTGTCCTGGTTCCTCCATGCTGACGCTATAGTTAAGAAAACCCACCAACGCCTCTCCTTTCTCAGAAGACTAAGGAAATTTGGCATGTCAGCTACGACTCTCACCAACTTTTACCGATATGCCATAGAAAGCATTCTTTCTGGTTGTATCACAGCTTGGTATGATACAACCGGAGCTTGGTATGGCTCCTGCTCTGCCCAAGACCACAAGAAACTACAAAGGGTTGTAAATGAAGTCCAGTCCATCATGCAAACCTTCCTGCTGCCACCAGACCTTTGAATGGACCTATCTTGCACTAAGTTGATCTTTCTCTACACCCTAGCTATGACTGTAACACTACATTCTGCAGTCTCTCCTTTCCTTCTCTATGAATGGTATGCTTTGTCTGTACAGTATGCAAGAAACAATACTTTTCACTGTATACCAATACATGTGACAATAATAAATCAAATCAAATCAGTGCCACTCTCATTTCCCTCAGTATCTCGGAAGCATCTCATCCGGTCCTGGAGCCACATAAGCTTTAAGTACTATCAGCCTATCCAATACCTCCACTTTAATAGTTTTCAACCCTCCTCGTGTCTGAATTGCCACCTCTTTCAGTGTGGCTTGGGTTGCATCTTCTCTCTTGGTAAAGACCAAGGAAGAAGACGCTACTCTACTCAGACATCTCCCTAGCCCGATATCACACTTCAGATGCTGAGTTCTTGTTAAGCTTATTTCAATATTTGGTTCACTAGTGGAGGACAAACTCAGTTCAAACAGAAATCAGGTCTGTTCTATTTCTGGAACACTTAACACTGTTTTCCGGATTATGAAATGAGATTAGCATTTAGGAAGCTTGTTGAAATCTCTAAAACATGAATTTGTCTCTATCCATGTCATGGACTAATCCTTGAGGAACAGAAATATCAGACTAATTTCTAATGTAGGGGCATGTTGATGCCAAGTTCCATTATTTAAAAGCTTCTTAACTGCATATGTAATGCCCATTATTTTCAGAAGCAAATATAAAGTATGCTGTATTTGGGGAATGTCCTACCATGTGTACTTATCAACATGGAAAAGTACTGATTATTGTCTTTTGAGGATAGGTATGTATCTGAATCTCAAACCCCAAATCTGAATTTGTCATCATTTGTTTCTTGTGTATTGTCAATGTGATGATCCAATTGTTTGCATTAATGTAATTTATTCTCATACTCTGCTGACTTCCCTTTGATGCATTAACAAAGGAACAATTGATTCACAAAATAGATATATGAGCTGGAGAATCAACTTATGTTAGTGGAATTATAAATAGTGCAGATATTGGTGAGTATCATAGAATCATAGAATCCTACAGTGCAGAAGGAGGCCATCTGGCCCATCGAGTCGGTACCGACCGCAATCCCACCCAGGCCCTATCCCCATAACCCCATGCATTTACCCTATCTAATCCCCCTGACACTAAGGGACAATTTAGCATGGCCAATCCACCTAACCCGCACATCTTTTGGACTGTGGGAGGAAACCGGAGCGCCCGGAGGAAACCCATGCAGACATGGGGAGAATGTGCAAACTCCACACAGACATGACCTGAGCCGGGAATTGAACCCGGGTCCCAGGAGGAAGGAATTGAGTGGATGGCTAAATTGAGTGGATGGCGGCACGGCGGCACAGTGGTTAGCACTGCTGCCTCACAGCAGCAGGGACCTGGGTTCGATTCCCAGCTTGGGTCACTGTCTGTGTGGAGTCTGCACGTTCTCCCCGTGTCTGCGTGGGTTTCCTTCACGTGCTCTAGTTTCCTCCCACAGTCTGAAAGACGTGCTGGTTAGATGCATTGGCCATGCTAAAATTTTCCTTCAGTGTACCCGAACGGGCACTGGGGTTTGGCGACCATGGGATTTTCATAGTAACTTCACTGCAGTGTAAGCCTACTTGTGACACTAATAGATAAATAACCTTAACTTAAAGGACAGGCAACACCCATGGTGCTTTTGAGTGACAGAATTGTTCAGTGGATGTGTGGCTGGAGAACTTGGCTTGAGTTACCATGGACTAAAAATGTTATCAAATTGAACTGAATATTAGGCACTGCTTTTTTAAAGGTTAGAGAACATTACTAGTTAAGTGACAGAGAATGGCCCATGATAAATGCCCCATTTATTTGATATCAACAGTTTGTCTTGTATTGACAAAGTGCACTGTGGCAATTCCTAAATCCATCATCAACAAGGAAGGCAAGAGAAGCAAGTTGATGGGGACACGGTGCCTCCAGGTTCCACACCAAGGAACACATCATCCCCATTATCTGATTTGATTTATTATTGTCACATGTATTAGTATACAGTGAAAAGTATTGTTTATTGCGTGCTATACAGACAAAGCGTACTGTTCATAGAGAAGGAAAGGAAAGAGTGCAGAATGTAGTGTTACAGCCACAGCTAGGATGTAGAGAAAGATCAACTTGATATGAGGTAGGTCCATTCAAAAGTCTGATGGCAGCAGGGAAGAAGCTGTTCTTGAGACGGTTGGTACGTGACCTCAGACTTTTGTATCTTTTTCCCGATGGAAGAAGGTGGAAGTGAGTATGTCCGGGGTGTGTGGGGTCCTTGATTATGCTGGCTGCTTTTTTGAGGCAGAGGGAAGTGGAGACAGAGTCAATGGATGAGATATTGGTTTGCATGATGGACCGGGCTACATTCATGATCCTTTGTAGTCTTTTGCGGTCTTGGTCATAGCAGGAGCCATATCAAGCTGTGATACATCCGGAAGGGATGCTTTCTACAGTACATCTGTAAAGGTTGGTGAGAGTTTGGTGTGACTCAAGAACAGCTTCTTCCCTGCTGCCCTCAGACCTTTGAATGGACCTACCTCATATTAAGTTGATCTTTCTCTACACCCTGGCTATGATTGTAACACTACATTGTGCACTGTAGTTGTAGTTTGCACTAAGGGTTAAAGAATCAATTCTAGTTGTGAGAATGGATGATATACTAAATGGGTCAACAAACAAGGCTTTGTGGGTTGAGCTTATAAATAAAAAGGGGCAGTTACAGTACTGGAAGTATACTACAGACCCTCAAATAGTGACAGGGAGATAGAAGAACAAATATGTGGGCAAATTTCTACTTGTAAGAACAAGAGGGCAATAATAGTAGGAGACATTAACTATTCCAGTATCAACTGGGATTCAAACAATATAAGGGGCACTGAGGGAGAAATATTCATACAGTGTGTCCACGAAAACCATTTCAATCAATAAGTGACAAACCCAATGAGACGAGATGTAATTCTAGACCTAGTCTTGGGGAACGAAGAGGGGCAAGTGGGTGAAGTTGGCAGCCATATCGACATACTGCTTACAATTTAGTTAGCTTTAACATTACCATGGAAAAGAACAGAGATAAAGCAGGAGTTTTGAATGGGAGGAAGACAAATTTTGCAGGAATGAGAAGGGACTTGGATGTGGTGGACTGGACAGCACTGCTTGAGGAAAGATCAGTGGAAATCCAGTGGGAAGCAGTAAAAAGCAAGATCCTGCATGTACAAAGTAGACATGTCCCTTCCAAAGAGTGATACTGCCAAATCTAGACCCCCCTCTAGTTGTCTAGAGGAATACAAGGGAAGATCAAACAGAAAAAGAAAGTGTATGATAGGCACAAAGAACTAAGAATTGCAGATAGCCGAGATGAATATAGGAAGCGCAGGGATGAAATAAAAAAGAAAGTAAGGAAATCAAAGAGTGTGGGCATGAAAAAAGATTAGTAAGTAAAGTTAAAGAAAACCCAAAGATGTGCTACCAATATATTAGTGGTGATAGGTTGAGCTAACGAAAAAGTGGGACCTATCAGAGATGAAAAAGGAAACCTGTGTATAAATGTGGAAGCTGTGGGAAGGGTTTTAAATGAATATTTTGTCTCCCTCTTTACAAAGGAAAGGGATGATGCAGACTTAATAGTCCAGGAGGAACACCGAAATATTGAATAGAATAATCATAAAGAGAGAGGGAATACTTGACTGGTTGGAATCCTTGAAAGTTGATAAGTCACCGGGGCCAGATGGATTGTTTCCGAGGCTGCTGAAGGAAGTTACGGAGGAGATAGCAGATACTCTGAGGATGATTTTCCAATCCTCACTAGACACAAGGGAGGTACCAGAAGACTGGAGAAATGCAAATGTCGCTCCATTGTTTAAAAAGGGATAAAAGAAAATGCCGAACAATTATAGGCCAGTTAGTCTTTTATCAGTCGTGGGCAAATCAGCAGAGTCAATCCGGAGAGATTGGATTAACTCTCACGGAAAAAGGCATGGATTAGTCAGGGAGGATCAGCATGGATTTGTTAAATTCATGTCTTGCCTCACAAATTTGATTGAACTCTTTGAGGAAGTGACAAGAAGGGTTGATGAAAGTAATGCAGTGGATGTTGTGTACATGGACTTCAGTGAGGTGTTTGACAAGATCCCACTTGACAGATTGGTCAAAAAAGTAAAAACCCATGGGATACAGGGTAATGTGGCAAACTGGATAAAAAGTTGGCTTAGTAACAGGAAACAAAGGGTAATTGTCGATGGATGCCTTTGTAAATGGAAAATTGTTTCAAGTGGTATTCCACAGGGCTTGGTGGTTGGGACTCTTACTGTTTGTGTTATATAGTAATGATTTGGATGTGAATGTGCGGGGCATGGTTGATAAATTTGCAGATAACACAACGATTGGCCAAGTAGTGGATTGTGTAGAGGATAGCTATAATCTCCAAAATGATGTAGACGGGTTGGTGGAGTGAGCGGTAAAGTGGCAAATATATTTTAACGCAGAGAAGTGTGAGGTTGTGCATTGGGGGAGGGGGGGTCAAATGGTTATAGGGAGTACACAATAAATGGGAGTATACTAAAGGGGGTAGATGAAGTGAGAGATCTTGGTGTATAAGTACACAGATCCCTAAAGACAGCTGTTCAAGTAGACAATGTTATAAAGAAGGTATATGGAATGCATTGGCAGATGTATAGAATATAAAGTAATTGGGGTTATTTTCCTTGGACCAAAGAAGGCCAAGGGGTGACTTGATAGAGGTGTACAGAACTATTAGGGGAAGAGATAGTGTGGGCAGGATAAAATTGTTTCCCTTAGCGGAGAATTCTAGAACCAGGGGAACTAGATTTAAGACAAGTGACAGAAGGTGTAGAGGGGACATGAGGAAGAACATTTTTTATGCAGAGGGCATTGGGTGTCTGGAGTTTATTGCCAGAGCTGGTGGGGGAGACAGAGACCCTGAACTCTTTTAAAAATTACCTGGATCTGCACCTTAAGTGCTGTAAGCTGCAGGGCTATGGGCTGGGGGCAGCAAGGTGGGATTAGAAAGGGCACTTGTGTGTTGTTGGGCTGGCATGGACAAGATGGGCTGAATGGCCTCCTTCTGTGCTGTAACTTTTCTATGGTTCTATTTCCACACACAATAGGTGGCAGGATATTGGAACTCTCTTCCGCAAACAGCAACTGCTGCAAGATAATTTGTTATGGGGCAGCCCAGTGGCACAGAGGTTAGCACTGCTGCCTCACAGCTCCAGGGACCCGGGTTCGATACCCGGCTTGGGTCACTGTCTGTGCGGGTTCTGCATGTTCTCCCTGTGTCTGTGTGGGTTTCCTCTGGGGCGCTCCGGTTTCCTCTCTCAGTCCGAAAGACGTGCTGGTTACGTGCACTGGCTTTGCTAAATTCCCCCTCAGTGTACCCAAACAGGTGCCAGAGTGAGGTGACTAGGAGATTTTCATAGTAACTTCATTGCAGTGTTAATGTAAGCCTACTTGTGACTAATAAATAAACTTTATTAAAAAAAACTTTCAATCTGAGATTGATAGATTTTTGTTAAACAAAGAAGGTGCTAAGGGATAGGAGACAAAGTTAGATTGCAGATCAGCCCTGATCTCATTGGATTGCGGAATACACTTGAAGGGGCCAAGTGGCCAATGCTTGCTCTTATATTCCAATTAATGGATGGTACGGTGGCACAGTGGTTAGCACAGCTGCCTCACAGTGCCAGGGACCCAGGTTCAATTCCAGCCTTGGGTAATTGCCTGTGTGGAGTTTGCACGTTCTTCCCATGTCCGTGTGGGTTTCCTCTGGGTACTCTGGTTTCCTCCCATACTCCAAAGATGTGCAGGTTAAACTGATTGGCCATGCTAACTTGCCCCTTAGTGGCAGGGGAATTAGCAGGTTAAAAGCGTGGGGTTGTGAGATTAGGGTGTGGGTGGGATTACGGTCAGTGCAGACTGGATGGGCTAAATGGCCTCCTTCTGCACTGTAGAGATTCTATGAAATAAACATGGTTTTGCCGAGGTTATCGGCATGGTGTGAATTTTTTGAAATATTAATGAGAGATTTCACAATAAACAGGCCTTTTTGAGTTTCCTTTTTCTGGTCTTATAGAGAAGTGGGGCGGCACGGTGGCACAATGGTTAGCACTGCTGCTTCACAGCGCCAGGGACCCGGATTCGATTCCTGGCTGGGTCACTGTCTGTGTGGAGTTTGCACGTTCTTCCCGTGTCTGCGTGGGTTCCCTCCGGATGCTCCGGTTTCGTCCCACAGGCTGAAAGACGTGCTGGTTAGTTGCATTGACCCGAGCAGGTGCCGGAGTGTGGCAACTGGGGGAATTTCACAGCAACTTCATTGCAGTGTAGTGCAGTGGAGTGGATGTTGTGTACATGGACTTTAGCCACAAGCCTTACTTGTGAGTAATAAATAAACTAAACTTTAAGGGGATATTTTTCTTCTAATGTTAGCGGTACAACTGACGAATTCAGGAAAATTCCTCTCCTAATGTACAATAATAATAGTGCAAAGATTTTAATAAAATTTTGCATGACTTTATTGCCGCTATAAAACCAATTGATAGAACAATACATTCAATATTGAAATGGACACGTCAAGTTATAGAACATAATTAAACTACCAATTTCATTTACTAAATTTTACAACATCATACAAAAAGATGGTTAAATTACAGTGGAGTGTTCTTTTATATTGACATTGAATTATATTGCAATTCATAATTTTTACAATACCATCCTTTGGGCCTGGCACTAAGAATGAACACTAAAAAGTCTATTCTATATTTTTTTTCTAATTTCTTTTTAAACTTGGAGCTATTATGATGGAGCCAAAATTAAACCCAGGACCACGTAACATTGATGGCTGTTAGTTAAAAAGGGAGTTAAACATATACATTTAAGAGTGCATGGTCCATTTGGTTTTTTTTTTGCAGTGACAATAATTTAGACCAAGAATACTTTCTTTTCGTTGGAATACATAAAGTGAAACAAAATAGATATACATCATATAAAATCTTCTCTCACAATTCTTGGTCTTCGACTGTCCTTTAGAAAGAATTACGCCAGAGAATACAGATACTGCACAAAGTTCGAGGCTGTTGACTTTAAGGTTTTTCCATTGTAGTGTTTCTCATCTAGATTTGCAACACCAAACAAATAGTCATCCAGATGTTGTGAAAGAGAATAGTGGACTTCTTCATGAGAGTTCCAATCCCAACTGACATTGGGTGAATTTTCATGAGTTTGCGGTCAGCGTCCTCTGCAGAATACATTTCGTCAATGGAGAATATGTCTTTTGTGGGGGTTAGGGGAAAGTGGAAGTTTTTTTTATTTAGCAGAACCAGTTCTGTCCGACTGAATTACATCAAGTTGGAGCTGATCACAGAAGCAAACAGACATTTCATTCCAAGCCCTTTTCTTGTCTAAAACGAAGGGGGGAAGTGCGGCAATCAGAGGTTTGTAGAAGAGTGAAAAGGTAATTTTGTGAGAAGTGAGGGATAATGGGAGGAACCATTTGTGAACATTGAGGCGTGGCAAAAGTTGAATATTGCTGAAAAAGAGAGACATGTTGCCCAAATCTTTTGTCCTCACACTCATCAGGACAAATGCAAGAATGCCAAATTTGAAATGATCACAACAATTTGGGCAGCACTTCCTGAACAGTCCTGAGTGCGCTAATAGCTACAATAACAACTGATTTAAGATAATCAATTGAGACGATATTGTGGCTCATTTCTACTTGCCTGAAGCGACTTATATTCAGAAGCATGGCCTCATTCTTTGCAAGCAAAAGGAATATGTTCAAGCCGTAAATTACCTAAGAGCTTGGAGAGTCGATAGTTGCTTTCTCCAGGGCAACACCTCAACCAATCAGAGTTGACTTGCTGACCCAGAAGCACCCTTTTCTGATGTGGTATAAATTTTGAAATTTGGCATTTTTGCATTTTCTCTGATGAGTGCAAGATGAAACATTTCACCAAAATGTCTCTCTTTTCAGAAATGTTCAAGTTATGTACAACTAATTGAATGTTTTGTGGCAATACTCTCGATGTTTGAGATGCAAAATCCAGTATCTGTAGTTGCCGTAATGAGATTAATAGCATTTTGGATGAAAGTGTTATATTCATGTTAAATAAATATTAAGCAAAAGCATACATGAACTTCATATGAACATAAAGATAAAATTATACAATTTAAATACACCAACACCAATTTAAATACTTGTACTGCTGTCTACATCATGTAAACACCATCCGACACATAATACAAAGCAGCGTATACTTCAGCCATGTGCTCACAACATTGATAGCCAGTATGCTCTTGACCAAAGCTGTTAATTGGTACCAAACAGAGACAATCACAATCTGATGAATGTAGCTTCAGGAAGAATCGCATGGAATTCTTTTATGGAAAATAACAGCTTGTCTCGGTTGATACTGTTGCCTACGCCTTTTCCTCTTTTCCCAGTGACAAAGCAGCAACATTTTAAAAGTGTTTCTGAAGGTTTTGTTGCACAGTGCATAGCACATGGGGTTCACAGTGCTATTGACGTAGCACAGCCAGTAACCTAGATGCCACAGTGCGTCGCGGATGCATGTGTCACAAAATGTGTGGACCAGTACCATTATGTTGTAAGGTGTCCACGTGATAATAAAGGCAAGCAAAATTGCACTGAGTGTCTGTGCAGCCTTCTTCTCTTTCACCAGCGACATTCTCTTACGCTTTGTGATCTGACTTCTCGTTTTCGAGGCAAACGCTTTAGCAACTGTGGAATCTCGGAGAGACATGGACGTGGATGATTTCGCCAATGACGCGATTCCTCCAGAAGTCTTTGAAGGATGGATTGATGGCATTGACTGGACGGGAAGCTTGGCAAAATGCTGGTGGAAGCTGTTGCCTTGCTCATCCGAATCCTTGAACTCCTGCTTTGTGAACTTCTGTTCCTTTTCACTCGCGTCAGCTTTGGCAAGTTCATCATTGCAATGGTCCATGTTATCCGTATTCGTGGACCTAGAGAGGTTGGCAGCCGTCTTAAGCCCCGGTAGGTTCAACACAATAGAGTAGATTGCTCTCGTTTCCGACACCACGTCATCCTCATCGGATGAGGCTGAGTGATCTAAAGAGCCACCGCCGTCATTGTTATTCCAGCTGTCGCTGCTGCTTGCCTCTTGTTCGCCCTCAGTGTTGGCCCTCCACGTCTTTGAGTTTGGCCAAAAGTGGCACCTCCTGAGCCTCCTTTTATTTTTCGCTCCTGCCCGCTGCAGCTCGTTGCTGCTGCAGCTTCTAGAGCTGCTTGTTTGATGAACAAAGCGTATGGTTTCCATGTCGGTGGTGGAGGCCTGAAGAGCTGCCAGTTCTTTGGTGCGTTTCTGCGTTTCCTTGTAGATTCTCCAGTACAGGATGGTCATGATGGTGACAGGCAAGTAGAATGCAGCAATGGCGGTACCAAAAGTGATTATTGGTTCAGTTAAAAACTGTATGGAACATTCATTGGGATGCACAGTCCTTTTGCCAACAAAATATTGCCAGAACAAAATGGCAGGGGCCCAGAGTATAAATGAGACTATCCAAGCCAGGCCAATCATTATTCCAGCTCTTTTGGGAGTTCGTTTAGCTCTGTAGGTAAGTGGCCGTGTAATTGATAAGTATCTGTCAAAGCTTATAACAAGAAGATTCATGACAGAGGCATTGCTGGCCACATAGTCAATAGCAAGCCAAAGGTCACAGGCGAAGTTACCTAAAACCCATTTGTCCATTATGATGTATGTCGTGTACAGGTTCATGGAAATCACTCCAATTATCACATCCGCAAAAGCGAGACTTAGAAGAAAGTAATTATTCACTGTTTTCAATTGTTTGTTCACCTTGAATGCAACCATGACCAGAATGTTTCCAATGATTGTCACCAAGGAGAGGATTCCTGTGAAGAAGGCGATCAAAACAACTTGCCAAACCGTGTGGCCTCCCAGAGGGTCACTTGTACTATTGCTTAAAACGGACCCATTCGATTCCAGAGAGGCTGCAGGAGAAAGTGAGGCTGGTCTGAACAAGCCATTGGCACTTTGCTCTACAGACCTGTCACCAAGAGCCATTCTGCCTTGTGAGCCATCGCTCCAGGGGAAGCTGGAATTGAAGAACAATGGGGGAGCTGTGTTGTTGTAGTCAGGGATCATTGTGACTTTCTGGCATGTTCTGCAAAACAAAACGAAAAAGAAAGCCAAATAAAGGTGGGTTCTATGCAAGGAGTAAACAGAATTTGGCTAAAAAGGTACAGAAAGACCTGATGGTTGAGTATCTGTGATAAAATGTCCACCCCACATTGCCATAATACACTTGTCTGGTACGACTCTCTGTCACAATTCAAGTGCCACATTCGCATTTCTGAACTACACCGCCAACACGAAGTACAGTATCAGGAAATATAGGAACACTATAGGAGAGGAGGTCACTCATGTAGGGACATGGGCGACACTGGCTGGCCAGCATTTATTGCCCATCCCCAGTTGCCCGAGGGCAGTTGAGAGTCAACCACATTGCTGTGTCCCTGGAGTCACATGTAGGCCAGGCCAGGTAAGGATGGCAGATTTCCTCCCCCAAAGGACATTAGTGAACCAGATGGGTCTTTCCGACAATCGACAATGGTTTCATGGTCATCAGTAGATTCTTAATTCCAGATATTTTTTACTGAATTCAAATTCCACCATCTGCCGTGGTGGGATTCGAATCCAGGCCCTCAGAACATTAATTGAGTTTCTGGATTAATAGTCTAGTGAGAATACCATTAGGCCATCACCTCCCCTCGACTGAGTAGAATTACTTTGACTCCTTGTGAGGCAAGTAATACCATGGACCACTTTCTGTGTAGCCCACGCGGGAATCTTCATTGGTACCACATTCAGAGAATGGCCTGCGTGGCCAACATAAATCTGTGTAATTTGCTACAAATATGAGAACTTTAGCATTCTTCTAATTGTATGAATCCAGTATTTATACAATAGCAGGTAGAGGGTGGATAGAAACTGTTCCCATGGACAGAAGGGTGAATCATTTAACTTGGTTGGTGAAAGAAATAAAGGCACCGTGAGTTAAAGTTTTCTCATACAGTGAGGGGTTAAGGTCTGAAACGGTCTACCTGAGAGTGTGGCAGAGGCAGGTTCAATCGTGACTTTCCAAGCGGAATTGGATAAGCACCTGAGGGGATAGAGGGCTACGGGGAAAAGTGAGCGAGAGGGAGGGCTCGTACAGAGAACCAGTGCGGACATGCCAAGCTGAATGGCCTCTTTCTGTGCTGTAACCATCCTACAAACACTCTGGGCAGCGTGACGAAGCATTGGGCTGATGCTCTGTCAGTATTTGGAGCTCAATCTTTGGGGAGAAATGTAGGATTGTATCTCCATAAGATACCCTATGGCAGAGCCGTTTGGAGTTCCAGTTCATTGGCACTGCACTGCTTCAAGTAGGTTGTATAATTTTTAAAATACCCATTGAGAATCCTGTATGAAATCTGTGATAATACTGAGAAAACCAGGTACAACACTTATCTAATAAGTATCACATAACAATAATTAAACATTATAATGAATACATTTATAGCTTATGCATGTAAACTAAACTGGGCTCTTAACAGCACGTGAGACATTAGATTTATTTTCACAGTATGCACATTCCCATTGATGGCAGCCTTTTATACTGTCCTGCGGGGCAACCTGCCAACTAATGCTTGAAGTAGTGTTTGAAATCCATACCGTAGATCATGCAACAATCTCCAAATATGGTGGCTCCCCACAGAATGTAACGATCGTGCTCATTCAGCCTTCAAGAAAACGCTTAAGCACTTTGTTGACAAGGTACGCAATGGGAGTCAGTGGTTTATAGGACACTGGACAAATACATAAGAACTAGGAGCAGGAATAGGCCATTTGGCCCCTTGAGCCTGCTCCGCCATTCAATAGATCATGGCTGATCTTTGGGCAATTGGGCAAATATAGCCCAGTTGGGCAACTGGGCAAATTGGGAACACACAGCTCATTTGACTGAGTCTCCAGAGGTTTTTTTTTTATTTAATTAAAAATTATAATATGTCGTTGTCTGATACTTGAGTTTGCATTCCCTCCAAATGGATTTCAATATATAGCTTACGGTGAGCATAATGGTGGATTGATGAGCACAGGTTTAGGAACATTGTGATGATGTTTGTATGTAATGTTATGGAATTCCTGTGATCAAACCATTTTTACCAAAAGTGGAGATAATCAGATTTGATATGGGTTTGTGTCTGTCAGAACTGTAATTATGTGGAATAGACTGTACAAGTGTACAATGATTTATTCAATCATATAAACCTGAAAGGTATAACAACCCCTCCTGCAAAACTCCATTCGGAACAAATGTGCTTATTTGAAAAGTGTTTATTTTTCTCTCACAAAGTTGAAGGTAAAATTTCCAATTCATGGGTTTCAAATTGAGCATCAAGTTAGAAGGAATTGCAGGCAACACTAATAACATTTTATAGCACAACTCGTGTTTCTCTCGCATCTCCCTTTGTTATAAAATGCCTCCAGGCAGTGGAAACTGGCTCACTGAATATATTCAAGACTGAGTGAGAGAGACTTTTGATTTACAAGGAGTCAAAGGTGCTGAGGCCACAATCAGATCAGCCATCATCTTATTGAGTGCCAGAGCAGGCTCGAAGGGCCAAATGGCCTACTCCTGAATGTGTACAGTTCTGGTCACCCTATTACAGAAAGGGTATTATTGAACTAGAAGGAGTGCAGAAAAGATTTACTGGGATGCTAGTGGGACTTGATGGTTTGAGTTATAAGGAGAGGCTGGATAGACTGTGAATTTTTTCCCTGGAGCGTAAAAGACTTAGGGGTGCTCTTTTAGAGGTCTATAAAATAATGAGGGATAAGGTAGATAGTCAACCTCTTTTCCCAAAGGTAGGGGAGTCTAAAACTAGAGGGCACAGGTTTAAGATGAGAGGGGAGAGATACAGAAGGGTCTAGAGGGGCAATTTTTTCACACAGAGAGTGGTGAGTGTCTGGAACAAGCTGCCAGATGTAGTAGTAGAGGCGGGTACAATTTTATCTTTTAAAAAGCCTTTGGACAGTTCCATGGGTTAGATGGGTGTCGAGGGATATGGGCCAAATGCAGACAATTGGGACTAGCTTAGTGGTTAAAAAAAAGGGCGGCATGGACAAGTTGGGCTGAAGGGTCTGTTTCCATGCTGTAAATCTCTATGAGTCCTGCTCCGAATTTTTTTAATGAATGTCACTCAGGAATTTCTTGTTTGTTTCTGCTACTTGAGTCACCTTTTAAAAAAATAAATGTTGAAATCCAATTTTGTTAAATTCCTATTTCGAAATACATTTGAAATTTCTCCAAACACCATACGAACATAACAGAGTGAAATGTAGGGCAAATGGGCCCTTCAAACCAGATTTATTGAATCTGGGATTCAATAAAATCATGGCGACATTCATTCCACTTTCCTGTTCTATCCTCACTCAAACGCAACTGATCAACCATCTTGTAAAAGGGCGGCAGAGTGGCACAGTGGTTAGCACTGCTGCCTCACAGTGCCAAGAACCTGGGTTATAGGAACATAGGAACTAGGAGCAGAAGTTGGCAAATTCAGCCCTCCAAGCCTGCTCCGCCATTCAACCAGATCATGGCTGACCTCTCCCTGGTGTCAAATCCACCTCCCCACGTGTTCCCCATATCCCTTATCCCTTTTTTTCATTAGAAATGTATCGACCTCCCTCTTGAAACCATTCAACAATTTAGACTCCACCGCGCTATGGGGTAGCGAGTTCCACAAATTCACCACCTCCTGTGAGAAATAGTTCCTCCTCATCTCAGTTTTAAATCTACTGCCTCTCAACTTATACCTGTGACCTCTTGTTTGAGATTGCCCCAAATGAGGAAACTTTTGGTCTACATTTACTTGTTCAATCCCTTTAAAATTTTTATTTACCTCAATCAAATCCGTTCCTCAGATAAGGAGACCAAAACTGGACACATTACTCCAGATATGGTCTCACCAGCACCCGAGACAATTGCAAAAACATTTCTCTACTTTTATACTCCAGTCCCTTTGCAATAAATGCCAACATTGCATTGTCCTTTTTATTACATGGTGCACCTGCATACTGACTTTCTGCAATAAGGTTCAATTCTGGCCTTGGGTGACTGTCTGTGTGGAGTTTGCATGTTCTCTCCATGCCTGCGTGGGTTTCCTCCGGGTTCCCCGGTTTCCTCCCACACTCTAAAGATGCGCAGGTTAAGTGGATTGGCTGTGCTAAATCATCCCTTCGTGTCCAAAGATGTGTAGCTTAGGGAAATTAGCAGGGTTAAATATGTGGGGTTACAGGGATAGGGCTTGGGAAGATGCTTTGTCGGAGAGTCGGTGCAGACTCAATGGGCTTAATGGCCTCCTTCTGCACTGTAGGAACTCAATGATTCAATGCGAGGTTTTCATTTTGTGGCTTGCAGTACATTCCACTGAGGAATTAATAGCAGGTAACACATCAGAGCTGACCTGACCTTCTGCCTAGATGTCGAGGAAGATAAATGTGTATTGTAATAATCTCACGAGAGCAATCCGCAGCCACCATCAGTAATGCTGATGAAGGGCAGCTGTCCACTCGAGTGCTGTAAAGTACTTCCACGAGAAGCCTTTTGACTCTCACGCATGTTGGGAAAAGAAACATTGAAAACTGTGGCTCTGCTTGCATTTTCCCACTGAAGCATCAGCTACATATCAGGAGCCCAACCTTCGACAAGGTGCCCTTGAATAGTCTACAGTCGACATTCAGTGGAACCGCCACCACAGCTAGTCCTCAGTCTCCTGAAATTGGTACTAGCTGGATGTGAGCCCTCTTACATTACTTGCAGAGAGACCTCGTTGAATCCCATCTGTCCAGTGATACAAGCAATTAAAATCCTGATTGCCTTTTAAATGCGGTCTTACATCCTGACATGTTTGTTTCCGACGCAGTATTTTATTACAGTAGCTGATATGTGGGATGATGTATGGCATTTTTTGCAAACAATATTGTGAAGGATTAAAATATGCAAGTGATGGGACATGTGAAGCACGTAACTATTTTCTAAATGAATCCATACGACACAGGATGAGTTGATGAACAAATATTTGCAAAGCAATTTGTCACTTTAAGAGACCCAAATGGAAGAAATAAAATCATCAAAAAGCCTGAATTCTGCAATAATGAGTGGAATTATGCAACGAACAATCATAGAATCATAGAATCCTACTGTGCAGAAGGAGGCCATTCAGCCCACCGAGTCTGCACCAACCACAATCCTACCCAGGCCCTGTAACCCCATGCATTTACCCTGGCTAGACCCCCTGACACTAAGGGCGCAATTTAGCATGGTCAATCCAATTAACCACACATCTTTGGACTTTTTAAACATTGAAGATTCAGGCAAATGGGAACTCACAGCCGGTCCATTCTTTGCAAAAGGGCACTATGATGTTTCACCGGTACCCTGGCACCCTGGCACTGCCCACTGGGCAACCTGGCACTGCCCAGCAGGCACCAGGCAGTGCCAAATGAGTGGGGCCAGAGGAGGCAGGGCCTACTGGGGGCCAATCGGTGGTGGTGGTAGGGAGGGGGGACCCGCTGCACACTGTGCAATGCGATCGGTGGGAAAAAGAGTGAGGAGGCGATCGAGGCTGCACATGGAGGGAGGGGGGAGATCAGGGCTGGCCATGGGGCAGGCAATAGGGTCCGGCCCATGAGCTGGAGGGGTGGGGGGGGGGGGGGGGGGGGGGGTAGTGGTTGGGTAGGCCAGCGATCAGGTGGGGGAGTCGGGTAGACCGGCGATCAGGGGGGTGGTGGTTTTGGAAGCTGGCAATTGAGAGAAGGGGGCCAGCAATCAGAAGAAGGAGGCCAGCGATCGGGAGGCCGGTGATGGGGAGAGCCAGTGCGCATGCACCGATCTCCCCACTGACAAAATGACAAATGCGCAGTGGCCCCACTCAGCCCGCTGATTCTGGCCTCTTGGGTGAGATGAGGGCTGATGAAGGGCTCCCCCGTCCCCCACTCACCAGCGTGAATCCGCCTGAGGCACTGTGGAGCAGAGTGCCGGAGATTCATTCAACGAAGTGCACCCAAAAAACAGGTAGGAAAATCTCCCGTTTTCCCACCTTTGGGCACTTAAGTTTTTTTTGGGGAGAATCCTGGCTGCTATGTTGTTGTTGAAAAAAATGTATATTTGAGACTGACATCCTTTTCTGTGTATGTTTAGCATAGTAACTCAACAGAAAAATGTGATCTGTCACAACCTTTGATATGATGTGGAGATGCCGGTGTTGGACTGGGGTAAACACAGTAAGAAGTTTAACAACTTCTCGTCTGATATTCGGGTAAGCGTTCTCCAAGGCGGCCTTCACAACACACGACGGCGCAGAGTCACTGAGCAGAAACTGATAGCCAAGTTCCGCACACATGAGGACGGCCTCAACCAGGATATTGGGTTCATGTCACACTATCTGTAATCCCCACAGCTTGCCTGGACTTGCAGAATTTCACTGGCTGTCCTGTCTGGAGACAATACACATCTCTTTAACCTGTGCTTAATGCTCTCTCCACTCACATTGTTTGTACCTTTAAGACTTGATTAGCTGTAAGTATTCGCATTCCAACCATTATTCTGTAAATTGAGTATGTGTCTTTATATGCCCTGTTTGTGAACAGAATTCCCACTCACCTGATGAAGGAGCAGCGCTCCGAAAGCTTGTGGTTTTTGCTACCAAATAAACCTGTTGGACTTTAACCCCATGCATTTACCCTAGCTAGTCCCCCTGACACTAAGGGACAATTTAGCATGACCAATCCACCTAACCCGCACATCTTTGGACTGTGGGAGGAAACCGGGGCACCCAGGGGAAACTCATACAGACATGGGGAGAATGTGCAAACTCCACACAGGCAGTGACCCAAGCTGGGAATTGAACCCGGGTCCCTGGCGCTATGAGGTAGCAGTGCTAACCATTGTGCCACCGTGCTGTCTGTTTGTCCCTTACTTACAGGAACTTCGACTACTGACACAACTGAGGCAAACTGCACAAGCTGTACATGTATTGCGCCCATCTTTAAATTCATGCCACCTGAAGTTTGATCTGTGGCCTAACTCCATGTACCTGCATTAGAGAGAGAGAGAAAAACAAGTGGTTATGTAGCTTCAGGGTACCACTCTTCAATGAGAGGACTCAGGCCTTCATGAATTTGCCAGTTTGGGGATTAAACCTATGCTGTTGTCGTCTTTCTGCACTGCACACCACCATTTAGTCAACTGAGCTCATGAACCGACACCCATCTGGATGCAACTCCCTGCAGAGTCCAATCAGATCTGCAGGAGTCCCATTTTTGCACTAACAGTTGTAAGACAAATGAACACAAATTTTACAATCCAGCTTCCATATGCTTTGCTAATTAATGAAGTGCTCATTCTAGAAACAGGATCAATTATGTAAAGCACTCTGATACAATGAGGATGAATAGCAGCGAAGGCTTTGTCTGCCCGTCCTCCGTAAACAAAAGAGCCTTAAAAACGCTGGAAAAACACAGCATTTCTGCAGTTTCTGATGTTCCTCTGTTCAAGTCCCGTCAGAGGAGAAAGAGAAGCCCCATCCGAAATTCCCATCCCTTCCCTTCCCACCGGCAAACCCATCCTCCCCAAACCCATCCCCTCTCCCACATCCCACCAACTCTGTAATATCCCATCGCACTCCTTGCAAATAAGTAGGGAGTTTTCATTTGAAGTTTGATACAATTTCTCATGCCGTGTCCTTCAGTTGGCCCGTAAGTTGTGACGCTTTGACAGCATAAATTAGATGGTCATATTTTCACGTCTAAACTGGTTTTCCTGTAAATATTTAACTTGAAACACACACAAAAATTGAATCTTGGCTTTCTCACATCTGTTGAGCCACGGTGACAGGCTGGTTTGGAAATGAGTTGAAGGATCACCTCTTTTGTTTCCCAAACTGATGCTGACATCCACAAATCTAATTTACATCTAACAAATCCTTCTGTCACAGCCCAGAGCACTGCAATCACATTTCTACATCATACTTGAAACAATGTATAAGGAATTATAATTTCACCCTTGGCTGCTCTCACACACCATGAGCCTCGAGCTTACATGGTATTTGCTCCTCGCTGCAAGTGATGTCTTGAACCAACAATGTAAGCTTACTGGGAAATTGTGCTCCAGATGTGCCATGCCTCCAATATTGATCCAATTCAGTATTTATCCCTGAACCAACCTTGCCTGATGACATGTTATCTGGTCATAATCTCTTCGTTGTTTGTGGGACCTTGCTGTGTAATTTGGCCATCACTTTTTTCCCACATTGGAATACGATTGACTACAATTCAGAAGTGCCTCATTGGCTGAAAGGTGCTTTGGGGTGACATGAGTTTGTGAATGACACTATATAAGTAATGCAAAAGTTTATTTTTCCCCACCACTCTCATGTAGTAAAGTCAGAGGCAACTTTGTGGCTTCAACAATGAATGCTTTATTATCAGTATAACATATTGACAAGATGAGGGCGGCACGGTGGCACAGTGGTTGGCATTGCTGCCTCACAGCACCAGGGACCCGACTTGGGTCACTGTGCTGAGTCCGTATGTTCTCCCCATGTCTGCATGGGTTTCCTCCGGGTGCTCCGGTTTTCTCCGACACTCCAAAGATGTGTGGGTTAGATTGATTGGCCAGGCTAAATTGCCCCTTAGTGTCAAGGGGATTAGCAGGTTAAATATGTGGGGTTACAGGGATGGGGCCTGGGTGGAATTGTTGTCGATGGGTTGAATGGCCTCCTTCTGCACTGTAGGGATTCTGTGATAAGGGTCTGACAGAACTAATGCACAAGTTTCTCCTCTCTAACTCCTTCCCGCCCCAGGCACGCTCCCTTGTTCCCCATTGGCTCAGCTTCCTATGCAGCCTCTCCTTAGAGTCAGGCCTGATCACGTAACTCTCAAAGGATTGCTCCCTTAAAGGGCCCACGTTACCACAGTGCACATTGGTATTCTTCTGTGCCTGTCCTGATGGGTCAGAATCCTTGGTTTGAGGTATACAAAATATGCATATGCTAATTGATAGTTGGAGTTTTTCCTCCTCCCTGAACTCAGAGAGGTACTAAATAAACTCTGGTAGATGGCAGATGACACCGGTTGTAAATGATACATGTGTAAAATCGTGCTCTGTATCTGGGTAAGTCAGGACATCGAAAGAATGCAAAAGTTTAACCTGTTTGCAAAGAACAAGGGAAAGGTATTTAATATGTCTCACTTGTCGCAGCCAAGTTAGTACAATTAGGGCATAAAAGCTGCCATTGGTATTCACATTGCATGAGTCAGCACAGAAAGCTGCTAAAAAAAAACAGCTGCATTTCAAAATTGTACAACAGCTTGACAAGCATCACGCTGCAGTACTGACAGCGCCACTTTGAGCCGTGGCCATTGTTGGTATTACCGTGGAGTCTGCAGGACGGATCGGCAATGGGTCCCTGGATAGAGGTGAGTGTGAACAAGATGGGGATCACAAGAAGTGTTTCCCAGCGAGGTGTGGTAGAGGGGGGGGGGGGGGGGCGGGGAGGAGGTGGAAACAAGGGTCCCAGAAGCCAGGACGGGGGCGGATTCCTGCAGGTAACAGGCACCTCCTTCTCGATGCTGGGTACTTCAATTGGGCACAGAGAGCCAATGATGTAGAGACCACCCCCTCCCCCACCCACCACTGATTCCTGGGATAGCAAGACTGACGAATGAGGAGAGATTGAGCCGTTTAGGATTGTATTCGCTGGAGTTCAGAAGAATGAGGAGGGGATAGAGTCATAGAGTCATAGAGGTTTACAGCGTGGAAACAGGCCCTTCGGCTCAACTTGTCCACGCCACCCTTTTTTTTAAAAACCCTTAAACTAATCCCAATTGCCCGCATTTGGCCCATATCCCTCTCATAGAAATCTATAAAGTTCTAGAAAGGACTAGACAGGATCGATGTAAGAAGAGCATTCCCGGTGTTGGGGGTGTCCAGAACCAGGGGGCCCCAGTTTGAGGGTACAGTTTGAGGATGGCTTAGGACAGAGGTGAGGAGAAATTTCTTCACCCCGAGAGTGGTCAGCCTGTGGAATTCGCTGCCACAGAAAGTAGTTGAGGCCAAAACATTGAATGTTTTCAAGAAGCAGTTAGATATCGCACTTGAGGCAAATGGGATCGAAGGGTGTGAGAGAAAGGTGGAATCAGGCTGTTGAATTGAATGGTCAGTCATGATCATAATGAATAGTGAGCAGACTCGACGGGTCGAATGGCCTCCTCCTGCTTCTATTTTCTATGTTTCTATGAAACAGCTTTTTGAAGATGGGAAACAGTCAAGGGAATTCTGCTCGGAGTGCCAAGGTAAATATCGCCCCAAAAGCAGAAAATCCCACCTGGGGTCAACGGACCTTTGCATGGTCTGCCCTCCCCACCCACTACGGTTCCCATGGTGACGGGATGGGAAAATTCCAGTCAATATGTTTCATCTCTGCAAAGCGTTCATCATTTATAATCACAATCAATGATGTATCAAATGGTGTCGCAAGCATTGTCCCAAACTTTTGTCTTTTCTCATCTACTTCAATATAATACCAAGCTTTTAACTTACATTACAGGCCAGAAATGCATCAATCACTATTAGGCCATCCACTGAGTGATTGAAGGAACAAAGTGTGCATTGCATAATGCCAAGATTTACAGTTGTTTCATTTGTATGGGAGCTGACATTATTTTCGCTGTGTCTCACATTAAGGGTTACGCAGCCCCATTTTGTCAACATAGTCGGTTGGAGATGGAGAAACCACTATCAGCTCTTGCAGCACATGTGTGAGATGTCAGGATTGGTTCTCTGTTGTGATAAATAACCACTTTGAAATGAACAGAAGGAGATGAATGGGTGCTGATAGCACGGAGAGGTTCAAATGTTTGGCCTCATGATACAGCAGATTTTAATAATGAGATTTGAAATGACTCAGCCCTGTTCATCTGTGCATGTGTCTGGTATGAGTTTGCAACCGAGATTGAGAACGGCTGGGTTGTGTAAGTATAATGTGAATGAGGTAAAATACAGCCCCAGACTCCCATTTCAATTCATCCGTACCAAAATTGAAAATATGTTTTATATTTATTTATGGGTGTCGCTGGCTGGCCAGCATTTATTGCCCATCCCCAGTTGCCCTTGTTCAGAGGGCGGTTGAGAGTCAACCACATTGCTGTGGCTCTGGAGTCACATGTCAGCCAGACCACATAAGGATGGCAGATTTCCTTCCCTGAAGGACATGAGTGAACCAGATGGTTTTTTGCGACAATCGACAATGGTTTCGCAGTCATCAGTAGATTCTTCATTCGAGATTTTTAAAAAAAAAATTCCACCATCTGCTGTGGCGGTATTCATATCCAGGTCCCCAGAACATTAGCTGAGTTTCTGGATTAGCAGTTTAGCGATAATACCACTAGGCCATCACCTCTCCATATATATCTTACGTAAAATTGCACAGAACACAGAGTATAAAGACACATGACAGCACATTTGTCTGAACAGGTCTCTGCTGGTGTTTTATGTTCCACAAGAACCTCTCTTTATCCTTCTGCATCTAATCCTATCAGCCTGAGTCACAGTGACTCACTTGTAGCTAATCCTCCCCTCTCCTCTAACTGAAAAATAGCAATATTTCAAAAAGAACAAAAACAAATTACTTTCAGAAATCTACTTAACATCCCAATATGCTTCACAAGAGCTGATGCCAGGGGTGGGGTTTGTGCTGTTGATGGTGGTGAAGGTGGCCAAGGGGGTGGGGTGAGGAGGATGGTGATAGTAGGAAGGGGGCGGGGGGAAAAGGAATGGAACCAAAAGAGAGTTTAGGTGCGGCACGGTGGCACAGTGGTTAGCACTGCTGCCTCACAGCGCCAGAGACATGGGTTTGATTCCTGCCTTGGGTCACTGTCAGTGTGGAGTCTACACATTTGCCCCATGTCTACGTGGGTTTCCTCCGGGTGCTCCGGTTTCCTCCCATGGTCCGAAAGACGTACTGGTTAGGTGCACTGGCCATGCTAAATTCTCCCTCAGTGTATCCGAACAGGCGCCGGAGTATGGCGACTAGGGGACTTTTCACAGTAACTTCATTGCAGTGTTAACGTAGGCCTACTTGTGACACTAATCAATAAACTAATACTAAGGGGGTTAAAAAAAGGCTTGGAAAGGAAATGGGATTTAAGGAGGTCTTAAAAGTGGAGAGGAAAGTGGGGGAACATGGGGAGAGAATGTTGGACATTGGGGCCAAGGTAGCTGAAGATATAGATATTAACAATGGTGTAAAAGGAATGCCAGTTAGAGGAACAGAGAGCTTGTGGAGTGTGCTTGTTGCCTGGTGGGAGTTGGAAAAATTAGCAGGGGTGAGTCTATGGAGGGACTTAAGCACACGAGAACCACAAATTGGTGTTGGCAGGAGGCTGAGAACCAATGAAAACCCGGGTGAGTTGGATCTGATGCAGGATGATATGTGAGTAGCAGAGTTTTGAATCCGAGGGAGATGGATGGAAGGTTTGCCAGGAACATAGTTAATTAATTAGGGGTTAATTTTAATTACGGTGGAAGGTTAAATCAGTTGGCATGACAGTATTGAAACAGTGGGGAGCTGGGGAAGGAGCAGTTGAACAAGCCAGTTCAAAAGGAGAACTGGTTGGCATTGGGATAATGTGGCATCTGCCTCTCCTGTCTACAGATGATGTTGCCAGTGGGTGGCATGGCACTGAGGAAGAGAAAGGGACACAGTGGCACCGTGATTAGCACTATTGCCTCACAGCGCCAGGGATCCGGGTTCAATTCCGGCCTTTTTATTTATTTTTTTGATTTGATTTATTATTGTCACATGTATTAACATACAGTGAAAAGTATTGTTTCTTGCGCGCTGTACAGACAAAGCATACTGTTCATAGAGAAGGAAAGGAGAGAGTGCAGAATGTAGTGTTATAGTCATAGCTAGGGTGCAGAGAAAGATCAATTTAATGCAAGGTAGGTCCATTCAAAAGTCTGACAGCAGCAGGGAAGAAGCTGTTCTTGAGTCAGTTGGTACGTGACCTCAGACTTTTGTATCTTTTTCCCGAAGGAAGAAGGTGGAAGAGAGAATGTCCGGGGTCCTCAATTATGCTGGCTGCTTTTCTGAGGCAGGGAGAAGTGTAGATAGAGTCAATGGATGGGAGGCTGGTTTGCGTGATGGACTGGGCTACATTCACGACCTTTTGTAGTTCCTTGCAGTCTTGGGCAGAGCAGGAGCCATACCAAGCTGTGATATAACCAGAAAGAATAACAGTGGGTGACAGTGTGAAGTTTGCACGTTCTCCCCGTGTCTGCGTGGGTTTCTTCTGGGTGCTCTGGTTTCCTCCCACATTCCAAAGATGTTCAAGTTAGGTGGATTGGCTATGGTAAAATTGCCCCTTAGTGTCCCAAGATTATATTGTACATATGTACAATGTTACATGTAATATTAGGTTACATTGATCAGCCATGGTAAATGTGTGGGGTTACAGGGGTAGGGCAGGGGAGAGGGCCTGGGTAAGATACTCTGTCAGAGAGTCAGTGCAGACTCGATGGGCTGAATGGTCTCCTTCTGCACTGTAGGGATTCTATGATTCTATTAGTTTTTCTGGAATTCCAAAGGTTGTACAGATCTGAACGGAAAACATTACTTGAAATGCATTCTAGATAAAAGATGAAGTAAGTTGTACCAGCAAGGTGAACCGCATCAGAAGAATGTAAAAGCAAAATATTGTGAATGCAGTAGAACATTGTGGATGGCTGCACCAAAGTTCAGGAGGATGAGGAGCCAAAATGACCATGCAGGGTTAAAATCAGTAAGAGTTTTAACAACACCAAGTTAAAGTCCAACAGGTTTATTTAGTAGCAAATGCCATTAGCTTTCGGAGCGCTGCTCCTTCGTCAGATGGAGTGGAAATCTGCTCTCAAACAGGGCACAGAGACACAAAATCAAGTTACAGAATACTGATTAGAATGCGAATCTCTACGGACAACCAGGTCTTAAAGATACAGACAATGTGAGTGGAGGGAGTATTAAGCACAGGTTAAGGAGATGTGTATTGTCTCCAGGCAGGACAGCCAGTGAGATTCTGCAAGTCCAGGAGGCAAGCTGTGGGGGTTACTGATAGTGTGACATAAACCCTAGATCCCGGTTTAGGCCGCCCTCATGTGTGCGGAACTTGGCTATCAGTTTCTGCTCAGCGACTCTGCGCTGTCGTGTGTCGTGAAGGCCGCCTTGGCTGTAGAGATTCGCATTCTAATCAGTATTCTGTAACTTGATTTTGTGTCTATGTGCCCTGTTTGAGAGCAGATTTCCACTCCATCTGACGAAGGAGCAGCGCTCCGAAAGCTAATGGCATTTGCTACCAAATAAACCTGTTGGACTTTAACCTGGTATTGTTAAATCTCTTACTGTGTTTACCCCAGTCCAACACCGGCATCTCCACATCAGGGTTAAAATCAACCAGAGTAGAATTCCAGATGAAGGTTTATGTGAACTAGGTCCAACAACGAGTCCATGCCCGCACATTTCCTTTACACGGCTGCCGTTCATCTTCAGACCCAGGAATTGGAGGGCAAAGTTTATTTCATAGACTCACAGAATCACTACAGTGCAGAAGGAGGCCATTTGGCCCATCAAGTCTGCACCGACCACAATCCCATCCAGGCCCTATTTCCGTAACCCCACATATTTACCACAGAGGGTGGTAGTGGAAGGGTCTTTTTCCGGCTGGAGGCCTGTGACTAGTGGTGTTCCGCAGGGCTCTGTATTGGGACCTCTGCTGTTTGTGATTTATATAAATGATCTGGAAGAAGGTGTAACTGGGGTGATCAGTAAGTTTGCGGACGACACAAAATTGGCAGGACTTGCAGATAGTGAGGAGGATTGTCAGAGGCTACAGAAGGATATAGATAGGCTGGAAATTTGGGCAAAGAAATGGCAGATGGAGTTCAATCCTGATAAATGCGAAGTGATGCATTTTGGTAGAAATAATGTAGGGAGGAGCTATACGATAAATGGCAGAACCATAAAGGGTGTAGATACGCAGAGGGACCTGGGTGTGCAAGTCCACAGATCCTTGAAGGTGACGTCACAGGTGGAGAAGGTGGTGAAGAAGGCATATGGCATGCTTGCCTTTATAGGACGGGGCATAGAGTATAAAAGTTGGGGTCTGATGTTGCAGATGTATAGAACGTTGGTTCGGCCGCATTTGGAATACTGCGTCCAGTTCTGGTCACCACACTCCCAGAAGGACGTGGAGGCTTTGGAGAGAGTACAGAGGAGGTTTACCAGGATGTTGCTTGGTATGGAGGGGCTTAGTTATGAGGAGAGATTGGGTAAACTGGGGTTGTTCTCCCTGGAAAGACGGAGGATGAGGGGAGACTTAATAGAGGTGTATAAAATTATGAAAGGCATAGATAGGGTGAACGGTGGGAAGCTTTTCCCCAGGTCGGTGGTGACGTTCACGAGGGGTCATAGGTTCAAGGTGAAGGGGGGGGAGGTTTAACACAGATATCAGAAGGACATATTTTACACAGAGGGTGGTGGGGGCCTGGAATGCGCTGCCAGGCAAGGTGGTGGAGGCAGACACACTGGGAACGTTTAAGACTTATCTAGATAGCCACATGAACGGAGTGGGAATGGAGGGATACAAAAGAATGGTCTAGTTTGGACCAGGGAGCGGCATGGGCTTGGAGTGCCGAAGGGCCTGTTCCTGTGCTGTATTGTTCTTTGTTCTTTGTACCCTGCTAATTCCCTGACACCAGGGTCAATTTAGCATGGCCAATCTACCTAACCCACACATCTTTGGTGTGTGGGAGGAAACCGGAGCACCCAGAGGAAACCCATGCAGACGGGGGGAGAACGTGCAGACTCCACACAGACAGTGACCCGAGGCTGGGATTGAACACGGGACCCTGGCACTGTGAGCCAGCAGTGCTAACCGCTGTACCATGAAAGTTCCAAAAAAAACAATGTCCCAAAGTTACTATTGAAGCCACGAGAGCAGATTTTAGTGCATTTGAATGTCTTCATGAACATTTTCATTTGGAGTTCTTTGTTTTGATTTGTAGCCCGAGGTTACTGATTCCTCAGCGTCTTGAGAACAGAGGATCAAATTAAATAGCTCATCTGTCTCGCTGCAAATCAGAACAAACGTCTGCAGCTTTAAAGACAGAAGTGCTGGGGAATTCTGCCCAAAAAGTGCGTGTTTCAACACTTGTAAATAGTTCAAAGTGACAAGACTAATTAAATCAATGGAAGGTTTCAAAATCATTTTACATTTCTTGCTTTTAAATGGAATTCATACAGACATACTGGGGAATTTTCCACAGGAATCGTAGCTGGCTGGGGACGGACCATGCAAAGGTCCATTGCCCTCGGGCATGACTTTCCGGTTTCGGGGCTAGCGTGGCCAGAAATTCCCACTCATAGTTTTACAGCATAAAAAGAGGACCTTTGTCCCAGCATGTCTGCAACAGCCACCAAGCACTGATCTATTTTATCCCTGCTTTCCGGCACTTGGTCCGTAGCCTTGTATGCTATAGCGTTTCAAGTCTTCATCTAAATGTTCCTTGAATGTTGTGAGAATGTGCAAACTCCTCACAGACTGTGACCCAAGCCGAGAATCGAACTCGGGTCCCTGACGCTGTGAGGCAGCAGAGCTAACCACTGTGCCACCGTGCCGCCCACCAGTTGGAGAACCAGCTGGGAATCCATGGGAGAGGCTGGAATGTATTGCGCGCCTTTCAGGCACTGAAGTAGTCACCATTCTAACATCTTCCTGGATCGGAATAAGTTCATGCTATCATAATTGGCCAGCACACCTCAACTACCTATGAGCAATAGCACAGAAGATTAGCTGATGCTATATACAGGACACATATTATTTGTTGGAGGCACCTTTCATAAGAATTATCCGGATAAAGTTTGGTTCCAAAATATTAATTGTTCCTTTTGGAAAAACTGGCTTCATCTAATTTTGAAACATTGAAGGGATTACCTCCCATTGAATGGCTCATGATCAACCATAGTGAACTTGAAAGAAATTTATGGCAGCTCGTGGGAATTTTAATGAAATTTACTTTGAATAGAGTTCAGCATTTCATCCTTGGTCTATACATGGCAATTTTGAAGTGTTCTGTTAATGAATATTGATGACTTGTGACTGTGATTATACATTTCCCAAGATAACGTGAATGGTCCAGCCAACACCACATGATCAGTCGCTTTCAATCCTCTGACTGATTTGATTCAACTGCTCATAATACAGTCCAGACACACAAATTAGAATCATAGAATCCTACAATGCAGAAGGAGGTCATTCGGCCCTTTGAGTCTGCACCAACCACAATCCCACCAAGGCCTTATCCCCATAACCTCATGCATTTACCCTAGCTAGTCTCCTTGACACTAAGGGGCAATTTAGCACGGCCAATCCACCTAATCCACACATCTTTGGACTGTGGGAGGAAACCAGAGCATCTGGAGACATGGGGAGAATGTGTAAACTCCACACAGACAGTGACCCAAGCCGGGAATCAAACCTGAGTCCCTGGCGCAGTGAGGGACCGTGCCGTTAATTTGTAAATTAACTTTACAAATGGCTATATTTTGTTATTCATTCATGGGACATGGGCGTCGCTGGCTGGCCAGCATTTATCGCCCATCCTTAGTTGCCCTTGGAAGGCTGTTGAGAGTCAACCACATTGCTGGGGCTCTGGAGTCACATGTAGGGCAGACCAGGTAAGGGCAGCAGATTTCCTTCCCTAAAGGGCATTAGTGAACCAGATGGGTTTTTCCGACAATGGTTTCATGGTCATTAGTAGATGCTTAATTCCAGATACTTTTTATTGAATTCAAATTCCACCATCTGGATTTGAACCCGGGTCCCCAGAATATTAACTGTTCTCTACCTTTCATTTCTTTATTGTCTTTATTTATTTCCCCCCCCCCCCACTCTTTCCCCCTATTTTATCCCCTATTTCCTTACTTTTTCTCCCCCTTTCCATCCCCATTCCCCCCTTTTTCTCAATTGTACCTCTCTCCCACCCATCTTCCCCCTTCCCCCCACATCTTCATCTGTCACAGTTTACCCTCTGATTTCAGCTTCTTTGGCCATTCAGATCTATTCTCTCTATGGATTGCCAATAGCAGATTTTCCCTTATATTTGTGGCTATGACTCACCTTTCATTCCCTCCCCCTGCAGTATAAATATCTCCCACTTTCTATGCCGTTTAGCTTTGACAAAGGGTCAACTGGACTCGAAACATCAGCTCTTTTCTCTCCTTACAGATGCTGCCAGACCTGCTGAGATTTTCCAGCATTTTCTCTTTTTGTCCCCAGAACATTAGCTGAGTTTCGGGATTAATAATCTAGTGATAATTCCACCAGGCTATCATCTCCGAGTGCATACCTTTCCATTACAAAATTAGTTTTGATTCTCTCATTTTCTTCAACTTTATTGGCCCTTTGGGCCTCCTGCCTTCAGTCCCATTCTCCTCCAGTCAGGCCAGGGCCGACTTCCGTCTTGACCCTGGTCAGTAAAGCTCGCCGGTGACCAAATTGAAGTGGTTGTTTAAGGAAGTAATGCAGAATACCGAGCACGCTGGGAATCCGAAGTAAAAACAGAAAATGCCGGAAGCATTCAGGTGGCCAGGCAGCACGGAAAGTTAGCATTTCAAGTCTTTCATCAGAGCCAGGGAAACGGAAACAACAACTTAGAGACAAAAACAGAAAATGCTGGAAAATCCCAGCAAGTCTGCCAGCATCCGTGGGGAGAGAATAGAGCCAACGTTTCGAATCTAGATGACCCTTCATCATGACGAAGGGTCATTTAGACTCAGAACGTTGGCTCTACTCTCTCCCGACAGATGCTGCCAGACCTGCTGAGATTTTCCAGCATCTTCTGTTTTTGTTTCAGATTCCAGCGTCCACAGTATTTTACCTTTATCAACATTTCAGAGCTTGACCTGAAATATTGGCCAGATTTTTACCATTCCGGCACGGTAGCACAGTGGTTAGCACTGCTGCTTCACAGCTCCAGGGTCCCGGGTTCGATTCCCGGCTCGGGTCACTGTCTGTGTGGAGTTTGCACATTCTCCTCGTGTCTGCGTGGGTTTCCTCCGGGTGCTCCGGTTTCCTCCCACAGTCCAAAAGATGTGCGGGTTAGGTTGATTGGCCAGGTTAAAAGAAAATTGCCCCTTAGAGTCCTGAGATGCGTAGGTTAGTGGGATTAGTGGGTAAATATGTGGAGGTAGGGCCTGGGTGTGATTGTGGTCGGTGCAGACTCGATGGGCCGAATGGCCTCCTTCTGCACTGTAGGGTTTCTATGATTTCTATGATTTCCTATAGGAATCGGAGCGGGCGAGGGGTGGGCCACAAAAAGGTCTGTTGACCTCGGGCGGGACTTTACGGTTTCGGGATGGGTGAGGCCATACAATTCTGCCCATTAACTCAGTATCCCGGGCTCTGATGGAACATTAGTTCCATTTTTCTCTCCCCCATATGCTGCCTGGCCTAGTGATGGATGGATTGGGTGCATCATATTTTTTTTTCATTCCATGAAACCCTTAGACTTAGAAGACTTCCCACATCAATAGATACATGAGGCAGACAAAGCACATGTTGAGGTTTATTTGATGGATGTTCCTGATGGTGTGAGTGTCCAGACCAGGGTCACAGTCTGAGGGTTCAGGATAGACCATTTAGGACAGAGAAGAGGAGAAATTCTTTCACCCAGAGAGTAGCCAGCCTGTGGAATTCACTCCCACAAAGTAGTTGAAGCTAAAATATTGAATGTTTTCAAGAAGCAGTTAGATATAACACTTGGGCAAAGGGGATCAAAGGATATGGGGGGAAGGCGGGATCAGGTTACTGAGTTGGATGATCAGCCATGATCATATGAATGGTGGCGCAGGCTTGAAGGACCAAATGGCCTCCTCCTGCTCCAATTTTCTATGTTTCAACAGCTTGTTTATATCTGGAAACAATTGCGAGCCTGGAGCCAATCCTATAGCTTGAGGCACCATTCTGCTCACCAAACCTGGCTGTCCAGGCTACCTCTGCTGTAGGTGTGTCAAAAGGATTTGCAATCAATCAGTTTGGTTATATTTCGAACTTCTGTGGTTGTCAGGTCCCCAGCGTGGGGCTTGAACCTGGAGTTTCATGGCTTGGAGGCAGGCAAGTTACCTGTGTGCCACAAGACCTTCAGAACTGGTAAATGGTTCATGGCTGAACCACAAATGCCAGCAACTATGTAATAAGGGTGAAAAATAACTCATGACCAATGGAATTGCATTCTAGGTGTTCAGATCACCAACAACCTGTCCTAGTCCCTCCACACTGACACTGTCGTTAAGAAAGCCCACCAATGCCTCTACTTTCTCAGAAAGCTAATAAAATTTGGCATGTCCACTACGACTCTCACCAATTTTTACAGAGGCACCATGGAAAGCATCCTTTCTGGATGTATCACAGCTTGGTATGGCATCAGCTCTGACCAAGACCGCAATAAATAACAAAGGGTTGTGAAAGTAGCTCAGTCGATCACGCAAAGCAACCTCCGATCCACTGACTCCGCCTACACTTCCCGCTGCCTCGGAAAAGCAGCCAGTATAATTAAGGACCCCATGCACCCCGGACATACTCTCTTCCACCTTCTTCCATGAAGTAAAAGATACAAAAGTCTGAAAACACGCACCAACCGACTCAAGAACAGCTTCTTCCCTGCCGCCGTCAGATTTTTTAATGTCATATATTAAGCTGATCTTTCTCTTCACCCTTGTCTGTAACTGCAACACTGCACCCTCTCTTTTCCTTCTCCCCTATGTACTCTATGAACGGTATGTTTTGTCTGTATAGCGTGCGAGAAACAATACTTTTCACTGTATGCCAATACATGTGACAATAATAAATCAAATCAAATAAAACTGTTGCAATTCTCTTCCTTGCAGTTTAACATGGAGCTGCTGGAGTTTACAGGCCACCTTCCCAAAGCTATAAGCATCAATTGCCAATCTCTCAATAGTATACCATTCACTATATAAAACAGCTGTCAATGATAGTTCACAGTGTCAAATATACCGCTTAGAGCATCCTATTTTTGCAGATCAGTGGCAGCATCTGCCCTTGCATTGTAAATCATCGTAACCACATCAAATTAGTTCCCATGGCAACTGTACTTCCCATTATTATTATGCAAAACAATATTTACCGGAAAGTGTCAGGCCGAGGTCACCTTGAACTCCAGGAAGCCAGGTTTAACCATCAAGTCTTATATTTCCCAGTCTGCTCACTCAAGCAAGGCATCTCATCCAAAGTGTTTGGGACTTCAGTTAAAGTTTATTTATTAGTGTCACAAGTAGGCTTACACTGCAATGAAGTTACCGTGAAAATCCCCGAGTCACCACACTCCGGCGCTTGTCCAGGTACACTAAGGAAAATTTAGCATGGCCAATGCACCTAACCAGCACGTCTTTTGGACTGTGGGAGGAAACCCATACAAATACGGGGAGAACGTGCAGACTCCCCACAAACAGTGACCCATGGCGGGAATTGAACCCAGGTCTCTGGCATTATGAGGTAGCAGTGCTAACCACTGTGCCACCATGCTGCCCTTCTTCAACTATGAAGAGAGGCTGGCGAGGCTGGGGTTGTTTTCCTTGTAGCAGAGAAGGCTGGAGGAGGGGGGCAGATTGAGGGTACAAAATTATGGGGGGACATTGATGGGGTATATAGCAAGAAACCTTTCTCCTTAGTAGAGGGGACGTAGATTTAAGGTGAAGGGCAGGAAATTTAGAGGAGATTTGAGGAAAATCGTTTTCACCCAGAGGGTGTTCCTGGGAATCAGGAACACGCTGTAGGAAAGGGTGGTAGAGGCGGGAACCCTCACAGTACTTAAGAAGCATTTAGACGAACACTTGAAACGTCATAGCGTACATGGTTACGGATCAAATGCTGAAAAATGGGATTAGAATAGATAGATGTTTGATGGTTGGCAGACCCGATGGACCAAAGAGCCTCTGACTGTGCTGCAAAATGACTCTAAAGGGGCAGAAGTCTCACCTTAACGCAATTAATGCTGCTCCCAGTGTTAAATTGCTGCAGACAGCTATCGGGTTCATAGGCGAGCACCCCTTGACTGTTAAGGGGTGGGGAAGGGATGTGGAGTACGGCACACCATAAAAAATCCAGCCCACAGTTACTCAGTTTCAATTTAGGATGTGATATAATCTTGTGGCATGCCCGCTCACTGAACGAGCTAACAAGGACCTTGCTATTTCTTTTAGAGAAGCAATTGTTTCTGGCAGTGACAAGGTGCGTTATTTGCATTGTAGCACCCCCCACCACCCCCCCCCCCCACTCCCCCAGCCCCCAAGACGTGCAATTTACAAGAATCTTTTGCTACCTGTATTTGTATAAATATTGAATGAGCATTAGTTTAAGTGCAGGGTTTTCTGGTCAGAAAACAAATCACTCTCTTTATGTTCACACAACATATTAGAGAGATGGTACGTCTGTCAATAAGACATTTAACCGGGCAAACAATGGTACAAAGCAGTCGCAGCAAGCTGACACATCTTATCTCTTACAACCTGTCTGAACATTGAACCAGTTAGGAAATTATTGTATCAACAGTGAAATACTAACTCCCGGCAACACAACTGACAAAGCAGCCCCATGAGAAATGAACAGGTCAGGTAGTTTGCAGTTTGCGTTAAACAGTCTGGGCTTGTTTCTAATGGCAAAAAAAAGATCCAAGTGTAATTCAGAAGTAAAGTGGCTGCAATCACAAGCATTGCAAGTATACTTCCAGGAGCTCTCGTTTTGCACTAAAGCTAAAATTGGTGAAGCAAAGTTTTAAAAAAAAAGAAAAAAGCAAGATACTGCAGATGCTGGCACCTGAAACAAAAACAGAAAATGCTGACAAATCTCAGCAGGTCTGACGAAGGGTCATCCTGACTTGAAACTTGTTCTTATTTTTAAAAAAAGCTACGAGGAACTGAAACTGGAACCTGAAACACAAACAGAAAAAAATGCTGGAAAATTAAAGTTAATTTATTAGTCACAAGAAGGCTGACATTAACACTGCAATGAAGTTACTGTGAAATTCCCTGAGTCTCCACACTCCGGCGCCTGTTCGGGTACACTGAAGGAGAATTTAGTATGGCCAACGCACCTAACCAGCACATCTTTCGGACTGTGGGAGGAAAGCGGAGCACCTGGAGGAAACCCACGCAGACATGGGGAGAATGTGCAAACTTCACACAGATGGTGACCCAAAGCCAGGAATCGAACCTGGGTCCTTGGCGCTGTGAGGCATCAGTGCTGACCACTGTGCCACCGTGCTGCCCACTCAGCCAGATCTCAGCAGATCTGATGAAGGGTCACCTTGACTTAGAACAGTGGGCTCCATTCTCTCTCCACAGAAGCCATCAGACCTGCTGAGATTTTCCAGCATTTTCTGTTTTTGTTTAAAAGTAGGTTGCTTGGTGGTTCATTCTCAATCGTTAGCCTGTACCTGCAGGAACAGCAACACATCTTTTAATTAAAAGCAGAATACTGCGGATGCTGGAAATCTGAAATAAGAACAGAAAATGCTGGATAAACTCAGCAGGTCTGGCAGCATCTGTGGAGAGAGAAACACAGTTAATATGTCGAGTCCTCATGATCCTGCTACAGAACTGAAAAGGGATAGAAATGTGAATAATTATATATTTGGAGTGGGGGGGGGTGGGGATGGGTGGGTTAGGGCAAAATGGAAAGTCAGTAATAGATTGGAGCTAAGGAAAGATTGACAAAATGTCACGGTTAAGGCAAAAGGGCTGTTAATGGTGACATTGGGGACTGAAGAGAATAAATAGCAGCAAAGGTAGGATAGCAGAATGTGTTAATAGGAGAACAGAGGGTCTGTGCTCAGTGGGAGCAAAACTGAAACACAAGGGACAGTGGCCATGTGGGGGAGGGGTGTTAATACAAACCTAATCGGAATCAACACCTTGTCTACCAATTAGGCATGTGACTTGTAACATGCCTAATTGGGAGACAAGGTGTTGACCCTTCATCTAGGATGATCTAGACTCAAAATATTGGCTCTATTCTGTCTCCACAGATGCTGTCAGACCTGCTGAGATTTTCCAGCATTTTCCGATTTTGTTTCAGATTCCGGCATCCGCAGTATTTTGCTTTTATGTTACAAGTAGACCAGGCCAGGTAAGGACAGCAGGTTTCATTCCCTAAAGGACATTGGTGAACCAGATGAGTATTTACAACAATCAACAATGGTTTCATGGCCATTATACTTTAAATTCCAGATTTTTATTGATCTCAAATTTCTCTGGATTACTAGTCCAGTGACAATACCACAGTGTCACCGCCTCCTCCAGTCATATGGACTCCATAAGACCATAAGAAATAAGAACAGGAATAGGCCGTCCGCTCCGCCATTCAATAGGACCATGGCTGATCCGACATTCCTCACATCCACGTTCCTGCCCTTTTCCCCGTAACTCTTGATTCCTTTACTGACTCGAAATGTTAATCCTGTTTGTCTCTTCACAGATGTTGCCAGACCTTTCGAGCTTTTCCAGCATTTTCTCTTTTTCTTTAATCTTTCAATTAGGTATCTTCCAGCTTTCCAGGCTTACTGTTGAGGTAACAATAGCAGATCATAACCTCTGCCCCTATATTTTTGGATGGCAACTTGTTGGTCTGCTTTTTACCATTAACACCTCTGCTAAACACATGAGCCGAAACTACCACCTCGCTCGCCACGGAATCAGAGCGGGCGAGAGTCCGACAACGGAATCTCCGTTGACCTCTTGTGGGAATTTCTGGTCTTGCCCGAGCGAGGCCATAAAATCCCGCCCATCTTTTGTTTCTTTATTTGTCCCATTGCCACCTTACTTTTTCCTTGCACCATCATCTTTTTTGTCATCTAATCTCTTTGGTCTCCCACTCTATAATGGGCCTACCATTCCTCCCCTCTCAGCTTTCCCCACTTTTTACTTGTTGTGAACTTGTTGCACCTCTAACTTTGTCCAGATCTGATGAAAGACCATCAGCCTAACACATTCTGTTTCTCTCTCCAGAGGTTCTGCCAGACCTGCTGAGTAAAAGTAAAGTTAAAGTTTATTTATTAGTGTCACAAGTAGGCTTACATTAACACTGCAATGAAGTTACCGTGAAAAATCCCCTAGTCGCCACACTCCGGCACCTGTTCGGGTACACTGAAGGAGAATTTAGCATGGCCAATGCACCTAACCAGTACATCTTTCAGACTGTGGAAGGAAACCGGAGCACCCGGAGGAAACCCACGCAGACATGGAGCAAACATGTAGACTCCACACAGACAGTGACCCAAGCCAGGAATCGAATGCAGGTCCCTGGCCCTGTGAGGCAGCAGTGCTAACCACTGTGCTACAGTGCTGCCAACATTTTACAATTGTATTTGAGCCAAGCCATTAACCGAGCTTTGAATCTGGAAGAGAACTTGGGCGTGCCAATCTCACGCCCACTGTTTCGCAACTAAACCGGGCAAAGATTTAACTAAGTACAGATCTCTCACACCCACCTGTGCCCTCATTAATTTCTGACCTAAAACACACAACAGCAGATTATCATCAGGATACATAACAACTTTCCCCTTTTAAAATGCCCAATTGTAATTGAAAAGAATCATTCATTTTTGCAGAATGAAAACATTTTCAAGCAATAGAAACATAAAGCAAAACGTTCCATTGAAGTATTTAAAAATTAATAGCCTCTATTACAAAATGAACAACAAATCAATATTTAATATGCCGCTGAGGGCATGCGTCATCATGTTCACGTCAGCTTAACAGCTGTGCACTACATCAAAGGGTAAGACCCCCAAACAATAAGTATAATCAGCTGATCAGTTCAAGATTACACTTATATTTGTTCACTGTTGCACAGTTTTCCCGGAGAGAAATCAATGAATGCCAGGATGAGGCAACTAAAGTGCACACATCGGCAATTCAAAAGCATTGCATGAAGCCTGCAAATAGGTTGCTTGGTCATCTTGCAATCAAGAATGCCTCTACTTTCTCAGAAGGCTAAGGAAGTTCGGCATGCCTATGATGACTCTCACCAACTTCTACAGGTGCACCGTAGAAAGCATCCTTTCCAGATGTATCACAGCTAGGTATGGTTCCTGCACTAACAAAGACCGCAAAAAAACTACAAAGGGTTATGAACGTAGCCCAGTCCATCACGCAAACCAGCCTCCCATCCATTGGCTCCGTCTACACCTCCCGCTGCCTCAGCAAAGCAGCCAGCATAATCAAGGACCCCACGCATCCCGGACATTCTCTCTTCCACCTTCTTCAATCGGGAAAAATAAACAAAATTCTGACGTCATGCATCAACCGACTCAAGAACAGCTTCTTCCCTGCTGCCATCAGACTTTTGAATGGACCTACCTTACATTAAGTTAATCTTTGTCTACACCCTATCTGTGACTGTAACACTACATTCTGCATCCTCTCCTTTTCTTCTCCCCTATGTATTCTATGAATGGTATGTTTTGTCTGTAAAGCATGCAAGAAACAATACTTTTCACTGTATCCCAATACATGTGACAATAATGAATCAAATCAAATCAAGAAATAGCGTATTGAACAAAGGTTCGGTATCTCAGTATAGAAGCCATCTTGTCTTGGAGTTAAAAGATTGTGGATTCAAATCCTACTGCAGAGACTGAACTCGCAGTGCTGAGGGAGAGCTGCACTGTCAGAGGTGCCATCTTTCAGGCTTTTTTTTGTTCATGGGATGCGGATGTCACTGGCTGGGGCCTGAATTTATTGCCCATCCCAGGGGGCATTTCAGAGTCAGCCACACTGCTGTGGATCTGGGTTCACATGTAGGCCAAGCAGGTAAGGATGACAGATTTCAGTTAATGGTAGGGCATTAAGAAGAGTTATAGAACAAAGAGATCTACGAGTACAGGTTCATAGCTCCTTGAAAGTGGAGTCTTTGGTGGACAGAGTAGTGAAGAAGGCATTTGGCATGCTTGGTTCCATTGGTCAGAACATTGAATACAGGAGTTGGGACGTCTTGTTGAAGTTCTACAAGACATTGGTAAGGCCACACTTGGAATACTGTGTACAGTTCTGATCACCCTATAATAGAAAGGATATTATTAAACGAGAGAGAGTGCAGAAAAAATTTACTAGGATGTTACCAGGACTTGATGGTTTGCGTTATAAGAATAGGCTTGTTAGACTGTGACTTTTTTCCTTCGCGCGTAGGAGGTTCAGGGGTGATCTTATAGAGGTCTATAAAATAATGAGGGGCATAGATCAGTTAGATAGTCAACATCTTTTCCCAAATGTAGGGGAGTCTAAAGCTAGAGGGCATAGGTTTAAGGTGAAAGGGGAGAGATACAAACGGTCCAGAGAGGCAATTGTTTCACACAGAGGGTGGTGAATGTCTGGAACAAGCTGCCAGAGATAGTAGTAGAGGCGGGTACAATTTTGTCTTTTAATAAGTATTTAGACAGTTACATGGGTAAGATAGGTGTAGAGGAATATGGGCCAAACTTGGGCAATTGGGACTAGCTTAGTGGGTAAAAAAAAAGTGGCATGGACAAGTTGGGCTGAAGGGCCTGTTTTCATGTTGTAAACCTCTACGACTCTATTTCCTTCCCTGAAGGAAATTAGTGAACCAGATGGATTTTTGCAACTGTCTACAATGGTTTCATGGTCTTTTAATTCAAGATTTTACCGGATTCAAATTGACCAATTTGCCATGAAGGGATTTGAACCCAGGTCCCACTTTGGAAAAAAGAATAGAGGCATGGACTATTTTCTAAACGGTGACAAAATTCATAATGCTAAAGTGCAAAGGGACTTGGGAGTCCTAGTCCAGGATTCTCTAAAGGTAAACTTGCAGGTTGAGTCCGTAATTAAGAAAGCAAATGTAATGTTGTCATTTATCTCAAGAGGCTTGGAATACAAAAGCAGGGATGTACTTCTGAGGCTTTATAAAGCACTGGTTAGGCCACATTTGGAGTACTGTGAGCAATTTTGGGCCCCACACCTCAGGAAGGACATACTGGCACTGGAGCGGGTCCAGCGGAGATTCACACGGATGATCCCAGGAATGGTAGGCCTGACATACGATGAACGTCTGAGGATCGTGGGATTATATTCATTGGAGTTTAGGAGGTTGAGGGGAGATCTGATAGAAACTTACAAGATAATGAACGGCTTAGATAGGATGGACGTAGGGAAGTTGTTTCCATTAACAGGGGAGACTAGGACGCGGGGGCACAGCCTTAGAATAAAAGGGAGTCACTTTAGAACAGAGATGAGGAGAAATTTCTTCAGCCAGAGAGTGGTAGGTCTGTGGAATTCATTGCCAAAGAGGGCTGTGGAGGCCGAGACGTTGAGCGTCTTCAAGACAGAAATTGATAAATTCTTGATTTCTCGAGGAATTAAGGGCTATGGGGAGAGAGCGGGTAAATGGAGTTGAAATCAACCATGATTGAATGGTGGAGTGGACTCGATGGGCCGAATGGCCTTACTTCCGCTCCTATGTCTTATGGTCTTATGGTCTTATGGTCCCCAGAGCATTATGCTGGATCTCTGGGTTACACATCCAGCGACAATACCATTATGCCACTGCCTCCTGCAAGAGAGTAAACTGAAGTCTTTACTCCTAAAAATATCCCTCGGGGCTATTGGAAGAAGAAATGTGAAGTCCTCCTGATATCCTGGCCAATATTTATCCCTCCACTACATCATATATTAAAAATCAATTATCTCATCTTTATTACATTGCTGTTTTATGAACTACAATATTACTGTATATATAATTTATTATCAGGTTTTAATGAGCAGGTTCCCTGAGGAGGTGAACTGTTCTACAATAGTACAGATTTGCACTTGAGTTGCTGTAGGATTGGAATTCCCTCCAACTGGACTTTTATTAAGTGCAAGACCTCAAAAGCTTCATGAACATAAATACTGCAAACAGGCCAAACCTCAACTGTACTATATGGGATTAATCATGGTGACACAGTGGTTAGCACTGCTGCCTCAGAGCACCAGGGACCCGGGTTCAATTCCGGCCTTGGGTCACTGTCTGTGTAGAGTTTGCACATTCTCCCCGTGTCTGTGTGGGTTTCCTCCGGGTTTTCCAGTTTTCCCCCATAGCCAAAGATGTGCAGGTTAGGTTGATTGCCCCTTAGTGTCAGAGGGATAAGCAGGGTAAATACATGGGGTTATGAGGATATTTAGGGCCTGAGTGTTTGTTGTCGGCACAGGCTTGATGGGCCGAATGGCCTCCTTCTGCACTGTGGGGATTTTATTCTCTGATTAATCAATGTGAGTGGAGGAGGGAGCATTAAGCACAGGTTAAAGAGATGTGTATTGTCTCCAGACAGGACACATTCACATTGTACTCACTCACATTGTCTGTATCTTTAAGAACTGGTTGGCTGTAGAGATTTGCATTCTAATCAGTATTCTGTAACTTGATTTTGTGTCTCTGTGCCCTGTCTGAGAGCAGGTTTGCACTCCATCTGACGAAGGAGCAGCGCTCCGAAAGCTAATGGTATTTGCTACCAAATAAACCTGTTGGACTTTAACCTGGTGTTGTTAAAACTGTTACTGTAATCATGGTGGCACAGTGGTGAGCACTGTTGCCTCGGCAAGCCAGGGACCCCGGTTTAACTCTAGCCTTGGATGACTGCCTGTGTGGAGTTTGCCCTTTCTCCCCATGTCTGTGTGGGTTTCCTCCAGGTGCTCCAGGTTTTCTCCCACACTCCAAAGATGTGCAGGTTAGATGGTTCCATTCCATTTATCTTTTGGGGGGAGGGAGGGGATGGTTTCAATGGCCCTGTTTGCCGCTAGCAGAAATCCCATTGGCCCGCTGAATAGGGCATCGGGGCTGAAATGGGTTTGCCGCCACGCATCAAAGCATTTCCGATTCATCCGGCCTGCCCAGCCAGCCAATCGGGTTCCCGACCAGAGAATATATAAAAGTTGATTTAAATGTCAGATTCAATGCCCTCCTGCCATTCATATATCTCCTCAGTGGGAACTGCACCGGGCAGGTTTTGGTGCTGGCCATTGCCAGGGTCCAATATAAGGTTGGCATTGGGGCAAATGTCCTGAGGGGGATCCTGAAGGAGGTCCATTTGGGAGTAACTCTCTTGTGTGCTGGGCCATTGAGGCTTCTGGCTGGGTGGGAGGTGGGGGTGGTGCGGGGGGGGGGGGGGGGGGGGGGAGAGGCATGTGGTAGTTGGGTCACCCTCCTGCCTGCATAGTGTGGGGCGGGGGAATTGGGTGATCCTTTTTTTACGTGGCAAGGGGGGAGGATGCCCCTCTGAGTTGAGGGGTTGGTGGTGCTCCCCCGGTCAGCAGGGTGAGGGGAGTTGCCATTTCCGTTATGGGGAGAGGGAGGCCTGTCTGAGCAGCCGGGCTGGTGCCGGTAGTTTAGGCTCTGCATGAATTAAAGTGGTTAAGGTGGGTGAATCCCACCACACAGGCGCTGCTAATGCCAGTGGGAAACACTCCAGTTTTCTCGTTGGCTTGGGCACTGAGATTCAAAACGAGTGAATCGCGGCCCTCACCTTCATGCTTTACAGAATCCCTACAGTACAGAAGGAGGCCCTTCAGCCTATTGAGTCTGCACCGACCACAATCCCACTCAGGCCCTAATCCCGTAACCCCACACATTTACCCTGCTAATCCCCCTCACACTAGGGTCAGTTTAGCACGGCCAATGAAGCATTCTGCACATCTCTGGAGTGTGGGAGGAAACCGGAGCACCCGGAGGACACCCACGCAGACAAGGGGAGAACGTGCAAACCTCACACAGACAGCGATCCAAGGCCGGAATTGAACATGGGACCCTGGCGCTGTTCGGCTGCAGTGCTAACCACTGTGCCGCCCCATGTGTTTGTCAATTGTAATTCCATTTCATCAGTTACTTGTGCGTGTTGGACGTATTTGGTTGTCACCCATCAGGAATAAAGTAGCATCAGCACATTAATGTAAAATAAAGGCTTTAAGGGAAATCATTTTAAAATGCTGGAATATATATTGTGGTGTCTTCCTTTAAAATCCCCAAATCCATTAATTTATTTTATTTTAAAAAAAGCAATGTGTTGGATAGTTATAACTCAGCAACAATATAACATCGCATTTTTAATAGATGCAGAAGTGAAACAGCTACAAATATTAATTAACCTGAAGTAAAGCTTTAGCTTGACGTGTAAACAAATTTGCCTTTGGATAAGCCTCAGGATTTGTTTGCTGTTCTGAGCAGTCAGATGGTTTAATGAAGGGTAATGTTATTTATCGATGTACGATGATACAGGAGCAGCAGTGGGATGAGTGGCAGTTGTCACAAAAGGCCCAATGATTAATTTAGCAGCAAGGTAAATGGCAGTTTATTTGTGACATACAGCAAAGAGACCCATTTGTAAGAAATGGTATTATAGTAAAAGAATAAAGAAAGCCTGTACAGTAGCTTTCACAACCTATTGATATTCCAAAGCCGTTTATGTCAAAGTATTGGAGGGTAGTCTCCGTTGTAAATGGTGGAATCATGTCAGCCAGTTGGTGCACAATGACGATCCAGACAGCATTGAAGGATGGCACAGTGGCTAGCACTGCTGCCTCACAGCGCCAGGGAGCCGGGTTCGATTCTGGTCTCGGGTGACTGTGTGGGGTTTGCATGTTCTCCCCATGTCTGCGTGGGTTTCCTCCGGGTGCCCCGGTTTCCTCCCACATTTCAAAGATGGTTTAGGTGGATTGGCCATGATAAATTACTCCTTAATGTCCCAAGCTGTGTAGGTTAGATGGATTAGCCATGGTGAATGAATGGGGTTATGGGGGGGGCGGGTTAAGTTACTCTGTTGGAGAGACGGTGCAGATTCGATGGACTGAATGGCCTCCTTCTGCACTGTAGGGATTCTATGATTCAATGAAATAATGATCAGATAATTTGTTTTTGTTTTAGTGATGTAGGTTAAGGGATAAATATTGACCAAGATACCAGGGAAAACACTTGTTCTTTTCTGAGAAAGTGTCATGAGATCCTTTACATAAACCTGGGAGAGCAACCTAGAAAAACTTAAATCTGTATTCCACATTCAAAATGGAGCCAATGCGATAAAGTAATTAAAAAATTTAATAGATTTAACCAGAAGAGTAAAATAAAAGTCTTCAGAAATTCACAAAGCAGTATTTAGACCACATTAAGAATACTACACACAGTTTTGAGCAAATATAAAAGAGTTATATATATTAGAAAGAGAAGAGAAAATAGCAATGAGATTAAAGTAGGAAGAGTAGAAAGCTCTGGGGAAAGATTAGAAGCTTAAACTCTAAATCCAGCAAGAAATCTGTCGAAGAGGGATTTGTATTGTGTTAAAAGGGAATAGAAAACCCAAACTCAACATATTAATGTAGAGTAAGTCAGGTAAATAGGGCCAACAAAATATATAAAGCAAAAATACTGACAAGTAAATTTAAAGTAGCTACCCGTGATGAACTTAAAGACATATGAACAGATGGAATTATCTACTAAACAAGATAATCTAGAAAAAGGTCACAATTTATTCTTTAATACTCTTGGCTCCTGCCAGGAACACGTGCTGCGGAAACTAAATGGCTTGAACTTGTGCCCATTCTAAATCAGATGGTTGTGGATTCAACTTCCAATCCATGACCTGAGCACAAAAATCGAGGGTGATGCCACAGTGCAGTACTGAGAGAGTGCTGCACTGTCAGAGGTAAAAGGAAATGTTAAACTGAGCCCTATCTTCCCCCTCAGCCGGACAGGAAGATCTCATTTTGAAGAAAAGCAGGGAAGTTCCATAGAATAGGATTGTTTCATAGAATCCCTACAGTTCAGAAGAAGCCATTCAGCCCATCAAATCAGCACCGACACTCTGACAGAGTTTCTTACCGTCACCCCCATCCCCATAACCCCACGCATTTCCGATGGTTAGTCCACCTAGCCCACGCACTGAGGGGCAATTTAGCATGGTCAATCCACCTGAGCGGCACAACTTTGGAGTGTGGGGGGAAACTGGAGCACCCGGAGGAAACCCACGCAGACATGGGGAGAATGTGCAAACTCCACACAGACAGTCATCTGAGGCCAGATACGAACCAGGGTACCTGGCGCTGTGAGGCAGTAGTGCTCACCACTGTGCCTCCGTGCGGCCCCTAGTGTCATAGAGTCATAGAGGTTTATAGCCTGGAAACAGGCCCTTTGGCCCAACTTGTCGATGCCGCCCTTTTTTTTAAAACCCCTAAGCTAATCCCAATTGCCCGCATTTGGCCCATATCCCTCTATACCCATCGTTCCCATGTAACTGTCTAAATGCTTTTTAAAAGATAAAATTGTACCCGCCTCTACTACTACCTCTGGCAGCTCGTTCCAGAGTGTCCTGGTCATTCATTTGTCCCTTAGTCAGCACTACAAAAAAAAGATGATCATTCGACGAAGGGGCAGCGCTCTGAACGCTTATGGTATTTGCTACCAAATAAACCTGTTGGACTTTAACCTGGTGTTGTGAGACTTCTTACTGTGCTTACCCCAAGCCAACGCCGGCATCTCCACATCATGGAAAATCTCAGCCAAAGCTGTTTCGTCATAATACTGAGATAGAAATTCATGGCCAGTGCCAGACATTAGGATGTAGGTTCCCCATCAGCTGAGGGTCAGGAAGCAACATTCGTTGCCTCATGTGTTCGTTCACAGACTATCGCAAGCAATATGCTGTGGATAGTAGCTCGGGTGAAAGAATAGCATGACAATTTCTCAATGTGTCCGTCCACTGTGGAGCATCAGGCAACTAAGTTCACACACATGTGAAATGGAGCCTCCACCTTTCTCCCTCTCCCTGCAGCTCAAACTGGTCATTTAAGTTTGCAAATCGATGGAGACCCCTTTCCCATATGTACCCTCATAGAATAGAATTCATAAAATTCCCATAGTGCAGAAGGTGGCCATTCGGCCCATCGAATCTGCACCGACACTAGGGTCAATTTAGCATGGCCAATCAACCTAACAATCCTTGGATTGTGGGAGGAAACCAGAGCACTTGGGGGAAACCCACACAGACATGAGGAGAATATGCAAACTCCACACCAACAGTGACCCAAGTCGGAATGCTCTGGGTGCTCAGAATTTCATTTGCAATCCACATTAAACAATAGGCGGGATACCACCTCCCCCCCCCCCCCCCCCCCCCGCCCCCTACCCCCCTCCAACCTCCCCATGCCGTGTTTTGAGGAGGCAAAGGTGGTGGTCTCTTCTGGCCCGACCACTGCCGATGGGTCTTCCCGCTGTTCGCACACTCTGCCACCGGAGGGAGTCGCCGTCGGCGGGACTGGATGATCCCGACAGCGGGAACAGCCTGAAAAATTTCAGCCAACACGAGATTCAAACTAAAGGGGTTAAAAAAAAATGCTTTTAAAAGGAGCCAATTCTCTCACTTTGCAGATAACTATAAAGACAGAGACAAGTGGTAAACCTGTTGGCTGTTTAGCTCCCAGGGTAATAGCTTGAAAAGACTCTCTTCTCTTGTCAGGCAGTTCCCATCTACCACTTTGAATAGATGTACATCAGCTTGTATTCCCTGCAGACTGAGAGCAGCTTCAAATAAAGAATTTGCAATGGTATCTAGCTGTATACTTCACATCATTGCGTATCGTTTCATGCATTGTTTGTTAGGTTTCCAAAGCTTATTAGTTACATAATGATGCCTGGGACATGTAGTGTTCCTTTGTCATAGTTACCAAGATAGACTGGCAGCTCCAATGGGTTGGGAGGAGACATGTACCAGATTTTCCAGTCAAACTATATCACTGATCACTTTTGTTCACCGGATAGCCCATCGGATAGTTCACCTGGAGTCAGCATTCCCGCTCCTCAGAAGCAGGCAGCCAACTGAGGCCCAATTTCGGAGGGATTTTCAAAAGCTGCTGGAATGTTTCTGACTTCAGTTGGGCCCCCTGCTGAGGACTGAGCCTGGCAAGAGGCCTGGGGGTGGTGGGGTGGGGGAAGGGGGGGGGGGGGGCACCCTGGAGCCTCCTGTCAAGGTCCTAATCGCAAATCAGAACGGATAAGAAAATGGCAGCCACAGTGTTACCTGCCACACTGATGGCCCTAACAGCACTATTTCTACTTTTAAATTTTCAGTGGGTTTCCAAGTGCGCCTTCATTTTTCAGGCACCCTCGTGGCCTCCGACCTGGTGAGGTTGTCACTCATCCGGTGCTGCAGACCCTTTGATTGGACCTTGAGAAACCCACCCGTGGTCCTTTTAACATTCGTTCGTGGGAATCGCTGACTGGGCTGGCATTTATTGCCCATCCCTGAGGCCATTTTAAGAGTCAACCACATTTGCTGTGGGTCTAGAGTCACATGTAGGCCAGACCAGGTAAGGACGGCAGATTTCCTTTCCTAAAGAACATTCGTGAACCAGATGGGTTATTTTCCGACAATCACAATGGTTTCATGGTCATCAGTGGACTCTTAATTCCAGATTTTTCGTGAATTCAAATTTCACCATCTGCCATGGTGGGATTTGAACCCAGGTCCCCAGAACATTACCTTGTGTTTCTGGATTACTAGTCCAGTGACAATACCACTATGCCAATGCCTCCCTTGGATTGGATGGCGAACATGGAGGCGGCTTCTTCATTGGCTGCCCTGTGTAAAATTGCGCTCGTGAGTGCACTGAAGACGCACGTCAGGGACATGCAATCGCCCTGAGGCCTGAAGGACCCCACACACCCCGGACATTCTCTCTTGCATCTTCTTCCATCAGGAAAAAGATACAAACGTCTGAGGTCACGTATCAGCCGACTCAAGAACAACTGCCATCAGACTTTGAAGGGACCTTGCATTAAGTCGATCTTTCTCTACACCCTAGCTATGACTGTAACACTACATTCTGCACTCTCTCGTTTCCTTCTCTATGAACGGTATGCTTTCTCTGTATAGCGCGCAAGAAACAATACTTTTCACAGTATGCTAATACAGAGTACTGGGCTAATGGTAAGATACTTGGTAGTGTGGATGAACAGAGAGATCTCGGTGTCCATGTGCATAGATCCCTGAAAGTTGGCACCCAGGTTGATAGGGTTATTAAGAAGGCGTACGGCGTGTTAGCTTTTATTGGTAGAGGGATTGAGTTTCAGAACCAGGAGGTCATGTTGCAGCTGTACAAAACTCTGGTGCGGCCGCACTTGGAGTATTGCGTACAGTTCTGGTCACCGTATTATAGGAAGGATGTGGATGCATTGGAAAGGGTGCAGAGGAGATTTACTAGGATGTTGCCTGGTATGGTGGGAAGGTCTTATGAGGAAAGGCTGAGGGACTTGAGGTTGTTTTCGTTAGAGAGAAGAAGGTTAAGAGGTGACTTAATAGAGGCATACAAGATGATCAGAGGATTAGATAGGGTGGATAGTGAGAACCTTTTTCCTCGGATGGTGATAGCTAGCACGAGGGGACATAGCTTTAATTTGAGGGGTGATAGATATAAGACAGATGTCAGAGGTAGGTTCTTCACTCCGAGAGTGGTAAGGGCATGGAATGCCCTGCCTGCAGCAGTAGTGGACTCGCCAACATTAAGGGCATTTAAATGGTCATTGGATAAACATATGGATGATATTGGAAGAGTGTAGGTTAGATGGGCTTTAGATTGGTTTCACTGGTCGGCGCAACATCGAGGGCTGAAGGGCCTGTATTGCGCTGTAATGTTCTATGTTCTATGTTCTTTATGACAATAATAAATCAAATCAAATCAAATCAAAATGGAAAATAGGGTGACCAGAACTGTACACAGTATTCCAAGTGTGGCCTTACTGATGTCTTGTACAACTTCAACAAGACATCCCAACACCTGTATTCAATGTTCTGGCCAATGAAACCAAGCATGCAGAATGCCTTCTTCACCACTCTGTCCACCTGTGACTCCACTTTCAAGAAGTTATGAATCTGTACCCCTAGATCTCTTTGTTCTGGAAGAAACTTTCCTTTCCTATGCTCACAGGTCCATTACTTTCCACCCAATTACATGCCAAACACCAGGCTGTGGAGCATGGAGGTGGAAAATTCTCCAACAGTTTCTACCAACAGTGAACACTTCAAAGCAGTGATTGAATTTTACTTACAGGTCACTGAATAATGTCTGAGGTTTGATCAGAATATTGAAGTCAAAGTCGTGTCTGGAATTCTAACCAGAATAGTTTCACTTTTCCTCCCACACCCAACCACACTGAGTATTGTGTCCACTTCTGGCCATTACACTTCAGGAAAAATGTGAAGGGATTGGAGAGGATACAGAAAAGATTTGTAGAATGGATCCAGGGATGAGGAATGTCAACTACGTGGATATAAGTTGGAGAAGCTCTTTATTGGAGAAGACGGGGGGGGGGGGGGGGGGGGAGACTTTTTCCATCCCGCTCACCACAGGAATCGTTGCAGGCAGGGAGGGGCGAACAATGTCCATCGACCTCAGGCAGGATTTTCAAGTTTTTGGGCGAGCGCGGTCGGAAAATTCTGTCCGAGAAGATTGAGAAAATCTTGTCCAATTTCCTTGTCTTTAGCTCTGACGATGGGGCACCCTGACTCGGAACATCGGTTCTGCTCTCTTTCTCCAAAGATGCTGTCAGACCTGCTGAGATTTTCCAGCATTTTCAGGATGTTCCCAATGGTGTGAGTGTCCAGAACCAGGGGTCACAGTCTGAGGGTATTGGATGGATTGGGTGCACCATACTTTTTTTTCATTCCATCAACCCTCAGATTTAGAAGACTTCCCACATCAATAGATACGTGAGGCAGACAAAGCACATGTTGGGGTTTGTTTGATGGATGTTCCTGATGGTGTGAGTATCCAGAACCAGGGGTCACAGTCTGAGGGTACAGGGTAGACCGTTTAGGACAGAGAAGAGGAGAAATTCTTTCACCCAGAGAGTGGTCAGCCTGTGGAATTCACTCCCACAAAGTAGTTGAGGCTAAAATATTGAATGTTTTCAAGAAGCAGTTAGATATAACACTTGGGCAAAGGGGATCAAAGGAAATGAGGGGAAGGCAGGATCAGGCTACTGAGTTGGATGATCAGCCATGATCATGATGAATGGTGGAGCAGGCTCGAAGGGCCGAATGGCCTCCTCCTGCTTCTATCTTTGTTTCTCTCGGTGAGTGGTTAGGATCTGGAATGCTTAGAGTATAGTGGAGGTAGATTCAATTGTGATTTTCAAAAGAGGATTGGATAATTACCTGAAAGAAAAGAAATAGCAGGAAAAGACAAGGGAATGGGACAAGAGTGAGTTGCATAAGAAGAGAGCTGGCATTGACGCGATGAGCCGAATGGCCTCCTTTGTGCTGTAACCTTTCTGTGATTTTATGACTCTATACTAAAGCAATCATGAGTGTTATATTCCAAAAAACTAATTGCTGAAAGATGGTATTGGAGCCAACCTTGACCCAGTCTTACATTTGTTTAGAGTTAAACATTACAAGCATATACCTCCTAACTCAAATACACCACAGTTTCAATAAGTGTCTCTTTACATGTGCTCAAGCTAAATCCTAGTTAATACCCACCACCTGCCCACAATTATTATACAATTGACAATTAGTACAGCCAAAGATCCAAGGCACACAAGACATTATAATTCATTATTATCGAAATGATTTTCTGCCAAAATCTTTTACTCTCCTTGAGCATGGTAATGTTACTGGATAAAAGTGTAAGTACGATGCATTATTTACAGTAGCAAATTACATCAATCAGTGTCGGTGACTTGAAGACTCAAGAACAGCTTCTTCTCTGCTGCCATCAGACTTTTGAATGGACCTACCTTATATTAAGTTGATCGTTCTCAACACCCAAGCCATTGCTGTAACACTACATTCTGCACCCTCTCCTTTCCTTCTCCCATATGTATCATAGAATCGCTACAGTGCAGAAGGAGGCCATTCAGCCCGTCAAGTCTGCACTGACCACAATCCCACCCAGGCCCCATTCCCGTAACCACACATATTTACTCTGTTAATCCCCTGACACTAAGGGCAGTTTAGCATGGCCAATCAACCCAACCCGCACATCTTTGGACTGTGGGAGGAAACTGGAGCACCCGGAGGAAACCCACGCAAACACGGGTGTCAGAATTTTACCACCTGGCCTGCCCCAAAATCGGGCAAAATCGAGGCTCGCAGAATGGCATTCTCCATTGGCCTCGGGCGGGATCTTACGGGCGGGTGAGGCGGTAAAATTCCGGCAGGGGTTTCTTGTCCTTTAATGACGGTATGCTTTGTCTGCATAAGAAACAATATTTTTCACTGTATGCCAATACATGTGACAGCATTAAATCAATTCAAATCAAAAGACATCACTGAGCAAGCTCGCTGCATTATTGAGGGCTCCTGATGCAACAGGATTGAGAAGTCATTAAACTGAATATGAAGTTTAGGTTGTTCCATGCCCTTCAGCCACAATAATTCTGGTTTCAGTATCAGTGCGTCGCACCATCCTACAACATCACATTCAAAGCTGAGAAGCTTCTGAGCCTGCAGAATAACAGCAACAGCACTTCAAAGAGATGGTGGGTGAAACGCTTTGATAAGCTTCTACATGCTATTGAAGTACATGTGAAATGACTTATTAATATTAATCTGGGGAAAGAAGCAGAGAGCTAATTCTTTATACTGGGCAACCGAGGCGTTTGAGAGGTATGTGACATGGCATGTAGCCTGGTGTGCAAAGAGTGAAATATTTCCTTCTCGTACTTGGATCTAACTGCATCTGTCATCCGCAGTTGCGATTGGTAAGAAAATGACTTCACGATCCGCCTTAGGATAGGGACTCAGTGATGAAAATACCATTAAAGCCAGGCACTGTTCACACTTGTTATGAAAGCAATAACATGTACTATACAATGCCTTTCATGTAATCTGAATGTCTTAAAGCCCTGCTCAGCCAACTGAGTACTTTTGAAGTGTAGTCATTGCTGAAGCTGGATGGGAATGTGATGGAGAGAAAGCTCCCACACTCAGTAATTAAATAAATATTGTTCATCTGCTTTAGTCAGGTTTTTGAGGGATTAATGTAGCCAAGATGTCTCCCATGTTCTTTTTCCAATAACAGCCTGGGATAGTCCACCTCCACCTGAGTGACGGACATGGCCTTAGTTTAACATCTTATTGAAAAGATGGCATCTCTAATAACAGTGCGCTCTCTGTTCTGTTCTGAAATACCAGCCTAGACTTGGGTTGGATGGTGGTGTGGAGTTGGGGGAGTTTAAAGCCCCCTGGTGGGCGTGCTTTAGATGTGGGGGACACATAAATAGATTGGATTATGAGCCCACTGCATCCTCACCCACCTTCGACATGGTCCTGATAATATTGGGGAGGGGTGGTGAATAAGGCACCCTTAGACCTATTGAGGTCCTCAACTATCCAAGTAAGTGGCAATTAAGTGCTTCAATCTGCCTGCACTGGCATAATATGCTGGGCAATGGAAGGTGGGTGAGAGCCAGATGGCTGTTTTTGCACCAAAGGTGTGGTACGGATACCCTGTGCACATTGAGGGCATCCCCTCTAAGATCCATTCCCTCCTTTGTGCCTCCCTGCCTTCCCTCGAAAACCTTTCCCCACATTACCCCATTCCCTAATTTGCCTGATCCCTCCCTGCCCATCAAGCCCGGGACTTATCTCAGTCTGTGATTCATGCTTTCTTTTTAAGTGGACGTACTTGCAGTCCTAGCAGTGCCCACTGCTGAGATCTGGCGCTGCTGGGACTGGAAGAGCTGCAGCCCCGTCTGATTGACTGGCAGGTCGTGAGCAGGACTCCATTTCACTGAAGGGCAGAAGTCCCACTCTCTAGCTTGTTAAGCCCACTGCAATTAACATCACTGCGACGCAGCCTTTATTCAAGCAAATTACTGCGAATGCTGGAATCTGAAACCAGAAGAGAAAATGCTGGAAAATCTCAGCAGGTCTGACAGCATCTGTAAGGAGAGAAAAGAGCTGACGTTTCGAGTCCAGACGACCCTTTGCCAGATTTTCCAGCATTTTCTCTTTTGGTTTCAGCCTTTAGTCAAGTTGGTCAATTTGTGACTGGCTTTTCTAATGGGCCGGGGGTGAGGAAATATACCCCCGACCCCATTCACACTTATATGTACAAGTCACTGGCATGGGATTTGAACACACAACCTTCTGACACACAGGGAGTGATACCACTGAGCCAAGAGTAACATTTTAGTGGTATCATCTTTCTTTCCTTCAGACTTGTTTAAAATGACTTGATAAATAATGCTTCCCTCCATATTCATGTGACGATATACTCGAGGAATTTATATTGTTAACTTCTTCATCTTAAATAGCTGCTCTGCTGAGTTTCCACATTATTATATAGCAGCTGGTGCCACCAAGAATGTTTGCTGACAATTTCCGTAAATAAACTGTGCTTTGATCTGATGTGTTAATTGGAGGCAGTTGGCTTACACTGCAAGTTGTAAGGTTAGGGACTTGGACAGCAGATGAGCCCTGGGTTCACTGAATGTACTGTCTCTTTGTACACAGGTCATCAATGAGACTTAGTGACTCTCGAGGTTGCTGGCTGCATCTGCATATTCTAGCACCCCCACTTCCTGCAGAGCTTTCACAATATTGTGACAAACAGGAAAGAACAATACAACACAGGAACAGGCCCTTCGGCCCACCAAGCTTGCGCTGATATGCGGTTTCTATCCCTCTGTTCGCCTCTCGTTCATGTGTCTATCAAGATACACGTTGAACATTGCTAATGTGCCTGCTTCCACCACCTCTATTGGCAGTGTGTTCCAGTGTGTGTAAAACTTTCCCCACACATCTCCCCTAAACTTACTAACTCTCACCTTAAACGTGTGCTCTCTTGTAGTCAGCCCTTCAACCCTGGGAAGAAGCCTCTGACTAGCCACCCTATTAATGCCTCTCATAATTTTGTAGGCTTCTATCAGATCACCCCCTCAGCCTCTGTCTTTCCAGTGAAAATGATCTGAGTTTATCCAAACTCTCCTCATACCTAAAACCCTCCAGACCAGGCAACATCCTGGTAAACCTTCTTTTCACCCTCTCCAAAGCCTCCCCCCTCTTCCTTCAGGTAGCGTGGTTGACCAGAACTGCACGCAATATTCCCAGTGCGGCCCAACTAAAGTTTTACATAGCTGTAACATAAGTTGCCAACTTTACACTCGATGCCCAGGTCGATGAAGGCAAGCATGCTGTATGCCTTCTTGACCACCTTATCCACCTGTGTTGCCACTTTCAGGGATCCGTGAATCCATTTCGGAATTCTCAAAGTCCTCCTTGTTGTGGTAAATATAATATCAGGATAATTTTGCGGGAATATATCTTGTTTTATGGCAGAATGCTGTGGACTTTGCTCTGCAACTTTGAGGGGGGGGGGAATTTTGGCTCAAAGTTGGACTCTGACGACAGTTTTCTAATTCTTTTCCCAACTTAGATCTGTGGAAATAAAAATTTTATGGTGGGTTTTGACGGCTTGTACAATACCAAGACGGAATTCAAATGGGCATTTGGACTCTGGACCGAATGGCCTGTTTTCATGTTGTATTTTCTGTGTACATGATTAAAAACTGTTGGGCTGTTGGTTTTGAATCTTGGAAGATTTGTTCTAATGGAGAAAAATCTGAGTTACAGTCCAGTTCAACACATAAACTTTAGTAGATTTAAAAAAAAATGTACAGCATCTTGTGAATATATGTTACAGCAATTTTAGTCTGCCCAACCGATATGGCATATGTTATAGCCATATCTAAAGAGATTAAAGATACAATGAGATGTGTACATAGATTCTAGTGTACAGTTTACTGCGGTTAGATTAACTCTGAATTGGGCTTTGTTCATCAATACAAATAAAAGATGTATCAAGTTCATGAAAGGGAAGATCCATTCAGCAAAGCTGAATATCTGTGGCATGAGAAAATACTCCTTCATTTAACCTTGACTGGACATAGAATCCTTACAGTGTATAAGGAGGCCATTCAGCCCATCAAGTCTGCACTGACCACAATACCACTCAGGCCCGATTCCCGTAATCCCACATATTTACCCTGTTAATCCCCTGACAGTAGAGTAAATTTAGCATGGCCAATCCACCTAACCCGCACATCTTTGGACAGGTGGGTAACAGTGGCATGGTTGTGTTTACTGTTTATCCCTAGTTGCACTGATGGCTTTAAGAATCAACCACAAAATGTGGGATTGAAGCTCTGTGTAGGTCAGATTGGGTGCGGCACCTTCCCTGAAGGATATTAATAAATCAATGATTTTTTTCTACAACAACCCAGCACAATCATTTTTTGTTTCTAGCTGACACGTTTGATTCTGTTCTACAATATGTCATGCTAGGATTTGAACTGTCACCTTCTGGCTTGCTTGTCCTGTACTACTAAGTTACCTTACCCATTTCAAAATGTAACTCCATATTATTCAATGGTTCTGAAACAGAGGGCTGAATGTTCTCAGGTCCACAGACTGGGTGCGAGGTTGGAAAATAGAAGGTTGGGTCAGCTACCTGATGTATTCCCACCTCTAAGGGGAAAGCTGATGATACCGCCTGGATCTTCCTTATTTTTATTCATGCGAGAGATGTGAGCCTTGCTGGCTGTGCCAGTATTTATTGCCCATCACTAATTGCCCCTGCGAAGATGGTGGTGGTGACCTGCCTTCTTGAACCGCAGCAAGATTGGTGGCATAGTGGACAGTGAAGAAAGTTATCTCCAATTACAATGGGATCTTGATCAATTGGGCCAGTGGGATGACGAATGGCAGATGGAGTTTAATTGAGACAAATGTGAGGTGATGCATTTTGGTAGATTGAACCAGGGCAGGACTTACTCAGTTAATGATAGGGCGTTGGGGAGAGTTACAGAACAAAGAGATCTAGGGGTACATGTTCATAGCTCCTTGAAAGTGGAGTCACAGGTGGACAGAGTGGTGAAGAAGACATTCAGCATGCTTGGTTTCATCGGTCAGAACATTGAATACAGGAGTTGGGACGTCTTGTTAAAGTTGTACAAGACATTGGTAAGGCCACACTTGGAATACTGTGTGCAATTCTGGTCACCCTATTATAGAAAGGATATTATTAAACTAGAAAGAGTGCAGAAAAGATTTACAGGATGCTACCGGGACTTGATGGATTGAGTTATAACGAGAGGCTGAATACACTGGGACTTTTTTCTCTGGAGTGTAGGAGGCTGAGGGGGACCTTATAGAGGTCTATAAAATAATGAGGGGCATAGACAAGGTAGATAGTCAATATCTTTTCCTCTTGGTGGGCAACTGCAATTGGCCTCCCATTGGCAGGCCAGGGGCAGGGTGGATCATCAATATATCCTTTCAATCACCCTGACAGGAACTCTCTGTGGTGCAAAGGCCACAGCCACATTGATGACGGGACAGCTGTGGCCATGTGTATTCTTTTAGCTCTTCTCAGTACTGTAGAGAGCACCTCCATTTTGCAATGCCCAAAAGGTCACCTGCCTGGTTCAGCAGCATGCATCTCACCTGCTGGGGCTTATGGCCGGACATCTCTACGGGACCTCCTGCTTCCTGGGTTTGCCCACCATCCTTAGTTGGATGGAGCTGTTGGAGGTAGCTTCTTAATTGGTCATTTTGGGGAAATATAGGAATATAGAAAATAGGAGCAGGAGGAGACCATTTGGCCCTATGAGCCTGCACTGCCATTCATTATGATCATGGCTGATCATTCAAATCAATAGCCTGATCCCGCCTTTCCCCCAAATCCTTTGAGCCCCCTCTCTTCAAGTGCTATATCTAACTGCTCCTTGAAAACATACAGGGCGGGACTTTCCGGCTACGCTCGCCCCAAGACCTAAAAATCCCACCCAAGGTCAATGGACCGTTGCATGATCCTATCTCATCCGCTACAATTCCTATGGCAGGCGGGACAGGAAAATTCCACCCACAATGTCTTGGCCGCAACTGATGTCCCATCAAGGCCAGTTCCAGATTTATGACCAGGAATCTCTATTTCAGAAACTGAAGTGGGAATTGTAACTGAATTGGAAAAATTCAGCACAGAGTACCACATTAATACTTCTCTTGCTGCAGTTATACAAGGCCTTGGTGAGGCCACACCCTCAGTATTGTGTGCAGTTTTGATCTGAGGAAGAACATTCCTGCTATTGAGAGAGTCCAGTGAAGGTTCACCAACCTGATTCCCGGAATGGCAGGACTGACGTATGAAGAGAGGCTGGATCAACTGGGCTTGCACTCGCTGGAATTTTAAAAAATGAGAGGGATCTCTCATTTAAAATATCTCATATAAAATCCTGATGGGACTGAACAGGCTAGATGGGGGAAGAATGTTCCCGATGTTGGGGAAGCCCAGAACTAGGGGACACAGTCTAAGAATATGGGTTAGGTCATTCAGGACTGAGATGAGAAAGAACTTCTTCACTCAGAGAGTTGTGAACCTGTGGAATTTTTTACCACATAAAGCTGTCTGGGCCAGTTCGTTAGATATGTTCAAGTGGGAGCTGGACGTGGTCCTTGCAGCTAAATCGATCACGGGGTATGGAGAGAAAGCGTGAGTGGGATGCTGAAAGTGCACGATCACCTATGATCATATTGAATGGTGGTGCAGGCTCGAAGGCCTTCTCTTGCACCTATTTTCTATGTTTCTATGTTTCATTCTGAATATTTTAATGACGCAACTAATTTTACAAAGAACGGTAACAATACAAAGTTAAATTTGGGGTGCCAGGCTTGTTTAATATGTTTTGCTTTCACTTCTTGGTGGTGGATCGAAATCTAGCCCAAGCATTAGGGTTGTTCATGAAATGGGTTTGAATACTCTCAACACAGCCATCAGTGGATATAGCACAGAAATTTCCATCATATGACACCAGTTGGTAATCAAAGAGACACCATAAAATGACATGAGTACTCTGTTGATATTAGGATTAAGATATATTGTTTGACCAGGATGTTGAATTGGCTGAGACCCAAGAGTGATCAGTGGACACAAATGCCCAACATGGAACAATCTTTTATCCTCAGGCAAATATTTATCAGGAAACGTTTCAAAATAATACGTAGTGTGTCTCAATGTCTAAATATAATACAAATGCCTGGAAAAGGTTAAACTAATAAAGTCCATAATGGCCTCCAATACAACTCTGAGGTTTAAAAATGTTTAAAAATATATTATGTTTTGGGACTGTAGTTCTAAATTTAAGGCAAATGAAGGAGATCATATGACCCGTTCTGCCTGACAGTAATTCTGGTTGTTTTGATTGTTAGAGATCCACCTATTTCAAAGATGAAAGGGAGTTGAGATCAAAGGTAGCTAATCAGCATTTCTGCCTAAAAATAAGGTTAATACTTTGTCTTGTTGCCATGGGAAAAAAGACTGAAGACGCAATTTTTGAGGTTAGGTTACAGGCTTCCCTACAAAACAATAAATATCATAGACAGCAGTTTGTTGAGTGTGGTTTGCAGCCACCCGAGTTGCAGAGAGCAGGATACAGAAGTAGCCAGGCCTACAGCTGAAACAGAGAAAATTCTGACTCTTGTTCACCATGCAAAACATGGGTGGAAGCTTGTGCTCAGATTGAAGAGACCAAATCCATGAGGACTTAAAGGAAGCTGGAAGATTCACCTCACTTTGGCGAGGGTGGAATCTCTAGTGTACCCCTTACAGTGAAAGTCAGTTCTGTGATCAGGAGTTGCTCCACTGGTAAAGTTAAAAAGAAAGCAAGCCTTTGAGAGCTGAGAATAATTTTAGACTGGTTTCTGGAGGATGAAGTGCCCACTTAAGTTTCAGTGTAACGTATAACCGTAAGGATAGATTTGCGATTGTGTTAAAAGGCAATTGGGGTATCTCTTCTCTGTTTTTTAAAACCAAAATTGCTTAAAAAGAGAGTAATGTTTTCTCAATAGATTTTTTTCAGTCATTTGCTACAGTAGAAGTTTTGAAGGCCGGGATCTTACCACCGTTCACGCCGGTGGGATTTTCCCATCCCGTCGCAGTGAACGGGAATTTGGCTGGCCAAATTCTCTGACCTCACTGCAGCGGGAGCGTGGCATGAACGGTTGATAAGATCATGCCTGAAACCCTGCCATGACATTCTTTTAGCTCGTAACTGGGAGTTCAAATCTCTTCATAAAATTTATTGGTTTCTACAGAGCTCATAACATTTCTTGTACCATTCTCAGGCTCTGATGCCATCACCATGAGAGATGACGCAGAGGAAGATGAAACAGGTATTTGCATTCAAGTCTGAAGCAAATGCTTGAAAGCGGTACAGGGAAAAGTTTTAATGCACATGATGAATGACTTCAAGTTTATTACCTAAATGAGTGTGGCCTTTCTGTTTTCTGGTTTTTCACCACTGCCAGTAAACTGCAATCACAACTCTCCGAGTGGCCCTTGTGGGAGGATACAGATGTGGAGATGCCGGCGTTGGACTGGGGTAAACACAGTAAGAAGTTTAACAACACCAGGTTAAAGTCCAACAGGTTTATTTGGTAGCAAAAGCCACACAAGCTTTCGGAGCTCTAAGCCCCTTCTTCAGGTGAGTGGGAATTCTGTTCACAAACAGAGCTTATAAAGACACAGACTCAATTTACATGAATAATGGTTGGAATGCGAATACTTACAACTAATCAAGTCTTTAAGAAACAAAACAATGTGAATGGAGAGAGCATCAAGACAGGCTAAAAAGATGTGTATTGACTCCAGACAAGACAGCCAGTGAAACTCTGCAGGTCCACGCCATCACCCAAAGTTGCGTGGACCTGCAGAGTTTCACTGGCTGTCTTGTCTGGAGTCAATACACATCTTTTTAGCCTGTCTTGATGCTCTCTCCATTCACATTGTTTTGTTTCTTAAAGACTTGATTAGTTGTAAGTATTCGCATTCCAACCATTATTCATGTAAATTGAGTCTGTGTCTTTATAAGCTCTGTTTGTGAACAGAATTCCTACTCACCTGAAGAAGGGGCTTAGAGCTCCGAAAGCTTGTGTGGCTTTTGCTACCAAATAAACCTGTTGGACTTTAACCTGGTGTTGTTAAACTTCTTACGGAGAATACAGAACCAGGGCTGTTGTTGTTGACTCAGCTTTATTTGCCAGTCAACCTCATTACTTTCGAGGTCATTGTATCTGCTTTAAATTAGCGTTGACGGTTTGACTCATTTCTCACAGGATTACTGGAGAAAGCATTGAAGAAAAGTGGTGTGCCACAATCTGCAACAGACTTAAAAATGTCTCCAATTCATTTACCAGTATTCCTAAAAATAAAAACCACATTTTAGAATTGACAAGCTAGGAATGGACTAGAGATTTATTTAAACTCATAGAATTGTAGAATCACAGAATCCCTACAGTGCAGAAAGAGGCCATTCGGCCCATCGAGGCTGCACTGTCAACAATCCCACCCAGCCCCTATCCCCAAAACTCCCCCTGATACTGCGGGGCAATTTATCATGGCCAATCCACCTAACATGCGCAGCTTTGGACTGTGGGAGGAAACCCATTCAGACATGAGGAGAATGTGCAGACTCCATGCAGAGAGTCACCCAAGGCCAGAGTTGAACCCAGGTTCCTGGCGCTGTGAGGCAGTAGTGTTAAATCCTACTACATGTAGAGCAAGGCCGGAACTTTCCAGCTGGTCATGTGGCGGGATCTTCTGCTCCCACTGGTGGCGTACCCTCACCACAGGTTTCCCAGTGGCGAGGGGTGTATTCAATGGGAAACCTCGATGGCAATGGCGGGAGATCTTACCACTGGCTAATGGAGAGTCACCTCTGACACACGTAACGGGTTGTGTGGAAAATCTTACCCCATTTGCTTTTTTTAGAAATATAGATCTGTGATATATTTCCTTTAAAATGCACTGCCGTTTATTGAGGTATAATATTCTGTGAATATAATGTAAATAATGATAAGCAATAATTATGATGACTTTTCTTTTCCAGATTTCTGCCAAAAATGACCAATTTTCTTTCCGAGTGCTGGCTTGGTTTTAAAAAAGACCCACCGCATTTAAGGAAAATAACAAATGTTGCCTGTTCCTTTCAAAAGCTGAGTTCAGAGATACATGCACATTCCATTCACGTTGTTGGAACACATTTTGCACGCTTCTTTCATATCACACATGTGTCCATCTGCTGGAATTGTTGGTGAAAATATTTCTGGAACTTACTATAGTAACTATTCTCAGAAAACTAACCATAGAACCACGGAATCCCTACAGTGCAGAAGGAGGCCATTCAGCCCATTCGGTCTGCACCCCACCCAGGCTCTCCCCTTCACCCGTAACCCCACGCATTTACCATTGCAAATCCCCCAAACCTCACACATCTTGAAACACTAAGGGGCAATTTAGCCTGGCCAATTCACCTAACCCGCACATCATAGAAATCATAGAAACCCTACAGTGCAGAAGGAGGCAATTCGGCCCATCGAGTCTGCACCGACCACAATCCCACCCAGGCCCTACCCCTATCGTTGGGACTGTGGGAGGAAACTGGAGCACCCGGAGGAAACCCGCGCAGCCACGGGGAGAACATGCAAACGCCGCACAGTCACCCAAGGTTGGAATCGAACCTGGGTCTCTGGCGTTGTGAGGCAGCAGTGCGCCACCCATGCCGCTACAAACCTGAGGTAACAACTATCTACATCCTCTTTGTTATTTGGATGGAATACAAAAACATGTGAATACAAATGTGGAACTTCCCCATGCCAGTCAGTTAAAATGTAATGAAGCAATACAGCTGCATCGCAGAATAAACCAACATGGCAACCAGCGCACTTTCAGAAGAGGTCAGATGGACCACAGCTGCAAATTCATCCTTGCAACTCTAATTTTATCCAAGGAAATGGACAGAAACAGGACCAAAGTCTTTCCATATTTCTTGACACAGACACAGCTGACCGTATGGACTTGGCTGCCAGGGAAGGAAACAATGACTATGGTGTGAAAATGTGCTTTGCGTCAAAAAATTATTTTTGAAATTACTGGCTAAAAACTCATTGTTTATTTTTCTTTAAAATGACTCATTCCAGTGACTTGGGATCAGCGTCAGAGATGCAGTGCCGGATTTAGGCATAAGCTAAACGAGCTGCAGCTTAGGGCCTCACAATCTGCAGGGGCCTCACAAAATTTCAGAATTTATTTTGAGGTGTTTTAAAATTACATGTGGCTTTTTATGTGTTCTGTAGTTATACCATATTATAATCTATGAGAGAGATCAAGCCAGCCAAATGATAAATATGTAATCAGTAAATGCATTCATTTGAAAATCATTTGTATTTTTCACTTTAAATACCTTGCTATTAAATAATTAAAAGGCATAATTATGTTTTCAATTTTTTTGTGGCGACCCAAGGTCCTGTTTCGGTACGCACCTTTGTGAGACCTTTTGGTGTAATTTTTTAACAAGGGGCCTCCAAGCTTGATATAGCTTAGGGCCTCACCAAGTCTAAATCCGGCACTGCAGAGATGGCTGCATGTTTGCATCACTGGATCTTCTGCATTCCAAAACTATTGAAATAGGGACAATTTGTCTGCAAAACCACACCAAGAACATTGGTCTTGAGAGACGATGAATGAGGGTCATCTCCTTTTCCATTCGCGAAATGTCTAGTCATCTGGGTACCCAACTAGGTGGCGATGAACCATACGACTGAATCACTAGAACAATAGGACACTGGCTGAGAGAAGAACTCCCAGCCAAGGTCCAATCAAGGTAACTAGAATATACCAGCCAAGGATGGCATGATAGTACAGTGGTTAGTACTGCTGCCTCGCCAGGGACCCAGGTTCAATTTCAGCTTGTGTGACACTCTGTAGGCATGTTCTCCCTGTGTCTGTGTGGGTTTCCTCTGGGTGCTCCGGTTTTCGGAGGTGGGGGAGTGGGGGGGGGGGGGGGGGGGGGGGGGGTGCAGAATGCTCTTTCAGCGAGTAGGTGCAGACTTGATGGCCTCCATGTGCACTATAGTGATCATATGACCAAATTTGAGTCACTGGGCAGCTGGTGACAGAATGTCAACCCCTTGCATATTTAAATACCTGTTTTCGCTGCAGAACTACACAAGCAACTGAAACATTGAAGGACGAAAACCCTGAGAGGGTTCCTTTCACCCCCACCTCCCCCCATTCAACTTGCACATTTTGTACTCTTACTGCTGATTTTAACTATCCTGGCGCCACAGTCAGAGGTTTTAAGAAATACTCAATCAAGCTCTGTTGTCTCCAGAACAACAGATAAATCGTCCACTTGTAACCTTAAACCGCCTCGACACTGAAAGCATAAGGAGAAAGTGCAGGCAGCAAAACCACTGAGTTCAGACACAAGGCAGCTGAGTCAGCAAACTGACCTTTTACCATTGCTAACTCCATCCTCCTCACTCTGTGTGTGTGTGTGTGTGCTTGTGAGATGAGTTTGTGCATGTGTGTTTGTGTGGTGTGTCTGTGTGCATGTATGTGTATGTGTGGTGTGTGTGTATGTGTAGTGTGTGTGCGTATATGTGCTTGTGAGATGTGTTTGTGCGTGTGTGTTTGTATGGTGTGTCTGTGTATGTGTGTGTGTGTTTGTGAGATGTGTTTGTGTGGTGTGTGTGTGTGTTTGTGTGACTGTCTGTATGAGTTAGCTATACCATGTTAAGTATAATAAAAACTACCTTCTATTCTTCTTAAAACTCAAGAAAACCTGTCCAATTATGTATTTTATGGTCACAGCACAAAAACACTCATGGAATTGGCCAGTATATCCTTTTAAACAAAACCTGTTCTGGCCAAATGAGGAGAGGGAAAAGAAGGGAATCATTTGACGCCTCCTCGCCTGGTTGTAATAAGTGGCTGTCTCAGTAAATTCAAGTGTGGTGATGGATAAGTACATTGTGAAAATTTCTATAGAGCTGAATATTACATATTTATATTATCATGGAATACAATATATCCTAGACACTCTGTCAGGACAGATATATAGCCCTTTCTGCTCCTATACAATCCCACATTCCTAATTAGCTGTAAAATTGTCTGCTGATATTCACTACTGACACAATCATGAGAATATATAGCTGGAAGAAGGATCAAAAGCTTGCTTGAACTGAAGTATCTCTATCTAATGATCACTTACTACTTTCAGGAGGAAAATGGAAGAGTGGGGGAAGAGAAAAAACAACTGAATAAAAGCAGATAAGCCATAACCGTCACTAGATATATTTATACATTTATTTAACCCCAAGAAAACCTCATAAAAGAACTATTTTTTCCTGTTGGAACACCAAATGTTGCAATCGATCTTGGCATGTTTTCAAGTTCTTAAGTTGTGGAACAATCTGACAGTAATTCTGTCAACATTACACAGTTGTGTAAAGAAGGTGTTTGCATTTAATGCCCTAACAGGTGCATAGTCCCAGGAGAGGTAAAGAATCTTCCCCAAGTAACGCAATAAAGGACATTTACCTTCAGCTGACACAGAGTCAACAAGCAAATTTGGTATGAAAGAAGCAGAACAAAAATCATTATACAGGTTTTTAGAATTCATTCACACTGCTTTTTATAGACTGTAATGATCTCACATTGACCTAATCAGGGTCGATTACAGTGGCACGGTGGCACAGTGAACACTGCGGCCTCACAGCGCCAGGGACCCAGGTTTGATTCCAACCTTAGGTGACTGTGTGGAGTCTGCACGTTCTCCCCGTGTCTGCATGGGTTTCCTCCCACAGTCTAAAGATGTGCAGGTTAGGTGGATCGGCCTTGCTGAATTACCCCTTGGTGTCCCAAAATGTGTAGGTTAAGAGGGATGGTAAATGTGTGGGATAGCGCAGTGAGGGGAGATGGCCTGGGTAAAAAACTCTGTCAGAGAGTCGGTGCAGACTCGATGGGCTGAATGGCCTCTTCTGCACTGTAGGGACTCTATGATTCTATGAATTAACCTAGTGGGGGGTTACCATCTGGCTCAGTGACGGGCAACCGAGACCAGTGAGTGGGCCTCATGAGTGGCCCTCCTTTATCTCAGTAGGCCGCAAGATTGAAATCGGGCTTGTTCACTAACTATGACCTTTGAATACGATTCAATATGTTTAATACACACCGAATATTTCAAAACAAGTTACAGAAAATGCCGCATCATTTATATATTAATAGAACTGCTCTTAGGGCATCGTAAGAATGCATTTCAACTCTGGTGGGACTTTTTCCCTTTTTGTGTGGTGGTCTGACTCTACAGAGACTTTAAAAGAACATGACTGCTTTGTATCGTGCTAGCACGTACAATTTATAATTAAGTGGAATTCTTGTAAACTTGCAGCTTATGAATTTTTTAAGCCGGTGGGTGTTGATTAAAAAGACCGTGTTGTACAGGGAAAATGTCATGTGAAGTTTAATTGATGAAACTTTCCAGCTACAAGATGTATGTTTATAGGTATTCATTTCTATATGAATCACTGCTGTTCTGGTTGGTTAAGGAATAACAAATAATGGATACACTGGATTATTAAACTTGTTTATTCAAACAAAATAGAACGGTCATCAACTTCAAGTGATAAAAAAATAAATATGAATGCACAGACGGTGCATAGCTCTCACGGCCTATGTTGTGTACAATTAGCTCCACACTCCACCATTGACCAGAAACTCAACTGGACTCACCACATAAACACAGTGGCTATAAGAGCAGATCAGAGGCTAGGAATACTGCGGTGAGTAACTCACCTCCTGACTCGCCAAAGCCGATCCACCATCTACAAGGCACAAGTTAGGAGTGTGATGGAATACTTGCCTGGATGGTGCAGCACCAACAACACTCAAGAATCTTGACACCATCCAGGACAAAGCAGTCCCCTTGATTGGCACCACACCTACAACCATCCACTTCCTCCACCACCGACGCTCAGTAGCAGCAGTGTGTACTATCTACAAGATGCACTTCAGCAATTCACCAAAGATCCTTAGACAGCACCTTCCAAACCCACGACCACTTCCATCTAGAAGGATAAGGGCAGCAGATACATGGGAACACCACCACTTGTAATTTCCCCTCCAATCCACTCACCATCCTGACTTGGAAATATATTGCAATTCCTTCGCAGTCGCAGGGTCAAAATCCTGGAATTCCCTCCCTAACGCGATTGTGGGTCAACCCACAGCACATGGACTGCAGCGATTCAAGAAGGCAGCTCACCACCACCTTATCAAGGGCAACTAGGGATGGGCAATAAATTCTGGCGAGCCAGCGATGCCCATTTCCCACGAATGAATAAAAAAAAACTTGCCTTTGTTTTACATGTGTATCACTTTGGTCATACCAATGGGAAAAAAACTATGTGGATGAAAATCAGTGCAATGTGGCAACTTTATACATGGGCAACAGTCAACAAAATGTCTCGAGGGCTGCACTCAGAACCCTGATGGGCTGCATGTGACCCCCGGGACCGCAGATTGCCCACCACTGATATAGCTTCAGTGAGAAACTGGGTTGTTAGTCTCTGGACATTCTCTACCCACCAAACTATGCATGTTCAGTTATTGAGTATATTCAGAAATGGGATTGATAGATTTTCAGGTACCAAGAGAATTAAAGGAGATGGGGATGTTGCAGGAAGGTGGAGTTTAGGTCAGAGGTCAGCAATGATAATATTGAATGGCAGAGAGGTCCTTAAGGGGTCTATGGCCAATTATCTCCTGTGTCTTGTCTCCCGTGTTTATAAGTGCATCCTTTCACCTAGAACACTGCCGACATTGTTCACCTGTTGAAATTATCTATCTTATTGCAGCTTGCCCATAATCAACTGGGGTCATAAATACTTGAGCAAATAAAGCAGTTGCCTATTTTTTTGGCAGGTACCAATGCTACAAATAGGAAAGACCCCAAGGAAATGGCCAAGGTCTGGATATTGGAAGGAAGGGATAATACTTTATTTTTATTTTATTATTTATTAGTGTCACAAGTAGGCTTGCATTATCAGTGCTATGAGGTTACTGTGAAAATCCCCGAGTCGCCACACTCCGGCCCCTGTTCAGGTACATCGAGGGAGAATTTAGCATGGCCAATGCACCAAACTCGCAAGTCTTTCGGACTGTGGGAGGAAACCGGTGCACCCGGAGGAAACCCACCCAGATCCAAGCCAGGAATCGAACCCGGGTCCCTGGCACTGTGAGGCAGCAGTGCTAACCACTTAGTAAGTGCTTCGTCATAACTTTCAACATTCGTTATCCCATTCCCTTTCAATGGAAGGGATGGAAACCATCCCCACATGTGGCAAATTTATTTCTTATCTATTTTCCTCCCTCTTCTCCCCCTATCTGCTCGAGTAGAAGTTCATGGCTCTTGATCACATTCTAGTATCATATTCAATTGCCTATTCTGCACGACTGAGCCTCAATTGTGATTATCAATAGGCTATTTCATCAATAAACTCAGTGCTGCTCTGTCCCTCAATTTCACTGTTCAAGGTATTGGATAAACTGTCAAAGATTTGTCTAAAATTCCTCTGCAGATTATTTCATAGAACATAGAACAGTACAGTACAGAACAGGCCCTTCGGCCCACAATGTTGTGCCGAGCTTTATCTGAAACCAAGATCAAGCTATCCCACTCCCTATCATCTTGGTGTGCTCCATGTGCCTATCCAATAACCGCTTAAATGTTCCTAAAGTGTCTGACTCCACTATCACTGCAGGCAGTCCATTCCATACCCCAACCACTCTCTGCGTAAAGAACCTACCTCTGATATCCTTCCTATATCTCTCACCATGAACCCTATAGTTATGCCCCCTTGTAATAGCTCCATCCACCCGAGGAAATAGTCTTTGAACGTTCACTCTATCTATCCCCTTCATCATTTTATAAACCTCTATTAAGTCTCCCCTCAGCCTCCTCCGCTCCAGAGAGAACAGCCCCAGCTCCCTCAACCTTTCCTCATAAGACCTACCCTCCAAACCAGGCAGCATCCTGGTAAATCTCCTCTGCACTCTTTCCAGCGCTTCCACATCCTTCTTATAGTGAGGTGACCAGAACTGCACACAATATTCCAAATATGGTCTCACCAAGGTCCTGTACAGTTGCAGCATAACCCCATGGCTCTTAAACTCCAACCCCCTGTTAATAAAAGCTAACACACTATAGGCCTTCTTCACAGCTCTATCCACTTGAGTGGCAACCTTTAGAGATCTGTGGATATGGACCCCAAGATCTCTCTGTTCCTCCACAGTCTTCAGAACCCTACCTTCGACCCTGTAATCCACATTTAAATTAGTCCTACCAAAATGAATCACCTCACATTTATCAGGGTTAAACTCCATTTGCCATTTTTCAGCCCAGCTTTGCATCCTATCTATGTCTCTTTGCAGCCTACAACAGCCCTCCACCTCATCCACTACTCCACCAATCTTGGTGTCATCAGCAAATTTACTGATCCACCCTTCAGCCCCCTCCTCTAAGTCATTAATAAAAATCACAAAGAGCAGAGGACCAAGCACTGATCCCTGTGGCACTCCGCTAGCAACCTGCCTCCAATCCGAAAATTTTCCATCCACCACCACCCTCTGTCTTCGATCAGACAGCCAGTTCCCTATCCAATCGGCCAACTTTCCCTCTATCCCACACCTCCTCACTTTCATCATAAGCCGACCATGGGGGACCTTATCAAACGCCTTACTAAAATCCATGTATATGACATCAACTGCCCTACCTTCATCAACACACTTAGTTACCTCCTCAAAAAATTCTATCAAATTTGTGAGGCACGACTTGCCCTTCACGAATCCATGCTGACTATCCAGGATTAATCCGCATCTTTCTAAATGGTCGTAAATCCCATCTCTAAGGACCTTTTCCATCAATTTACCAACCACCGAAGTAAGACTAACCGGTCTATAATTACCAGGGTCATTTCTATTCCCTTTCTTAAACAGAGGAACAACATTCGCCACTCTCCAGTCCTCTGGCACCATCCCCGTGGACAGTGAGGACCCAAAGATCAAAGCCAAAGGCTCTGCAATCTCATCCCTTGCCTCCCAAAGAATCCTAGGATATATTTCATCAGGCCCAGGGGACGTATCGACCTTCAGTTTATTCAAAACTGCCAGGACATCCTCCCTCCGAACATCTATTTTCTCCAGCCTATTAGCCTGTAACACCTTCTCTTCCTCAAAAACATGGCCCCTCTCCTTGGTGAACACTGAAGAAAAGTATTCATTCATCACCTCGCCTATCTCTACTGACTCCATACACAAGTTCCCACTACTGTCCTTGACCGGCCCTAACCTCACCCTGGTCATTCTTTTATTCCTCACATAAGAGTAAAAAGCCTTGGGGTTTTCCTTGATCCGACCCGCCAAGGACTTCTCATGTCCCCTCCTAGCTCTCCCAATCCCCTTTTTCAGCTCGTTCCTTGCTAACGTGTAACCCTCAATCGAGCCATCTGAACCTTGTTTCCTCATCCCTACATAAGCTTCCCTCTTCCTTTTCACAAGACATTCCACCTCTTTCGTGAACCATGGTTCCCTCACTCGGCCATTTCCTCCCTGCCTGACAGGGACATACCTATCAAGGACACCCAGTATTTGTTCCTTGAAAAAGTTCCACTTTTCATTAGTGCCTTTCCCTGACAGTTTCTGTTCCCAACTTATGCCCCCTAATTCTTGCCTAATCGCATCATAATTACCTCTCCCCCAATTGTAAACCTTGCCCTGCCGTACAGCCCTATCCCTCTCCATTGCAATAACAAAAGACACCGAATTGTCGTCACTATCTCCAAAGTGCTCTCCCACAACCAAATCTAACACTTGGCCCGGTTCATTTCCCAGTACCAAATCCAATGTGGCCTCACCTCTTGTCGGCCTATCCACATATTGTGTCAGGAAACCCTCCTGCACACACTGCACAAAAACTGCCCCATCCGAACTATTTGACCTACAAAGGTTCCAATCAATATTTGGAAAGTTAAAGTCCCCCATGACAACTACCCTGTGACCCCCACACATATCCATAATCTGCTTAGCAATTTCTTCCTCCACATTTCTATTACTATTTGGGGGCCTATAGTACACTCCTATCAACGTGACCGCTCCTTTCCTATTTCTAACCTCAGCCCATATTACCTCAGTGTGCAGATCCCCCTCGAAGTGCCTTTCCGCAGCCGTTAAACTATCCTTGATTAACAATGCTACTCCTCCACCTCTTTTACCAGCTTCCTTGATTAACAATGCTACTCCTCCACCTCTTTTACCAGCTTCCCTACACTTGCTGAAACATCTATACCCCGGAACGTCCAACAACCATTCCTGTCCTTGTTCTACCCATGTCTCCGTAATGGCCACAACATCGTAGTCCCAAGTACCAATCCACGCCCCAAGTTCATCTACCTTGTTCCAGATGCTCCTTGCATTGAAGTAGAAATACTTCAACCCACCTTCCTGTCTACCGGTACCCACCCTTGACCCTGATACCTTCCCCAATACCTCACCACCCTCACTGACTTCTGGACTACAACTCCATTTCCCACTCCCCTGACAAATTAGTTTAAACCCCCCTGAAGAGCCGTATCAAATTTCCCTCCCAGGATATTGGTGCCCCTCTGGTTCAGGTGCACCCCGTCCTGTTTGTACAGGTCCCACCTTCCCCAGAATGTGTTCCAATTATCCACGTATCTGAAACCCTCCCTCCTACACCATCCCTGCAACCAAGTGTTTCAATCCAAGTGTTATTTATTTAACTGGGTTAGTGCCTCCATGAAAATCTCTCGTTCATCCTTTGAGGTGAAGATGGCCATGTTCGTCATCTGGGCTATTTGCTTGGGTTTTGGTGGGTACGTAGGTGACTGCCAAGACCGACCAGTGCCTGTATCAGCTGCAAATAGCAGCACAATGGCACAGTAGTTAGCACTGCTGCCTCACAGCGCCAGGGCCTCGAGTCACTGTCTGTGCGGAGTTTGCACATTCTCCCCATGTCTGTGTGGGTTTCCTCTGGGTGCTCTGGTTTCCTCTCACACTCCAAAGATGTGCGGGTTAGGTTGATTGGCCATGATAAATTTACCCTAGTGTCAGGGTGACTAGAAGGGGAGATTTGTGGGGTTACGGGGCTAGGACCTGGATGGGATTGTTGTCAGTGGAGGCTTGATGGGCTGAATGGCCTCCTTCTGCACTGTAGCTTCTATAAATAGGATAGGGCACCACGGATGTTTTGGATGAGTTACTGGCTCAGGATTTCCTCTCCTTGTGTTTTCTCTCTACCTCTGATATGTGCTTGCTTTCGAAAGAGGTTTTTTTTATTTGGTTGCACTTCCGGTGCAGCGATCCTGGGCGAGCTACGCCCAGGACTCAAAGTGGAAATGAAAATTCCTAAGTGAAGCCTTCAGAGTGCCCTGGTAATGCTTCCTTTGACCGTGCCAATGGGCGGGCCAAACCAGGTGATGGCAGCAATTGGCTCTCCTAGCCTCAGCGTTGAAGGGATTTGTCTACCTTGGCAGGCAAAGACTGATTCTGGCAGACTGGCCGGATGAGACCAATCTCAGGTCCAACGGTCTTGAAGGCAAGTCAACAGCGTATGTTGAAAAATGCAGAGCTCGACAAGATGCAGAAGATACAAAAACAGAAAACGCTGGAAAAAGCCTAGCAGGTCAGGCAGCAACTGTGGAAAGAGAAAATGAAGTTCATGTTTTGAGTCCATAGTATGACTCTTCTTCAGTCACACAGACACGAAACATTAACTCTATTTTCCCTCTCCACAGATGCTGCCAGACCTGTTGGCTTTTTCCAACTTTTTGTTTCGGATTCTAGCATCTTCAGTACTTTCATAGAAGCTTACAGTGCAGAAGGAGGCCATTTGGCCCACAGAGTCTGCACCGACCACAATCCCACCCAGGCCCTATCTCCATATCCCCATGCATTTACCCTAGCTAGTCCCCCTGACACTAAGCGGCAATTTAGCATGGCCAATCCACCTAACCTGCACATCTTTGGACTGTGGGAGGAAACTGGAGCACCCGGAGGAAACCCACGCAGACAAGAGGAGAATCTGCAAACTCCACACAGACAATGACTGAAGCCGGGAATCAAACTGGGTCTCTGGCGCTGTGAGGCAGCAGTGCTAACCACCATGCCGCTTTTATTTAAGACACAAAAGATGCATCCAGATCTTTCTCCAGCCATCTAGACTTGACTTGCCCTCCACAAAAACAGCAGATAGAGGAATATCGCACCAATCTGTTAACTCTTCATCTGCTAGTATTGAAACAATAACTTCTAGCACTGATATCTAAACGCAATTCCTCCCACATGATACTTATGGGTGAAGACAGTCATTTGCCCTTTTAATTCATCCACTCATTAACCCAATGTCCTTCCCATTACAGGATATAATTGTTTCTTAAATGCTCCAGAGTTTTCACTTCTATTGTTCTGTTCAAAGATCCATCCCAAGACTTAATCATTCTCTGTGAGAACCAGTCCTAAAATTTCATTTTGCTGCTTTGAACCTTTTTGTCCCTGTTCTACAGTTCAATCTAAAGTAGCATTCCAAATTATTCTTTTTTCCATACAATTCATTATCTCCTACACCTTATTAAATCCACTCTCAGATACTTCTTTTGCATGATGTAAAGTCCAAATATCTTCAATCCAGACACTGAGGGTGGAATTTTCCCGTCCCGCCCGTCACGGGAAACGTAGTGGGCGGGACAGAAAATTCAGCAGACTGTGCAAAGGTCTGTTAACCTAGGGCAGGAATTTCCGGTCTTGGGGCAAGCATGGCCAGAAAATCCCGCCCTAAGGGCTGAATTTTCAGTGGCTTGTGGAGGTGGTTTTAGAGGCCTGTGAAGTGCAGAAACAGAAAGGAAATTCCAATGGGCACGACACATTTCTAACCTCCATCGGGATTCCGCAGGAAGCTGAGTGAGGCAGGAATGTCTACCCATGGTAGGGAATCAGTGAAGCCCCTTGAGGGCTTAATTAAGGATATTCTCCCAATGTTGACTGGATTTTCCAGTGTGTGTGTGTGTGGGGGGCGGGGGGGGGGGGGGGGTGGGGGGGGCATCTGTGAAATGGTGATGGCCTCTCAGTGGCAGGCCGGGTAGACATCAGAGTTGGAGGCTCCATTTAAGGTGCACTGAAAATTGGTTGAAACTGCAGCAGTGCCCGTTTCTCTGGAGAGCGGTCTCTCCCTCATGTCCAGCAGTCCCAATCCGTTTGGCCCGCTTAATTACCCTTTTTGTGCCTGGGAATGGAGGCACCCGCCTGTCTCTCTTCAATATTTCAGCAGCTCCCATCTTTGATGGGTTCCGTCCTCTGTCCTTCAACGAACACGATTCTTGAAGGTGACCTCTGAATCGACCCAACTCCTCCAAAATCGCCCTCTGGGCCCTGCCGTGGATTTTGCGGGTTCCAGACCCATATGTCATCCTGACAGCAGGATTGGAAGGCAGGAATCAGAATTCAGCTCCAGCAATTAGCATTTCTCTGCACTGTTTGTTGTGATAGAACGGCTAATTTTTTGTTTCTTGGTCTGTGGAACTAGGTACAGCATTCCAGATGCGGTCTGAGCAAAGAACTCTCCAGTTCGATCACAACTTCCTTCACTGTTTTGCTAAGTAATTCGGCCAGTCAATTGGCTTTATCGATTTGCCGCTCCGCATTGATTGGCAAGTTGAGCATCGAGTCTATTAAGACTCTTTCAACTATCTCCAGACTGATTTGAGCAGCTCACATTCACTCCTGATTCCAGCAACCACAGATCATCTTCCTGCTGTTATCTCCTTAGTGTTCAAGATTTTCTCATAATGATTCATCTCTGCCTCACAAATACCTCTCCCTCTATTAACCCTGCCGACTTAAATCATTTCACTGTATCTAGGACCTCTATTTGTATTGATATTATGCACTCTGTTTTTTGGGGTGGTTCATCTCTACACGCTTTTCAGCTGTTTTTTCCCAGCCGTGCATCTCATAAAGACTTGACTGAGATTTGATCAAACTATAGCCTCAATGGACAGATTTCACAATGTGATATCATAGAATCCCTACAGTGCAGAAGGAGGCCATTCGGCCCATTGAGTCCGCACCGACAACAATCCCACCCAGGCCCTATTCTTGTAACCCCACACATTTACCCTGCTAATCCCCCTGACACTAAGGGACAATTTAGCATGGCCAATTAACCTAACCTGCACATCTTTGGACTGTGGGAGGAAACCGGAGCGCCCGGAGGAAGCCCACACAGACACGGAGATAACGTGCAAACTCCACACAGACAAAGTTAAAGCTTATTTATTAGTCACAAGTAAGGCTTACATTAACACCGCAATGAAGTTACTGTGAAATTCCCCTAGTCGCCACAGTCCGGCGCCTGTTCGGGTCAATGCACCTAACCAGCATGTCTTTCAGAATGTGGGAGGAAACCGGAACACCTGGAGGAAACCCACACAGACACGGGGAGAATGTGCAAACTCCACACAGACAGTGATCAGACTGGGAATTGAACCCAGGTCCCTGGTGCTTTGAGGCAGCAGTGCTAACTACTGTGCCACAGTGCCGTAGCAAAGTCTGGTATACGCAGAAAACATAGATATTTTCACCTCACTTAATATTACATTTGCGTACATGACATACAGCAATCAGGATACTATTAAAATGTATCTATTGCAAGATCTGGATGTGAAACACAAGGGGTGGGATTTTCCAGCTGCACGCGCCCCAAGATGGGAAATTCCCGCCTGAGGTCAACAGACCTTTAAGTGGTCAGCCGATTTTGCTGTCCGGCCTGATATGATTCCCACGGCGGTGGAGAGGGCAGTGGGGGGGGTGGGGGGGGGCGGGGGGGGGGACAGGGAATATCTGGACAAGATTTTTAAATGTAACTTCATAAATTCAGTTGATATGCTCTTGTCAGCTTCGGACTATAACGGGAATGGATTTAATAATAGGTGCTTTACAATGACCAACTCGAGCAGAAACAATTTAAAAAAGTATTGTCTGACTGTTTTATGTCTCTCTAACTGATTATCTCTCTGAATATGCATGGGGTGGCAGAATGGCCTCATTCTCCCAGGATGGGCAGAATGGCCTCATTCTCCCAGGATGGGCAGAATGGCCTCATTCTCCCAGGATGGGCAGAATGGCCTCATTCTCCCAGGATGGGCAGAATGGCATTCTCCCAGGATGGGCAGAATGGCCTCATTCTCCCAGGATGGGCAGAATGGCCTCATTCTCCCAGGATGGGCAGAATGGCCTCATTCTCCCAGGATGGGCAGAATGGCCTCATTCTCCCAGAATGGGAAGGCATTGAGCTGGATTTAGTGGTCATGGTGGTGGGCCTACCTAACCATGCCATGACTATTCCTGTGTGCCCCAAAGTGTTTAAAAGCCAATCAGGCAGTTGTCTGGTCAGCATCAGGGCTTTCGGTTCATGCAGGGTGCCCTGTTACTGAGAGCTGCTGGCCAATCGTGGGCTGGCAGCTCTCTAGTACCAGAAGGGCCACCAGGAGGTGTGGGTCCTGCCAATTCTGCAGCAGGAGGAGGAGCAGGAATAGCCATGAAACCCCGCCACCAAGCTAAGTTAGGGGGCTTCACCCCGACCAGCGTGGCAGGCCTGAGCAAAGGGGCGGGGGGGGTGGTTGGAGAAGGGGTGTCAGTTTAAAGGGCAGGACAGTGTCTCGGTGCTGTTGGCGTAACTCTCCATTGGGCCTAAGCATCCTGTACCCACCCATCCTGTGAACCATTAGCCCTGAGTCTAATCCTGCCGCCACCCGGAAACCGACCAATTCCATTCTTGCCCGACTCTCTTGAATAGAGGTCATAACATTAAAAGTACGGTCATTCAATGGACATGAAGGAATTGATCTTGCCCACATATCCCGTATAAATCTACACAATAAGTAAAAAGCTGCAAAACAAATTGCAGAAAATCAGTTTTGCGCCAAATGGCCGGAAGCTTCCGGACTTATAAAATTCCGAGGCGTCAGATCCATTTCCTGCTTGTGTCTGAATTCCCTCCCTTAGCATGATCTTGCTGGAGGTGACCAATTAACAGGCTTCCTCTGGGGGCCCCGTCCAGAGTCGGGTGGTATATCCGGCTTTGAAAATGGCTTGTGCCACCCTCGCAGTGTGGGTGCTGCCGAGGAACCAAAAGCAAGAGTGGTTCTATAGAAGCACCACCAGTGCATGGGGTGCAGCTGCCATTGGGCAGCATTTTCCAGATGGCGGGGTTTTCTCCCTCTCCACCATCTGCAGAGTTGATGCGGAATGCAAACCCACCAATCACAGCAGCCCCTCAACCATTTAATGATCCCAGAGTCCAAAGATGCGTAGGTTATGTGGATTAGCCATGGCGTGGGGTTATGGGGATAGGACAGAGGGTGGGGTGGGCCTGGGTTAGATGCTCTTTCAGAGGGTCGGTGCAGACACAATGGGCCAAATGGCCTCTTTCTGCACTGCAGGAGTTCTATGGATTCTGTGGAGCATTGATTGGCTGAGGACTGGGTGGAGGTCCCATCTCAGAGAGCTACTGGCTAATCTGACTGGCCCGCAGCTCTGTAGTCCCAGTAGCACCAGTGGGCTGCATGGACAGGGCTGGAACTACAAGCAGTTGACAGGTTCAAAGTCCCAGATCAGCCTAAGTGCTCGTGGACTCACAGAGGGCAGGGGCTTTGAGGTCCGGGGCAGGTGGGGGAGTGGGGTAGGGGGACCTTGATCAAGAGACAAAAGGTGGGGGGAAGAGGGAAGACCTGTGGGGACTGATCTTGGTGTGTCCCTGGAGCAGAAATGTGGTAATTGAGGGAAGTGCTTTCCCCCTTTCACACCCACGGCTCAAGTAGGGGGAGCTGCCAGGTCTCTAACCTGCCTCCGAACGCACCTATCTTCAAAATTGACACTGGGCAAGAAAGGCCCAGTAATAGGACCTCAACTGAGGTGAGGCGCATTGGTGAATCTTACAGCTCCCCCCGCCACCCCACGCCCCCCCAGCCTCCCAATCCTCACTCCCAAGGGTGCAAACCTGCCCGGCGAAGACTTTTAACTCCTACCCACTTACTGAAAGGGGGACAGCAATAGGGGACATATCAATCTTCACGAACTTGCTGCTTGGGGATACATGAGCATTAGGATTTACTGCCATAAAATAATTAACAACCCTCAATTGTTCTGTAGCTCAAATCTCTGTAAAATGGCCTCAGATACTCTGCTGGCCTCCTCACCCATCGACAGGGTCTACGCAACTCTGGGCAACTTACATCATGGAATCATAGAATCTCTACAGTGCAGAAGGAGACCATTTGACCCATTGAGTCTGCACCGACAACAATTCCACCCAGGCCCTATCCCTGTAACCCCATGTATTTACTCTGCTAATCCCCCTGACACTAAGGGGCAATTGAGCATGGCCAATCAACCTAACCTGCACATCTTTGGACTGTGGGAGGAAACTGTAAGCAGTCCAATCTTTGGACCGTGGGAGGAAAGGTAAGCGTTCTCCAAGGCGGCCTTCACGACACACGACAGCGCAGAGTCGCTGAGCAGAAACTGATAGCCAAGTTCCGCACACATGAGGACGGCCTAAACCGGGATGTTGGATTTATGTCACATTATCAGTAACCCCCAGAGCTTTCCCCCTGATCTTGCAGAATCTTACTAGCTGTTCTGTCTGGAGACAATACACATCTCTTTAACCTGTGTTTAATGTTCCCTCCACCCACATTATCTGTACCTTTAAGACCTGGCTGGCTGTAGAGATTTGCATTCCAATTAGTATTCTGTAACTTGATGTTGTGTCTCTGTGCACTGTTGGAGAACAGATTTTCACTCCATCTGACGAAGGGGCAGCGCTCCGAAAGCTTATGGTATTTGCTACCAAATAAACCTGTTGGACTTTAACCTGGTGTTGTGAGACTTCTTACTGGAGGAAACTGAGGCAGCAGTGCAAACCACTGTGTCACCGTGTCGCCCTCAATGAAAACAGTCATTAATTTAGGCATTAGCTGTCTCACTTGGCTTCCTGCCTCCCGCAGATGGGCGGGCAGCCGGTCCCACTCTCAGCCTTTCCCGGGGAAATTCATCCGGAGGGTGGAAACAGTCAGTAAGCTGACGTGTGTCCCTCGGTCTGTTTTCTACCACCCAATGCCACCTCCCCGCCACCACCCCCCCCCCCCCCCCCCCCACCCACCCCCCACCCCCCAAACCAGTCTCCAAAGTTGTCTCTATTGGATTGAGACAACTGGGGCCTATGTTTTGGCTACACTGCCCATCATACTTGGAAATGCTGCCACAATGATATGAAATCTACTGTGTTTTACCATCTGGGAGCTGAAAATCCTTATCTACTAATTAATGGAATTCAGTCATGAAGCGGGACCCTCTCGTTATTGACAGTTGTATCATTTCCGGAAACCTGGAATCTAAAAGCAACTTCAGTTGGTCCTTCTCTGAAGTGTGTGTGCGTGTGTCACACCCAGCCAAAGGGCGGCACGGTAGCACAGTGGTTAGCACTGCTGCCTCACAGCGCCAGGGACCCGGGTTCAAATCTGGCCTCGGGGCACTGCCTGTGTGGAGTTTGCACATTCTCCCTGTGTCTATGTGGGTTTCCTCCGGGTGCTCTGGTTTCCTCCCATAGTCCAAAGATGTGCGGGTTAGGTTGACTGGCCATGCTAAAATGACCCTAGTGTCAGTGGGATTAACAGGGTAAATATGTGGGGTTATGGGAATAGGGCCTGGGTGGGATTGTGGTTGGTGCAGACTCGATCGGCCAAATGGCCTCCTTCTGTACTGTAGGGATTCTATGATTTCTATGGTTTTAAGAGTCAAATCAAAAGCTGTCCATTAGAAAACCTGGATCTGAAAGATTATAATGGGATGTGCTGTCCATTTATGGCTCTCAAGCCTGTATTGAACGCTTGACATCTCTTTGGTTGCTAAGAAATGACAATTACATGTAAGAGAGGAAAGGATCATTTCCATATATTTTTGTAGCAGGGCCGTTAATCCTCTTATCTAAAACAGATAATTCTAGGAGGTTTACAGGGAAATGAATGTTTCTCCATAACATGTGCATTTTTCTTTATCGCCTGTGGAACGATTTGCTGCCAATTGTTTGCATTAAACAAAATAAATACAAATCATTGCAGAAACTGAACTCTTTAAGACATAGCTTCATGATAATGGGAAACGTTTTATCCCTCAGCTCCAGAGGAAAGGACTTCATTTTGTTCACCCCCCACATCTACTGTCCAAGAAAACCCATGATTCTTGTGAATGATCTCTACTTTAGGTCATGAGTTGTTGTGAAAATTGTATTGGTATGCTGGACAGTGGCTTGCAAGATATGTTACCAGTCTGATATGTGTGGAGGTCAGTATGGTGCTGGGGTTTGGACCTGTTGAGTTGCCAACCCAATATTGTATGTCGGTCGTCCCAACGAGGGTAAATTGAACATTTCAGGTCAGATTGTGAAGGCTGCAGCATCTGCTCGAGCACAATCTTATCCAGCACAGTGGCACTGCTGCCTCACAGTGCCAGGGACCTGGGTTCAATTCCGGCCTCAGGTAACTATATGTGCGGAGTTTGCACATTCTCCCCGTGTCTGCTTGGGTTTCCTCTGTGCTCCAGTTTCTTCCCACAGTCCAAAGATGTGCAGGTTAGGTGGAATGGCCATGCTAAATTGCCCCTTAGTGTCCAAAGAAGTGGCCCGATGGTATAATGGTTAGCACTGCTGCCTCACAGCACCAAGGACCCGGACTCGATTCCCAGTTGGGTCACTGTCTGTGCGGAGTCGGCACATTCTCCCCGTTTCTGCGAGGGTTTCCTCCAGTCTCCTCCCACAGTCTGAAAGACTGGTAAGGTGCATTGGCCATGCTAAATTCTCCCTTAGTTTAACCGAACATGCGCCGGAGTGTGGCGACTAGGAGATTTTCACAGTCGCTTCATTGCAGTGTTAATGTAAGCCTCAATGTGACACTAACAAATAAACTTAAACAAAGATATGTAGGTTAGGTTGATTAGCCATGGTATATGTATGGGGTGAGGGGGAGGGGGGGGGTGCCTGGGTAAGATGCTCTTTCAGAGAGTTGGTGCAGACTTGATGGGCCGAATGGCCTCCTATCCAGGAATAGAGGATATAGGGTGCGGATTTCCTTCTCCTCAATGGGTATCAATGACATGGGAAATCAATCGGCCGAAGGGCCTTTTCTGCACTGTATGACTGTTTGACTCTATAGTGAGCAGAGTTTCTGGCTGGCATTATTTAGCTATGGCAGAATGTGGCACACTTCCAATGGAGAAAAACCTGTTTGCCACAAGATTGTTCCTCTGGCTCCAGCCAATTTTCAGGAGTCAGTTTATTGTTATTTTTTGGCAGAACTGAGTTGGGGTGCACTATGGAGGGAAGAGAGAACAGAAGAGGGGGGAAGAGTTTGGATGGACTCTGACACCCATCACATTGATAGTGGTCACCCAGAGGCCAAAGAGGTGAAGGGAGAGTCTTTATTTTGTAAAGAAACATTGGGATTGTAGAGCTCGGAAGTTGAAAGGATTGCGTAATTCAGTTGCAATTTGACTGCACCACCAGCCAAACATTATGTGGCCAATTTATCATTTCTGATGGAAACTGCCAGAAGTTGCTCAGGAGACTTGGGAGGAGATGGAAGAGATCCCAAAACGTTTTTTGCATCAAATACCATCATATTGGCTACTATTTATATTCAACAGGAAACTTTGATATCCAGCTTTAATGACAACATCCAAATGATTTATCTACAATGGGAAATGACATGAACAGCCTATTAACCGCTGCCTCTCAGTTCAAGAAAAGTTAATTTACCGCAACCGTTTACTTTTTATCTGTCAATCGTATCTTTATTTATTCCACCACAAGTCACACCTCTTCTTACCGAGCTGGCTGAGTCCTGGAGGACACAACTGCCAGACTGGGCCTGTGGCCCATGGCAAGAGAACCAACAAAAGGGAAAAACCTACTAGGCCTCGTCCTCATCAATCTACCTGTCACAGATGCATTTGTCCATGATTTGGCCAGAGTGAGCGCCACAAGTCCTTGTGAAGAGAAAGTCCTGCCTCCAGACTGAGCATTATGTTGTATGTCATGATCTCTATGCTGAATAGGATAGATTCAGAACAGATCGAGCAGCTGAAAACTCAGCATTCATGGGGCACTGTGGGCCTTTGGTAGCAGCAGAAAAGTTTATTGATTAGTGTCACAAGTAGGCTTACATTAACACTGCAATGAAGTTGCTGTGAAAATCCCCTAGTTGTCACATTCCGGCACCTGTTCGGGTACACTGAGGGAGAATTTAGCATGGCCAATGCACCAGCATTTCTTCTGAACTGTGGGAGGAAACCGGAGCACCCGGAGGAAATCCACGCAGACACGAGGAGAATGTGCAAACTCCACACAGACAGTGACCCAAGCTGGGAATCGAACCCGGGTCCCTGGCACGGTGAGGCAGCAGTGCTAACCACTGTGCCACCATGTGGTTGAATTGTATTCAACCACAATCTGTAACCTCATGGGCCAGCATATCCCCCACTCTACCATCAGCATCAAGTTGGGGAATCAACCCTGTTCCAATGAAGTGTTCAGGGGAGCATGTCAGGAGCAGCACCAAAATGAGGTGTCAACCTGTTATTGTTTAGCATATTTTCACACATCCACACTGTTTTTCCCTTTAGGGAATAGTGGGGAGAGAATCCCCGAGCTAGTTATCAGCCCATTGAACTGCATAATGGACACTCCTTCTGTGACCAACAAGACCTGATGTCGGCCTTGAACCTGGAGCTTCTGGTCCAGAGATTGGGGTGCTACCCACTGTGTCACAAGACCTCATATTCAACCTGGTGAAGCTACAACACAGGACTACTTTGCACACTAAACAAAAGAAATAGCATGCCACAGACAGAGCTAAGCGATCCCACAACCAACGGATCAGATTAAAGTTCTGCAGTCTCACCGCATTCAGTTGTTAATGGTGGCGGACAATGAAATTAACAGGAGGAGGCTCCACAAATATCCTGTCCTCAATGATGGTGGTGCTCAACACATCATTGCGAAAAACAAGGCTGAAGCATTCACAACCATTTTCAGCCAGAAGTGCTGAGTGGATGATCTATCTTGGCCACCTTTTGAGGTCCCCAGTATCACAGATGCCAGTCTTAATCCAGTTTGGGGAGGCAATGGCCTAGTGGTATTATCGCTAGAACTTTCATCCAGAAGCTCAGCTGACGTTCTGGGGCCCTGGGTTCAAATCCTGTCATGGCAGATGGTGGAATTTGAATTCAATAAAAAATATTTGGAATTAAGAATTTACTGATGACCATGAAAACCACTGTCGTTTGTCAGAAAAACCATCTGGTTCACTAATGTCCTTTAGGGAAGGAAATCTGCCGTCCTTACCTGGTCTGGCCCTCATGTGATTCCAGAGCCATGACAATGTGTGGTTGGCTCTCAACTCCCCTCCAAGGGTAACTCAGGATGGGTAATAAATGCTGGCCTGCCAGCGACGCCCACAAATGAATAATAAAAAAAAATCACACCACAAGATATCAAGAAATGGCTGAAGACACTAAATACTGCAAAGGCGATGGGCCCTTGACAATATATTGACTTTATTACTAAGGACAGAATTGTTTCTGAGAGCTAGTCATGTCCCTAGCCCAGATGTTCCAGTGCAGTTAAAACTCTGACATCTCATAGAAATCATAGAAACCCTACAGTACAGAAAGAGGCCATTCGGCCCATCGAGTCTGCACCGACCACAATCCCACCCAGGCCCTACCCCCATATCCCTCTAACCTACACATCTCAGGACACTAAGGGCAATTTTTTTTTAGCATGGCCAATCAACCTAACCCGCACATCTTTGGACTGTGGGAGGAAACCGGAGCACCCGGAGGAAACCCACACAGATACGAGGAGAATGTGCAAACTCCACACAGACAGTGACCCAAGCCGGGAATCAAACCCAGGTCCCTAGAGCTGTGAAGCAGCAGTGCTAACCACTGTGCTACCGTGCCACCCCTATCTATCAAACAATGAAGAAAAATGAGAACAAATGTAGTCGGACCAATTGCTTCAACAGCTGCCTTTCAATCATCGGCTAAGTGAAGGCGTTGCTGATGATGCATCAGAAATTTGTTCATTACATCTCTAATTATTGTTGTTAGTAATATTCCTACTACAGATGTAAGGGTGACTCTTTGATAGCCAGAAACAATTAGCATTTTATTGTGTACCTTACATTTCATTCGAAAAATCCCAACCTGCTTCAAAGAGGCTGAAGAGGAAAATGGAGATGTTAGGTTGGACGACCAAAATTTTAATCAAATGGATGGCATGGTTACCACCGCTGCCTCACAGGGTCAGGGACCTGGGTTCAATTCCCAGCTGGGGTCACTGTATGGAGTTTGCACATTCTCCCCATGTCTGCATGGGTTTCCTCTGGGTGCTCCGGTTTCCTCCCACACTCCAAAGATGTGCAAATTAATTGATTGGCCATGCTAAATTGCCCCTTAGTGTTAGGAGGAACAGCAGGGTAAGTACGTAGGGTTACGAGGATAGGACCTGGGTGAGATTGTTGCCGGTGCAGGCTCGATGGGCCAAATGGCCTCCTCCTGCGCTGTAGGGATTCTATGAAATAAAAGAGGGATAATGGAGGAGAGAAAGCAGGAGAGGTGGAAGTACTTAGGCAGGACAAACCTCCACTGATTAGACTTTTAAACTATTTTGCTGGTTGTGAAACACTTTGGAATGTTTTGGCAAAAGGTTCCTGTCCTTTCTATAAATACAGTATTTATAAGGATCTTCTGATTGATGATATCATGACTATGCATATTTCAGAGTGGTCTGACCTCATTCTTAATAATTCACTCTGTCCTAATTTGCTGATAGACATCTGCATTTTGACATTGGTCACATGTTTGTCATACTTCTTAGCTTGCTTTATCTCTATTTTTCTGTTGCTGTTTGTATCTTTGTCTTGAGTGACTTTTGTTTTGGCTAGTATCTGCAGCTTAATGGAACTCCTCACCTGCTGAACTATGAGTCCAGAAGAAGACCCTTTTTTTCCTCTTACTAGAATGTTCCAGGACAATGTTTTGTAAACACAGGCCGAGATTTTCCGGTCCTGCCCTGTGATGATGCCCACCACTGGCGAGACCGGAAAATCTTTCCCACGGAAAATTGATGCCGCAGGAAGGAGGTCGATCGGGCCATCACATCTGTGATGGAAAAGGTCTAACCTGCTGAATCTCATTTAATCCCACTTTCCAACTCATGGGCTGTAATGGTGCAGTTTACGGCACTTTAGGGGGAAGGCGATGGCCTAGTGGTATTATCACTAGACTATTAATCCAGAAACTCAGCTTATGTTCTGGGGACTCGGGTTCAAATCCCGCCACGGCAGATGGTGGAATTTGAGTTCAGTAAAAGATAGCTGGAATTAAGAATCTACTGATGACCGTGAAATCATTGTCAATTGTCGGAAAAACCCATCTGGTTCACTCATGTTCTTTAGGGAAGGAAATCTGCTGTCCTTCCCTGGCCTGGCCTACCTCAGAGCCACAGCAATGTGGTTGACTCTCAGCTGCCCACAGGCAACTAGGGATGGGCAATAAATGCTGGCCAGCCAGCGATGTCCATGCCCCGCGAATAAATAAAAAAATCTGCATATACAAGTACTTTTTTAATGTGATGAGGGTTCCTCTCTCTACCACTTCTACAGTCAGAGTGCTCCAGACCTTCAACACCCTCAGAGTGCCAAAGTTTCTCCTCAACTCACCTCTAATTATTTTATGATTTACCTCCTTTCAATCTGTACCCTGGTTGTTGACCTCTCTGCTGTGGGAAACATGTCCTTCCTTAACACTCAATCAAGGCAGCTGAGAAGTTTATGCACCGCAATTAAATCTCCTCTCAGCCTCCTCTGCTCCAAAGAAAACAACCCCAAACATAGGGTGGGATTTTCCAATGTTCCTCACCCCCCCATCGCCCACGGGCTCCCAGATGTTCCCGCGCGCAATCAACAGACCTTTTGCTGATCCGTCAAATTTTGTGTCCTGCTCACGACCATTCCCATAGCAGGTGAGATGAGAAAATCTCATCCATGGGCCGGAACCCTACCACCTCGCCCGCCATGGAATTGGCGCGGGCGAGGGTCCAACAACGGAAATTTCCGTTGACCTTGGGCGGGAATTTCTGGTCTCGCCCGAGCGAGCCCGTAATCTAATTATTAATCTAATCTTAATAATTAGATTATTAAGCTAATTAATAATCTTTGTCCATTAGCTAGAATTCACCATCTCACATTTAAAGAGGTCTTGCTATTCCCGCTGTTTTTAACCCTCCAATTTATCCAATTTCCTCTCATTCTTCACTTAAAACAACATTCTCTTGATCTTATTTATGCCTTGCCTGTTTAATTCTGAAATGAACCATTATTCATTGCTAATATCTTTCCCACCTTCATGCTGCTAACCCAATACATTAACCAGAGCAATGTCCAGTATCGAGTCTTTGCTTACAGAGTCTGGTACATAATAATTCAGGCAACACTTGCGGTTCCTCCAAGAAAGCAGATCCTCAGTGCACATTTGGACGCTTGCCTCACAATTAAAATGAAAAATGTGAGCTACTGACAGTGCAAGAGTTCCTGGTGAATCCTGAAATCCTGCAGTGATCTCTCCTTTACTCACTGCTATTCATGTTTTCAAAAAGTACAAGAATAAAGTTTCCAGTCTTACTGCCTTCCCCATGAAAGTACTCCCACCATCAGTACTGATGGCTCTTTTATAAATAACTGCGTAAAGAATTATAGATTGCCTACCTTGCTGCCCTCCACATGAAAGCTTCCACAGACTTGTGTGAATGTGTCTCTTATGTGTTTGTTTTTGTAGTAATGTATGCCCCTCCCTGTGCTAGAAACAAATAACTAGCACACAAAAGACAAGGAACAAGCGAAGATTCATCAAGTCAGAAATTTACGTTGCTGATATAAATCTTGTTTATTGGGAATAAGATAACAATGTAATCTGATGGGCAGAGTCATAGAGTCACACAGAAAAGGCCCATCGAGTCCGCACCTAGAATAACTACCACAAAAGGCATGCCAATCCCATTTTCCTGCACTTGTCCCATATCCTTGATTATTATATCGCAAGTACTCATCCAAATATGTTTTAAAGATTGTAAAGTTTCCTCACTGAACATCTTTTTAATGCATATCACTGATTGCTACATAGAATCATTGAATCCCTGGAGCACAGAAGGAGGCCATTTGGCCCATCGAGCCCACACCGACAACAATCCCACCCAGGCCCTATACCCGTAACCCCACGTATTTACCCTGCTAATCCCCTGACACTAAGGGGCAATTTAGAATGGCCAATTCACCTAACCCGCACATCTTTGGAGTGTGGGAGGAAACCGGAGCACCCGGAGGAAACCCACGCAGACACAGGGAGAACATGCAAACTCCACACAGTCATCCAAGGCCGGAATTGAACCCGGGTTCATGGCGCCGTGAGACAGCAGTGCTAACCACTGTGTTACCGGGCCATCCATTGTGAAGGATTCTATGAATGCTCACAGGCTTTTCGCTTTCAGTGTGATTAATCAGTAATTTAAAATCTTCCACTCAAATTATAGAGCTTCCAACATGCGTCACTCTGCTGTGTCTTATGCTTGGGAAGAAGCACGCCCAATAACATTTCCAATTCATAGAAACCTGTTACGTTCCTGCCTGTACATGACTGATAATGTATCTGGATCCAAATAAACCTGGGGCATTCAATGGCTGGAATTTTACCAGCACGGCCGCCCTTGATTCCGGGAACATTTTCCGCTGGCCTCAGGCGGGATCGTACGAATCTCGGGCAGACGTGCCGGTAAAATTCCACCCAATGTCTTCTGAAACTGAGATTTGCCACCAATTAGAATGGGTGCAATAAACACTGAACCAAGACTTCAGCAATGTTTGTCTATTCTCATGCATTAGCAATGCATGACAGACTGAGTCAGGCTCCAAGCAATCTTCTGGCACACCTCATTTCTAAATAAAAGTCACCACAGCGCAGCAAATCCAATTGTTGAGTCACAGAAGTCGGCCGGTTTAAATTCAGAGGGGATATTTTAACGTGCAAGTATTTCCAATTTGAACAATGGTGTAGAATGGGCACCACGGTTGCACTGGGAAATGTGGCATTGAAAAGTTCGATGTCATCGCATATTTCAGTTCCTGCTTCCAAAAATCAAGTTTGACTGGATTTAGAGGAATGGACTCTAGATTCCTGCTCACCTGTTGCCAACACATGCACCTGGCTGTCTGCACCACCCACTGCACAAATATCATTAAAAACTAAAGTAACTTTGCAACCAAAATCTGGTCAGGGTTGCGCTGACTGTTGCCACAACAGTGCTGCGATTGTTTTATTTTATTTATTCATTAGCCTCACAAGTAGGCTTACATTAAGATCAAAGCAAAATACTGCGGATGCTGGAATCTGAAACAAAAACAGAAAATGCTGGAAAATCTCAGCAGGTCTGACAGCATCTGTGGAGAGAGAACAGAGCCAACGTTTCAAGTCCAGATGACCCTGCAATGAAGTTGCTGTGAAAATCCCCGAGCTGCCACACTCCGGCGCCTGTTCGGGTACACTGAGGGAGAATTTAGCATTGCCAATGCACCCAACCAGCATGTCTTTGATTTGCTTTTGATTTGATTTGATTTATTATTGTCACATATATTAGTATACAGTGAAAAGGATTGTTTCTTGCGTGCTATACAGACAAAGCACACCATTCATAGAGTATGAACGGTACTGTATATGGGTCAGGTGCTGGGAAAGCCACCTACCCCACCAGCAGAGGAGCATAAAATCCAGCCTCTGGTGTAAAGGCTAAAAGATAACATGGACATCAAAATCATGTGAGCAGCCATTTGAGCAATCCTGTTGTTGCTGTGGGAGTTCTCTCCTGGGCTCTGTATCCGTCACATTAGCAATACATTATGTAGCGCTCAGTGGCTGCTGTGTAACTTCCCCATTATTTCTGTTTTCACTATACCACTAAAGCTGGTAATTATGCTAATTAAGCCACGGGACATTATCCAAAAAAAAACTCACCAAAATTGCTTCCTCTGCTATTTCAGAGAGGGTGATAATGCATTTATTCTAATTAGCGCAGGAAGAAATTTGAGATAAAACACAATGCATTAGGACGTTAGCATTGCGGGTTGTAATTTCCGGGCCTGTGAAGGTAAGGGCAGCATTTCCTTTGGGACAAAAAAAGTTCCTTGCAGCTGATCCACTCCAACATGGTAACTTCAGGGAAAAAGCAAGTTTACTGCAGAAATCTGAATCAAAAGCAGAAAATGCTGGAAAATCTCAGCAACTCTGACAGCCTCTGTGGAGAGAGGACAGAGATAACTTTCAGTTTCTGCCTCACTACTGATTGCATGGTGGCACGGTGGTTAGCACTGCTACCTCACAGAGACCGGGTTCAATTCCGGCCTTGGGTGACTGTGCGGAGTTTGCACGTTCTCCCCGTGTCTGCGTGGGTTTCTCCGGGTGCTCCGGTTTCCTCCCACAGTCCAAAGATTGGCCACGGTAAATTGTTCTTTAGTGTCCCAAGACGTGTAGGTTGGGGAGGGGTGGGCGGGTAACTATGTGGGGTTATGGGACTAGGGCCCGGGTTAAGATGCTCTGTTGGGAGACTCAGTGGAGACTCGACAGGCCGAATGGCTCCTTCTGCACTGTAGGGATTCTGTGTCTTAGAAATGTAACAGGAGCCAATCTGAGGAAATTCCCGGCCATGAACCCACACTTTTTCACACGGCCAGTGGTACAGGGTTTGGAATGCACTGCCTGAGGGTTTGGGTGGAGGCACTCAAAAGGGAATTAGTCTGTTAACTGAAAGGGAAGAATGTGCAGGGTTATGGGGAGAAGGTTGGAAAAAGCACAAATTTGGAGAGCTGGTACTGACATGTACCTACTGTCATAGAAATCATAGATCACAGAAATCATAGAATCCTACAGTGCAGAAGGAGGCCATTCGGACTATCGAGTCTGCACCCAGGCCCCATCCCATTCACCCTATATATTGACCCCGTTAATCCCTCTAACCTACGTATCCCGGGACACTAAGGGGCAATCTTGCATGGCCAATCAACCCTAACCCGGATGTCTTCGGACTGTGGGAGGAAACCGGAGCAGCCGGAGGAAACCCACAGAGACATGGGGAGCATGTGCAAACTCCGCACAGAGAGTGACCCAAGCCGGGAATCAAACCCAGGTCACTGGAGCTGTGAGGCAGCAGTGCTAACCACTGTGCCATCATGCCACCCCCCTTCTGTCCCATGTCCTTGTCTTTCTGGATGGTAGTGATTATGGGTTTGAAAGGTGCTGCATAAAGAACCTTGGTGAGTTCCTGCAGTGCATCTATTTTTTTATTCAATCATGGGACCTGGGTATTGCTGGCTGGCCAACATTTATTATCCATCCCTAGATGCCAAGGGCAGTTGAGAGTCAACCACATTGCTGTGGCTGTGGAGTCACATGTAAGAAGTTTAGTGGAGAGGATCGCCAAGAAGATCGCGCATATCGACACAGACATCAAGTTTCTACAAAAACTTCTTACTGTGTTTACCCCAGTCCAACGCCGGCATCTCCACATCATGAGTCACATGTAGGCCAGACTGGGTGAGGATGGCAGATTTCCTTTCCTAAAGGACATTAGTGAACCAGTTGGGTTTTTCCGACAATTGACAATGGTTTCACGGTCATCAGTAGATTCTTAATTCCAGATATTTTTATTGAATACAAATTCCACCATCTGCCGTGGTGGGATTCGAACCCAGTCCCCAGAACATGAGCTGAGTTTCTGAATTAATAGTCTAGTGATTGTACCACTAGGCCATCACCTGCTCAATTTTGTAGATGGTACACACTGCTGCCATTGCGCGTCATTGTTGGAGTGATTGACTGGTTGTGGATGGGATACTGATCAAGCGGGCTGCTTTTTCCTGGATGATGTCAAGCTTCTTGAGTGTTGTTGGAGCTGTACTCATCCAGGCAAGTGGGGGGAGTATTCCATCACACTCCTGACTTGTGCCTTGTAGATGGTGGGCAGGCTTTGGGGAGTCTTGTGCAAGCAACAATACTTTTCACCCTATCTCAATACATGTGACAATAATAAATCAAATCAAATCGAAAAGAGGAAGAAAATAATTGGAGGAAGAGAGGAATGTAACAGCATTAAATGAAAAAAATACAACCAGGCCCATGTACTTATGCGACTACATTGTTCACTGTCGGTTCTTTTTATACATAAATGGAGAGAAATCACCTATCTAGCAGAGAGTATCTATATTTTCTTTCTTCCAATAAATATTCATAATGGATACAAGGGGGTGAATCATCAGATTCTTTCAGCTTGGGGAAAATGAAGAGTAATTTTGGTGCTCATATTGTCGTATGAGGAACGGTTGACGTCTCTGGGTCTGTACTCGTTGGAGTTTAGAAGGATGAGGGAGGATCTTATTGAAACTTACAGGATACTGCGAGGCCTGGATAGAGTGGATGTAGAGAGGATGTTTCCACAGTAGGAAAAACTAGAACCAGAAGGCACAATCTCAGGCTAAAGGGACGATCCTTTAAAACAGAGATGAGGAGGCATTTCTTCAGCCAGAGAGTGGTAAATCTTTGGAACTCTTTGCCACAGAAGGCTGTGGAGGCCAGGTCATTGAGTGTCTTTAAGGCAGAGATAGATAGGTTCTTGATTAATAAGGGGATTGGGGTTATGGGGAAAAGGCAGGAGAATGGGGATGAGAAAAATATCAGCCATGATTGAATGGCGGAGCAGACTCGAAGGGCCAAGTGGCCTAATTCTGCTCCTATGTCTTATGGTCTTATGGTCTAATATAAATATAACACAATCTTCCAATCCTACTTCCTTTATGGGTTACAGGGAGGTAGTGGCGTTGTGGTATTATCGCTAGACAATTAACCCAGAAACTCAGCTAATGTTCTGGGGACCCGGATTCGAATCCCGCCACGGTGGGATTCAATAAAAAATATCTGGAATGAAGAATGTACTGATGACATGAAACCATTGTCGATTGTCGGAAAAACCCATCTGGTTCACTAATGTCCTTTAGGGAAGGAAATCTGCCGTACTTACCTGGTCTGGCCTACATGTGATTCCACAGCCATAGCAATGTGGCTGACTCTAAAGTGCTTTGGGTAACTAGGGATGGGAAATAAATGCTGGCCAGCCAGCGACACCCATATCCCATGAATGAATAAAGAAAATAAACACTGAACATGCTGGAAAACACCCAGTAGGTGAGGCGGTAGCTGTGGAGGGAGGAGCAGAGTTCATGTTCCTGGTCAATGACCTTTTAGGATGTTTCACTGATGCAGAACAAAGCTCTCTGTAAACCTCCAGTTAAATCCTGACATTGCAGAGTCAATCACACCTTTTGTTCAACATCATGTTAACATTGTTCCAAAGACAATGGAACTTTGGCACCACAACTGTTAAAAAAAATTTTTTTCAGCATTGGGCCTGGTCCAAAACTCAAGAAGCAATTTACTAACAGGCTTTTGTACAGCACTACACAGATGAACTACTTTAAACATGGAGATTTTACTTTCCATGTTTATTTTAAAGTAGGATTTACTTCATAGTGATGAAGGGGGCCAACCTGAAACATCTCTTCCGCTTGTCAAATGCAATGTAATTCCAGAAATTTCTGCTTTTATTTCAGAACTCCAATATTCACATTCTTTTCTTCATCTCTGAAAGACGCATTTTTGCAAAGTTCTCATTCACAGAATCCCCACAGTATAGAAGGAGGCCATTTGGCCCATCAGGTCTGTACCAACCACAATCCCATCCAGGCCATATTCCCACACGTAACCGCACACATTTACCCCGCTAATCCCCCGACACTAGGGTTAATTTAGCATGGCCAATCAACTAACCCGCACATCTTTGGACTGCGGGAGGAAACCAGAGCACCTGGAGGAAACCCATGCAGACATTGGGAGAATGTGCAAACTCCACACAGACAGTGACCCAAGGCTGGAATTGAACCTGGGACCCTGGTGCTGTGAAGCAGCAGTGCTAACCATTGTGCCACCGTGCCACCCATTCTGTGTTAATTTAATACTTCACCAGCAGATTCAGCACAAACCCGAGAATAGGCCATTTGTCCCACTGAGGCTCATAGTTGGTCGCATTGCCTAATCGCCGTCTGAATTTAAAAATGTCTCTGATGTCTTTAATTCCATGACTTTGGCTGTTATGTTCTTCCAAATGTTTACCAGCCTTCGAGTATCGACTTTTCTTCATAATATCTGCTTAAAATTCATTTTAAACTACTAAAATATTCTGGCCTATGGTCCCCTACTGTTTGGACTTACCTTGAAATCGAATTCTGGGTTTGCCTTATCTAGATGTGGGTTAAAATGATCCAGGTTTTGGTGAGCTAGGGATGGCTTGATACATGACCTACCAAACCCACTGATTACTACTTGGCCCCACTCAAAATCAGGCCTGAAGAATTGGGTATTTTCTCATGAGCCAACCAGGACGTGACAGGGTAGATGCAAGAAGGATGTTCCCGATGGTGGGGTGTCCAGAACCAGGGGTCACAGCCTGAGGATATGTAATAGACCGTTTAAGATAGAGACAAGGAGAAATTTCTTCACCCAAAGAGTAGTCTGTGGAATTTGCTGCCACAGAAAGTAGTTGAGGCCAAAACATTGTTTGTTTTCAAGAAGCAGTTAGATATAGCATAGAAACATAGAAAACCTACAGTGCAGAAGGAGGCCATTCGGTCCATCACGTCTGCACCGACAACAATCCCACCCAAGCCCTATCCCTCTAATCCCACATATTTACCCCACAAATCCCTCTAACCTACGCATCCTGGGACATTAAAGGGCAATTCAGCATGGCCAATGCACCTAACCCGCACATCTTAGGACTGTGGGAGGAAACTGGAGCACCTGAAGGAAACCCATGTAGACACGGGGAGAAGATGAAAAATCCACACAGACAGTGACCCAAGCTGGGAATCGAACACAGGTCCCTGGAGCTGTGAGGCAGCAGTGCTAACCACTGTGCCACCCTACTAGCTTAGATGATCAGCCATTATCATAATGAATGGGCAGAGCAGGCTCAAAGGGCCGAATGGCCTCCTCCTGATCCTATTTTCGGTGTTTCTACATCATTCCACATGCTTGAGGTATTTACCAAACAATTTTGACCTGTTCGGTGTCTGTGTGAGGTCAGGACAGGTGCAGAAGCAGACTGGCATGTGTGGAACCTTGTAGTTAACTCCAGGCAACATGTGTGTTTAGCCACACAGGTCCCCAGATAACCATAGAGCACAGATTCCAGGTGATTGGCAAAAGAAGTAAAACTACCAGAAGTAAAAGGTTAAGATTTCGAATGCAATAAATGATAGGGTGATGGATTCAGAGTCAATTCTAGCCTTCAAAAAGAAAATGAATAAATACTTAAAGGGAAAAATTAAATTGCAGGGATATGGGGAAGGCGTTGGTGGGTTGGGGGTGGGGGGTGGGGTTGGGACTAACTGGATTGCTATTCAAAAGAGACGGCACAGACTTGATGGACTGAATGGCCTCCTTCTGCGCAGTACCATTCTATCACATGAAAGAAATTTGCTTAAAGCAACTGATGTAGCTCCACCTTACCTTCTGGTACATTAGCCTAGCGATAGTTTCATGTGAGTGAGAAAATGCAGAAATGTTCTTAATGTGATACAGAAGCACTTCCATGAACCTATCTCTTTACGACTATAGAGATCCTAACCTGTTTATCATTAAGGGTTAATCCTCTCATTAAAATACCCGAGAGGGGGATTTAATTAGCAACGTGCCAAGTGTTCGCACGCACGTTCCAGGCTTAAAACACTTATTTGGAACACCAAGCGATTCCAAAGAGAATTAAATGGCTCCGAGAACATCATAAGCATCAATGAAATACGTGAATCTATGCAGCAATAAGCAGAAGAATTGTCGGTAAATGAATCATACAACCTTGGTCCATTGTTAACTGTGCTTTGGGATTCAGGGAGGCAGTAATTTCCGGAAACAGACAATTTTTGTGTCACCCGGTGCTGAAAATAAAAATATGTTCGAATTCAACATGGGGACAAAATGATGGCATGATTCCCAGAGCCAAAGGCTGAAAAGGAATTGTGCTATCAAATGCTGCAGACGTTATTAATGATCACTGCCCACAACAGATTAATTTAAGCGAATGGCAGATATCATATTATCCGTGTGGGGTGATTGTTAAAAAGGCATTTGACTGTGGCAGGCTCCTATTCATATTAGCTGCTGCTGGGACCCTCCAGTCTATTAACATCACTCTGCTAACAGCTGTGGCTGTCACTGTCCTCAGCTTGTGCATTAATTACCTGGACTGCTCGGCAGTCACACAACTGAAGGGCCACAAAGGTGACGTTCCTTTAAAACAGCCACTGTCACCTTTCACTTGCGCGTGTTTGAAATCTAGGTCGGTGGAATTTAATGTCCTCCCCCCACCTCCCGGGGTACGTTTGGAGGCAGGGTCATTGGATTGGAGGGGGGAGGGCAGCAGAGGGGCCCCGGCTGCTTTTCTGCCTCCACCCCGTTTAAGTCCAGAGCTTCGTGGACGATCTTTCTTCCCCACCAGCCAACTGAGGCCCTTCAAAGAGTAACGAATAGAATGATAATCAGATAGAGTGGACAGGATAAAACTGTTTCCCTTGGCGGTGAATTCTAGAACCAGAGGACATAGATTCAAGATAAGTGGCAGAAGGCGTAGAGGGACATGAGGAAAAACTTTTTACACAGAGGGTAGTGGGTGTCTGGAATTCGCTGTCCAAGTTGGTGGAGGAGGCAGAGACCCTAAATTCTTTTATAAAGTACCTGTATTTGCACTTTAAGTGCTGTAAGCTACAGGGCTATCCTTGAGCAAAAGAAAAGGCTGAAATGTGGACAAGTGACAGTCGGGGCTGGGTTAATATTTCAACTGCTAACCCCTAGAACCATAGAACCATAGAAAATTACAGCTCAGAAACAGGTCTTTTGGCCCTTCTTGTCTGTGCCGAACCATTTTTTGCCTAGTCCCACTGACCTGCACTTGGACCATATCCCTCCACACCTCTCTCATCCATGAACCCGTCCAAGTTTTTCTTAAATGTTAAAAGTGACCCCGCATTTACCCGGCAGCTCATTCCACACTCCCACCACTCTCTGCGTGAAGAATATTCCCTTTAAACTTTTCTCCTTTCACCCTTAACCCATGCGCTCTGGTCTTTTTCTCCCCTAGCCTCAGCGGAAAAAGCCTGCTTGCATTCACTCTATCTATACCCATCAAAATCTTATACACCTCTATCAAATCTCCCCTCAATCTTCTACGCTCCAGGGAATAAAGTCCCAACTTATTCAATCTCTCTCTGTAACTCAGGTTCTCAAGTCCCGGCAACATCCTTGTGAACCTTCTCTGCACTCTTTCAACCTTATTTACATCCTTCCTGTAACTAAGTGACCAAAACTGTACACAATACTCCAAATTTGGCCTCACCAATGCCTTATATAACCTTACCATAACACTCCAACTTTTATACTCGATACTCCGATTTATAAAGGCCAATGTACCAAAGGCACTCTTTACGACCCTATCCACCTGTGACGTCACTTTCAGGGAATTCTGTACCTGTATTCCCAGATCCCTCTGTTCAACTGCACTCTTCAGAGTCCTACCATTTACCCTGTACGTTCTACTTTGGTTTGTCCTTCCAAAGTGCAATATCTCACACTTGTCTGCGTTAAATTCCATTTGCCATTTTTCAGCCCATTTTTCTGGTTGGTCCAAATCCCTCTGCAAGCTTTGAAAACCTTCCTCACTGTCCACTACACCTCCAATCTTTGTGTCATCAGCAAACTTGCTGATCCAATTTACCACATTATCATCCAGATCATTGATATAGATGACAAACAACAATGGACCCAACACCGATCCCTGCGGCACACCACTAGTCACAGGCCTCCACTCAGAGAAGCAATCCTCCACAACCACTCTCTGGCTTCTTCCATTGAGCCAGTGTCTAATCCAATTTACTACCTCCCCATGTATACCTAGCGACTGAACCTTCCTAACTAACCTCCCATGAGGGACCTTGTCAAAGGCCTTGCTGAAATCCAAGTAGACAACATCCACCGCCTTCCCTTCATCCATTTTCCTGGTAACCTCCTCGAAAAACTCTAATAGATTGGTCAAACGTGACCTACCACGCACAAAGCCATGTTGACTCTCCCTAATAAGTCCCTGTCTATCCAAATATTTGTAGATCCTATCCCTTATCACACCTTCCAATAACTTGCCCACCACCAACGTCAAACATACTGGCCTATAATTTCCCGGATTTCCTTTGGAACCTTTTTTAAACAACGGAACAACATGAGCCACCCTCCAATCATCCGGCACCTCCCCCGTGAATACTGACATTTTAAATATGTCTGCCAGGGCCCCTGCAAGTTCAACACTAGCTTCCCTCAAGGTCCGTGGGAATACCCTGTCCAGTCCTGGGGATTTATCCACTCCGATTTGCCTCAAGACAGCGAGCACCTCCTCCCCTTTAATCTGTAAAGGTTCCATGACCTCCCTACCTATTTGCCCTATTTCCGTAGACTCCATGTCCGTTTCCTCAGTAAATACGGATGCAAAAAAACCATTTAGTATCTCCCCCATCTCTTTTGGTTCCATACACAGTCTACCACTCTGGTCTTCAAGAGGACCAATTTTATCCCTCACTATCCTTTTGCTCCTAACATACCTATAGAAGCTCTTTGGATTTTCCTTCACTCTGTCTGCCAAAGCAACCTCATGTCTTCTTTTAGCCCTCCTGATTTCCCTCTTAAGTAGCTTCTTGCACTTTTTATACTCCTCGAGCATCTGATCTGTTCCTTGCTGCCTGTACATTTCATACAACTCTCTCTTCCTCTTAACCAGTGTTACAATCTCCCTCGAGAACCAAGGTTCCTAATTCCTATTTACTTTGCCTTTAATCCTGACAGGAACATACAAACTCTGCACTCTCAAAATTTCTCCTTTGAAGCCCTCCCACTTTCCATTTACATCCTTACCAGAGAACAGCCTGTGCCAATCCACACTTCCCAGATCCCTTCTCATTTCATCAAATTTGGCCTTTTTCCAGTTCAGAACTTCAACCCGAGGACCAGATCTATCCTTATCCATGATCAGGTTGAAACTAATGGCATTATGATCACTGGATCCAAAGTGTTCCCTCACACTCACATCCATCACCTGCCCTAACTCATTTCCCAATAGGAGATCCAATATCCCATCCTCTCTAGTTGGCACCTGTGACACTAATAATATATACTGATGTAGAAAATTCTCCTGAACACATTTTACAAACTCTACCCCATCTAAACCTTTAACAGTATGCGAGTCCCAATCTATATGTGGAAAATTAAAATCCCCTACTATCACAACTTTGTGTTTCTTGCAGTTGTCAGCTATCTCTCTGCTGATTTGCTCCTCCAATTCTCGCTGACTATTGGGTGGTCTATAATACAACCCCATTAATGTGGTCATACCTTTCCTGTTTCTCAGCTCCACCCATAGGGCCTCTGTAGACAAGCTCCCTAATCTATCCTGCCTGAGTACCGCTGTAACATTTTCCCTGACCAACAATGCCACCCCCCCACCTTTTAAGCCTCTGCCTCTATCCCGCCTGAAACATTGGAACCCTGGAACATTGAGCTGCCAGTCCTGTCCCTCCTGTAGCCAAGTTTCACAAATGGCTATAATGTCATATTTCCATGTGTCTATCCACGCCTTCAGCTCATCTGCCTTCCCCACAATACTCCTGGCATTGAAATAGACACACCTCAAAAGATTATTTCCACCACACTCTACCCTTCCTTTTGTGATTTTGCTTGAACTAAACTATCTTTTTACCCCTGCTCCACTATCTGCTCTGGCACTCTGGTTCCCATCCTCCTGCAAATCTCTATATACTGAGTTGGTTGTGTTTCTGTTTCATCCATTTGGTTAAAATGTCCTTCGTACTTTGTTTGAAAAGGTGCCCCGAGAAGTTTGCAAAGATTTGGTATTGCTTTGTAAATAATTGGCACAATGATGTAATTTTGTAGATCGATCATAAAATCCCTACAGTGCAGAAGCGGCCATTCGGCCCATTGAGTCTGCACTGACTTCCTGACAGAGTATCTCACCCAACACCCACCCCCCCCTCGCCCGATCCCTGCAACCCCACACATGTAATACAGCTAATCCCCCTATCTTACACATCTTGGGACACTAAGGGGCAATTTAACATGGTCAATCTGCCTAATCTGTACATCTTAGTTTTAGTTATTAGTGTCACAAGTAGGCTTACATTAACACTGTAATGAAGTTACTCGAAAATCCCCTAGTTGCCACACTCCGGCGCCTGTTCAGGTATACTGAGGGAGAATTTAACATGGCCAATGCACCTAACCAGCATGTCTTTCGGACTATGGGAGGAAACCGGAGCACCCGGAGGAAACCCACGCTGACATGGGGAGAACATTCAGATTCCGCACAATGTCCCAAGCCAAGAATCGAACCTGGGTTCCTGGTGCTGTGAGGCAGCAGTGCTAACCACTGTGCCACCGTGCCCACAATGAATGGGGTTGACACTGACCAACATTATTGCACAAAGGCACCGTATAGTCAGCAAACAGAGACTTTCATCCCAGCTCTCAGAGATGTAAGACTAGTACCTAATTTACTGCTATCCAGTTTCATTTATAATACATCAGCATTCCCAGCTGGTGAGTCAGTTAGAGTACTTTATTGTGCACTTATCTCAATATTGTGATCACGATGACTTTATATGTAGAATAATAAATCAATTTGCTAATTGCTCTGCTGAATTGTTTAGAATTGAAATTTGAACATGCAAAGCTGGCCTGTCCACTTTGCAGTTAGCTCAACTTTTATGCTGGTTAAAACAGAAAATGCTGGAAATATGCAGCAGACCAGGCAGTACCTGCAGAAGAAGGAATAAAAGTTATTGGGTGGGATTTTGCGGCACGGTGGCACAGTGGTTAGCACTGCTGCCTCACAGCCGCCAGGGACCCGGGTTCGATTCCCGGCTTGGGTCACTGTCTGTGTGGAGTTTGCACGTTCTCCCCGTGTCTGCGTGGGTTTCCTCCGGGTGCTCCGGTTTCTTCCCACAGTCCAAAAGACATGCAGGTTAGGTGCAGTGACCCGAACAGGCACCGGAGTGTGGCAACTCGGGGAATTTCACAGTAACTTAATTGTAGTGCTAATGTAAGTCTTACTTGTGACTAATAAATAAACTTTTAAAAAAAACTTTACTCACAGCGCCAAGGACCCGGGTTCAATTCCCGGCTTGGATCATTGTCTGTGTGGAGTTTGCACGTTCTCCCTGTGTCTGCGTGGGTTTCCTCCCAAAGATGTGCAGGTTAGGTGAATTGGCCATGCTAAATTCTCCCTCGATCTACCCGAACAGGCACCGGAGTGTGGTGACTAGGGGTTTTCACAGTAACTTCACTGCAGTGTGAATGTAAGCCTACTTATGACACTAATAAATAAACTTTAAAAATAATGGTGGCGCTAATATTGCTCCCTGGTATTCAAGCGTAAATCGGACAAGGGGGTGAATTTTACCGTCCTGTCGGCCATGGGAATTGGAGCAGGTGGGGGGCAGACCGTGGAAAGGTCCGTTGCCCTCAGGTGGGATTTTCTGGTTTCAAGGTGAATGAGGCCTGAAAATCCTGCCCAAGATATTGCACCTGGTCAGCTTAACACAGAAATCAGCAAATTGCTGTCTGATTTGCCTTAGAGAGTCTCGGCTTTGAAGTACATGGAACGGGGTGAAGTTAATGTACTTCGTGATACTTTACCCCGAAATGTGCCAGAAAATATTAAGGACCTGCACATTCTTTACAAGAGCTGGGGGAAGCTCTACATCTTCCCCCAGCTTCTTGAGCAACAGCTTCTGTCTGTCAACTGCCCCCCTTTTCCCATAAGCCATTGGATTATCATACAACATGAAGATCAGTGGTGATATGAAAGATGGCGTTTTAAGCGATGAACCCAGAACATTATCTTTGATGTTTGAATCTTTGATGTCAACCAAAGATTCACTAGAAATTAGTGAATTTCTAATGGTGTAATAAGTCTTTGTCACTGCTAAATAGTCTCTTTTGCACTGAAAATTCACTTATACAAGTGTGAATTCTCAATCCTTCAGCTTTTAATTATCATTGGAGACTTGACAAAATTTTTTAAAACTTCCTTTTTCTTTCTCTCCCTTTCCTCACTCTGTCTTTTAATCCCATTTTTCGCTCCCTCTTGCTGTCTGTCCTGCCATTGAATTAAATGTTCTGTTTTATACTTCCCTTTCGGATTCTGCGCAGTTCATTAACTATTGCTTCTCTGAGTGGAGGCCTGTGACTAGTGGTGTGCCGCAGGGATCGGTGTTGGGTCCATTGTTGTTTGTCATCTATATCAATGATCTGGATGATAATGTGGTAAATTGGATCAGCAAGTTTGCTGATGACACAAAGATTGGAGGTGTAGTGGACAGTGAGGAAGGTTTTCAAAGCTTGCAGAGGGATTTGGACCAACTAGAAAAATGGGCTGAAAAATGGCAAATGGAATTTAACGCAGGCAAGTGTGAGATATTGCACTTTGGAAGGACAAACCAAAGAAGAACGTACACGGTAAATGGTAGGACTCTGAAGAGTGCAGTTGAACAGAGGGATCTGGAAATACAGATACAGAATTCCCTAAAAGTGACGTCACAGGTGGATAGGGTCGTAAAGAGTGCCTTTGGTACATTGGCCTTTATAAATCGGAGTATCGAGTATAAAAGTTGGAGTGTTATGGTAAGGTTATATAAGGCATTGGTGAGGCCAAATTTGGAGTATTGTGTACAGTTTTGGTCACCTAGTTACAGGAAGGATGTAAATAAGGTTGAAAGAGTGCAGAGAAGGTTCACAAGGATGCTGCCGGGACTTGAGAAGCTGAGTTACAGAGAGAGATTGAATAGGTTGGGACTTTATTCCCTGGAGCGTAGAAGATTGAGGGGAGATTTGATAGAGGTGTATAAGATTTTGATGGGTATAGATAGAGTGAATGCAAGCAGGCTTTTTCCGCTGAGGCTCGGGGAAAAAAACCCCAGAGGGCATGGGTTAAGGGTGAAAGGAGAAAAGTTTAAAGGGAATATTAGGGGGGGCTTCTTCACCCAGAGAGTGGTGGGAGTGTGGAATGAGCTGTCGGATAAAGTGGTAAATGCGGGGTCACTTTTAACATTTAAGAAAAACTTGGACGGGTTCATGGATGAGAGAGGTGTGGAGGGATATGGTCCAAGTGCAGGTCAGTGGGACTAGGCATAAAATGGTTCGGCACAGACAAGAAGGGCCAAAAGGCCTGTTTCTGAGGTGTAATTTTCTATGGTTCTATCCTTTGATCTGATTTGGTAACAGATACTTTGTGGCCTGCCCTAGTCACATAGGTTCCAGTTCTCCTAAACAGGCCACTGCACCAGAACGGACTTCTGATGACTGCAAGTTCCAATGCAAAATCCCCCCTGCCACCAAGCAAATGTTTGTGGGAAATGTTTGCTGTTGACTGTAAAATTGTCTCTCGTCATATAACCCTCAGAGCCCTATTTTACCATTTTGATTCGAAGTGCTGGGCGGAATTGAAACTGGGAGTGTTTCAGATCTGACTTTTAGACCCGTTGTCAGGCGCCCCCATCCGCACTCCGCCTGCAAAAATATCAGCGATTCTGAATCGCGCTGCACAAGCCTGTGGCCGGGGCTTAACACGTCCGAAATCCTGCAGCTCCGATCAGAGCCTCCAACTGCGCATGCGCAAAAAGGAATGATAGAATGCGCCTTCCACATCCCTCCCAGGCAGGATAATGCCTCCCCCGAGCCCCCACAGATATTGCCCCCCCCCCCAAACATTACTAACCTCCTTATCACCCCACCGCCCCGCCATCCAGACCGATCGCGGCTCCCTCCCCCCACCGATCTCAGGCAGAGTGGCAGCAGCCCCCCCCTCCCCACCACCGATCGCAGAGTGGCAGCAGCCCCTCTCCTCCCCAGTGATCTCAGGCAGAGTGGCAGCAGCTCCCCCACCCCCACACCGATCTCAGGCAGAATAGCAGCGCCCCCCCCCCCCCTCCGCAACGATATCAGGCAGAGTGATCCCCACTCCCCCCTTCCCTCCACCCCGGACCCTCCTGCACGAGGCCCCCATCTTCCCCTGACCCCCGATGGCAGTGTGAAACCTCCCTCTCTCTCCCCTGTCCCCAATCATAGAAGCACTGATATACCACCTCCCCCCCATCAGCACATCTGCAAGCGCTCACTTGCTTTCCCCTCAATGCTAACAAGCAAAGTGCATGTAACTTGCTGGAATGTTCTGCCAAACTGCCTGCAGCTGATCTGCCATAACAAGGGGCAACTCCATAAAAACCCCAAGGATGGACAGGCAGGCAGGCAGTGCAGGAATAAAATGACCACACGCCCAGCCCCCAGATTTACTGAGGGCGACCTGGGGAGGCTGCTGGATGCTGCAGAGGCGAAGCGGGACACCCTCTTCCTCCCAACAGGATGCAGATCCAGGGAGGGTGATAGCAATGTGGCCTGGAAGGCAGTTGCCGCTTCTGTCAGTGCCATGGCACTGGCCCCCAGAACAGGGAAGCAGTGCCGCAAGAAGGTCAATGACCTCATCCAGGCAGCAAGGGAGAGTGCTTAACCCCATCGAGCATCTTCCCCCAAATCACCCCCAGATCCTCCCACCCCCAGCAATCTGAATGCTTCCAGCCCCTGACCCCTAAGCACCCCCTTCCTACCCCCCTCCCCTCAAGAGTAGCACTGTGCTTGCCCTCTAAGGGCCACCACCTGATACTCTGCAGGAGTCACGCCACCATTTGTTTCATGGCTCCTTCTGTCCCCACAGGAGAAGACCGACCATAACACCCGTGAGAGGGCGAAGACAAGGGGTGGGGAGCCAGACCTCCAGGTCCTCACCCCCTTTGAGGAGTGTGCGCTGGAGCTGTCCAGGGAAGGGGAGATTCGGGTTGTCAGCCACAGCATGGTCGGGTCAGAGTCAAGAAGTGAACACCTGTCAATCCTCCACTCAATTTGAGTCATCTTCTAGGGGACATGGGTTTTGGGTGCGAGAGGCAAGGTTCAAAGGAGATGCAAGAGGCATGCTTATTTGCACAGAGAGGGTGGTGGGCGTCTGGAACTCGCTGCTAGGGGAGGTTGCGGAGGCAGATACGAGAGTGACCTTTAAGGGATGTCTTTACAGCTACGTGAATGGGATGGGAATAGAAGCATATGGTCCCTGGAGGGTAGGGGGTTACAAATCAGATAGGCAGCCTGGTTGCTGCAGGCTTGGAGGGCCAGTTCCTGTGATGTAATCTTCTTTGTGTTTTGTCCTATGTTCAATGCAGAAATGTGAATCAAGGTTTTTGCACCCCGGATTCATCTCCCTCCCTTGCACTCAGGAACAGATCCGGATGCCCCGGGCCTTCTGGCATTGTAGCCCCCACTTATGGCCCCCCCAGAGTCATAGCTGACATGCCAAATTTCCTTAGTCTTCTGAGAAAGTAGAGGTGTTGGTGGGCTTTCTTAATTATAGTGTCGGCATGGGGAGACCAGGACAGGTTGTTGGTGATCTGGACACCTAAAAACTTGAAGCTTTTGACCATTTCTACTTCATCCCCATTGATGTAGAGAGAGGCATGTTCTCCACTACGCTTCCAGAAGTCGATGACAATCTCATTTGTTTTGTTGACATTGAGGGACAGATTATTGTCATTGCACCAGTTCATCAGATTCTCTATCTCATTCCTGTCCTCTGTCTCATCATTGTTTGATATCCGCCCCACTACGGTGGTATCATCAGTAAACTTGAAAATTGAGTTGGAGGGCGCGTTGATCCAGCGACTCTCATCAACTTTTACAGATGCACCATGGAAAGCATTCTTTCTGGTTGTACCACAGCTTGGTATGGCTCCTGCTCTGCCCAAGACCTCAAGAAACTACAAAAGGGCGTGAATGTAGCCCAATCTATTATGCAAACCAACCTCCCATCAATTGACTCTGTCTACACTTTCCACTACCTTGGCAAAGCAGCCAGCATAATTAAGGACCCTACGCACCCCGGACATTCTCTCTTCCACCTTCTTCCATCAGGAAAAGACACAAAAGTCTGAGGTCAGGTACCAACCGACTCAAGAACAGCTTCTTCCCTGCTGCCATCAGACTTTTGAATGGACCTACCTTGCATTAAGTTGATCTTTCTCTACACCCTAGCTATGACTGTAACATTACATTCTGCACTCTCTCCTTTCCTTCTCTATGAATGGTATGTTTTGTCTGTGTAGTGTGCAAGAAACAATACTTTTCACTGTATGTTAATACATGTGACAATAATAAATCAAATCAAATCAAACTTTATCCGTACCTTTTATCATCTTGAACACCTCAATTTGATCTCCCCTCATTCTTCTAAATTCGGGAGAGTATGGGCCTAAACTGTTCAATCTCTCTTCATATGACAAAGCTCTCATTTCTGGAATCAATCTAGTGAATCTCCTCTGAACTGCTTCCAATGCCACTACATCTTTCCTCAAATAAGGGGACCAAAACTGTCTACAATACTCCAAGTGCAGTCTCACCAGTGCCTTGATGTAGTTGCCCTCTCTCTCATTGATGAATAAGGTAGTCTTGATGCACAGGGTAGAGGCATGGAGCTATGGGGATCAGGGGAGGGAGCTTTGATTTAATTTGATTTATAATAGTAACTCAGCAGCCTTGCTGGATCTGCGTTTTCTTCTGCATGCACCACAAAGTCTTGGTTATAAATCAAAACCATCTATATATCATTGAAACATTTGAACCCTTGTATAAGCTAAACTAAATGATGACCTCATTCGCACTGCGCCACATCATCTCGAGATATCTGAAAGCGTTTCACATCGTGAATTTACTTTTGAAGTTGAGTTATTGAGTCAGCCAATCCACCAGTCACAGTGTGTCAACAATGTCAACTGACGTGGCAAGACGATGATTTGATCTGGTGTTTGGTGGCGTTGATTGAGGGATTAACATTGGCAAGGATACCGAGTCTTCTACGGGCTGTGCCATGAGATATTGAAAGCTCACTTGAATCACCATAACAAACAGAGGGAGACTGCCTGGCGCCATAACTGACATGAACAGGGCATCAGAACAAGGCCTTGATGTTGGTCTTTCAGATCTATTAGATAAGATGGCCAAAAAGAATTAAAATAATGAGGACGTTACTGGTGACTTTTGTTCCACTGTTCTACGTTCAGCATTAGGTTGAGCAACAAATGAGGAAAGGCTTTGTATTCATTAAAGAGTCAAAAACAATGGACAAATAATTTGAATTATCATCCATTTACTGCAGTCTATCTGACAGGTTGACGTAACGACACAGGATTTTTTATTTGTTGCATTGTGTTATGAAAATTAAAATTATACATTCGCCAAAGGCTTTCTCGGTCCAGATGATTGATAGGACAATATAAATCGAGTTCTTATTAATAGAAAATCTTGCATCTCTAAACTAGCACGACACCATTTCCATACACGGATTACTTTCATTCAGCCTCTGGGTGCTAATGATTTCCATTTGTCTGCCTGTGTGTCAATTTAAAGCATTTATTATAGCGTGCACGGAGACACCCACGGTGCACTGTGTTCCACCCTCCGAGCTAATGGAGGCAGCCAACAAACTTAAATATGCAAATAGTGTAAAATGTCAAATCCAGCCCAGAGTGAAAATCTGCTCACTCTGCTGCCTCTAAGGAGCGTGAGTGAAATGAATTCAGACAGTCGCAGCCTTGCATTTATCGAGCATGAACCAAGAATGCAAGATGCCCAAAAAACTGTTGAGGGATTGCACGGCAGACAGCAATGAGGGCTGAATTCTTGTTCTGGGAGGGGTCAGGGATCCCCCATGTCAGGAGCAATTCTAGCTCCCAATCTGCATTTCATTGATGCCTGATGCTTGATGCCATTGATGGCCAATTAATGACCAGAGGGCACGCTCGTCATTCAATTAAGTATGGGCGGTGGACTCCCCAGGCTGGAGGGCCTCAAGATGGAGGCTCCCTTTGAAGAATCTTCAAAGCTCTAAAATAAAAGGTGGCCACAGGCAACCAGATTGTCATTGAGAACCCAAATGGTTCTCATGACTGTTGGGGGGCTTAACTTTTTTGATGGTGTGCTGCACCCCTGGTCTATCACTGGGAGGCCGCCTTCATTCATTGGCTGGGTGATGGCCTCCGTGGGAGTCCCACATGCCAACTGGAGCATTCCAGTCAGAGATGGGAGATTGGCCTTAAAGGCACTTTGACCGGATTGAATGGTGACCTGCCACTTGTGGGTGGGCAGCTGTTAACCCCTCCACCCACCTCTGAAGCAACCTGTTCCAAAATGGCCTGGAGGCAGGAATGTGCCATCACACGGCGAGGCCAGTCAGAAACGGGCAATGGGAGCTTTACCTGTCTGCGATCCGGCCTCCGCAGGGGAATGAAAATTTGGGATGCTGTACAAAGAATCCCACTCAGCTGGTGGCACTTACACTTCCGAGTCAGGAGGTCATGGGTTCAAAGCACTCTTCCGGACACAACCTACCCAACTTACCTAAAAAGCGGGGACCGTATGCTGCCAAACCTCCTGGAGTCTCCTGAAGATTAACCACTTGAACACGACGGCAGATAAACCCAAAAGAAGAACCACACGGGTTCTGAGAAAGAAAATGAAATAAAAACAAAGGCTTGTATTTATATAGCACCTTTCGTGATCACAACCGATCATGTACCTTTTCAAGTGTCGTCGTTGCTGCAGTGCTGCGGCTACTTTGTGCATAGCGTGTTCTCGCCAGCACCAATGTGAAAATGTTAAAGTTAAAGTTAAAAGAAAAGTTAAAGTTAATTTGTTAGCGTCACAAGTAAAGCTTACATTAACACCGTAATGAAGTTACTGTGAAATTCCCCTAGTCGCTACACTCCGACTCCTGTTTGGGTCAATGTACCTAACCAGCACGTCTTTCAGACTGTGGGAGGAAACCGGAGCACCCGGAGGAAACCCACGCAGGCACAGGGAGAACTTGCAGACTCCACACAGACGGTGACCCAAGCCAGGAATCGAACCCTGCTCCCTGGCGCTGTGAGGCAGCAGTGCTAACCACTGTGCCATGACTAGGTAATATGTGTTTGTGATGTCTATTGAAGGATAAATATTGGTCAGGACACTAGGGATAACTTCAAAGTAGTGCCATGGAATCTATTACACCCACCCAAGAGAGCAGACAGGTTCTGAGAGACAGCACTTCATTCAGTACTACACTGGAGTGCCGGCCTGGATTTTTCTGCTCAAGTCTCCAGAGTGGGATTTAAATTCACAACGTTCTGACACAGAGGTTTGAGTGCTACCAACTGAGCCGTGGCTGACAGAAAATTGTGATTCCGTTTTCTATCGATGCTTCTGTCCATTTGTTAAAGGTTGGAACAAAAACCTGTTTGACCAGGCAGCAGTGGACGGTCACAAAGTGATATCCTATAGCAATGCAGCTAACTGGCAACCCTATCAAAGAAGGTTTTGCTTTTGCGTGCAGACAGAGCCCTTCTTCCACCAGACATTGCACTCCTGTCTGTCAGCCAAGTCAGCAGGTTCGGATGGGAGCAATAGCACTTGAAGGTCGGGAGTTAACATTGTTTGGGCCTCGTGTCATTGAGCTCAGTTTGCCGATTCTGTCAGCTTCCATCCTCTCAGTTCCTGCCGTCGAGTTAGTACTTGTGATGGAGATGCTGGTGAGCATGGCAAATGTCAATGAAATTTTACTCAGATTATCGAAATACTGAGATCAAAGTAAAGCACCAGAATATCATTAAATTTTCACGGACTGACATTTGTTGAAACGTTTTGTGACGGTACTGTGCCTTTAAGGAATGTTTTTTGTGCAGAATCTGTTTGACCAGTCTGTTCTAACCTCTGCCACTTGGACTGTAACTGGCATCCTGTATTGTTACTGCAGCAGCATAATTGTTCCTAGTTGCTAGAATGTTTGTTTTAATCTGAACTAATGCTGTTCTGCTGTTTGTAGTGATTTTCCCTGGGGCTTTGCAGAGTAGGGCTTGATTAGGTCGATTGACAGTAACATCAGGCACCTGCGTGGAGCTCGGCTTGTACAGAGAACTCAAGCTTAGATGCTGCTTGGAGTTGTTAGAGGACAGTGCCTCTCTGTTCCTCTCCGAAGTCTGGAGACTGGAATCTGCCAGAGACTAGGTTTATTTCACTGAGGTTTTGCTGCTTGAGGATATATTCTTCTCTGCATAGGAGTCAGAAGACAGGTGTCTGTCTGGATCTCTGTCCAGAGGCTGGAAATTTAGCATCTATGTAAGCATATCTGCTTTTGGTGTTAACTGGTTCTAAGGAAGGGATTTCTGTCTATGGGGATACTGCTTACATTGGAACTGTAGAAATGGATAGCTACTAAGAATTATACTTTGTCACGTTTAAGTATTTAAATTGGTAAAAGTTATGCTAATTCTTTTGTGTTATATTCTAATTGTGTTCTTAAATAAAGTTTGTTTTTATAGAAGTTTCCTCGTGGGTCACTTGAATCATACCTAGAGCGAAATACCTTATGTTCACTCTAATGTCAAAATCAAAAGTAAAAGTTAGGGTATAGGCTAACTTCATTATATACTATGGAGTTTCTGATCTGGTCCCTAACTTATTCAACTTAGAATCATAGAATAGTACAGCACTGCATGAGGCTGTTCAGCCCCTCAGACTGGACCTGTACATTTGAAATAAGTATCCAATAAGTATCAGTCTTCTGCTCTTTCCCCAAAGCCTGCAAACTTTCCCCTTTAAATACTTATCCAATTCTCATTTGAAAATGACAATTAAATCTTCTTCCACCACCCTTTCAGACAATGCAATCCAGATCACAATAACTTGACATCATTATCTTACCAAAGAGAGGAGGGATGATTTTAACTTAACCAACTGGGTGCAATACAGGTGGGTGATATTCATCTATTAATTTGCTTTCAGAGTGCTGCTCCTTCATCAGCAGTGCTCCGAAAGCTTGTGGTTCCATATAAACCTGTTGGACTTTAACCTGGTGTTGTGAGACTTCTTACTTCTTACCCCAGTCCAACGCCGGCAACTCCACGTCACATCTATTAATTGCGGTGGTTGGGCATTGTGAAACGGTGGTTGTTGGGTTAGGAGGCATATGCTCGTGACGTGGAACACTGCAAATAAATGCTTACAGAAAATGTATAAAGAATGGTTCCAGTCCTATCTTTCACCAACTTGCTTTCTGCGACAGAGCAACAACAGGGCAGATGTGCATCTCTAACATCACAACTCAATTTTTATTCTATGCTGTTTTCAATTTGCCCCATTGCCCATCAGCTTAGGCCGAATTCGTTGCATAACGTTCCTGCATGATTAAGTCAATAAAAACTGGAAACAAACACATGTTATAGCGTCTTCAGAAGGGCAACGTTCCTCTTTGTGGACATGCACGAGGTTGACTTACCAATAATTTGATTGGCAAGTTGTGCTACATCAAGCTGCGGTGACATCAGCAGGTTCTGGAATATTCCTTATATATTGAGTTCTCAGGCATGATATTCCTCATATAAACTGGAAAATAACAAGAAAATACACAATTTGATTTGGCAAAGCATTATAACCGGGATATGAACACAGAAGATTTTAGTGAATATGAATTTAAAAAGCCCACCACTTTTACGCAAATCCTCATAGCCCCATTTTATCAGTTTCATCAATATAGAAGAGGCAGGAGTATGATTTGAATGTATTCAGTACTAACTTTATAATATCAACAACATTTTTAGGCTATAATATTTTTCAGTGAGTTGTCTCCCCCTATACTTGACAGATGGCTTTGGAATTGCAACAAATACATTTGAAACTGAATGAACCTGAGATGTGAGGAAAAGTTTAAATGGTTCCTTTAACAAAACAGAAATTTTTTTTTCATTCCAGGATTACTTTTGGGCTTATTAGCATATTGTTATTTTCTATTTGAATGAAGAAAAGCAATGAGGGAAACATTGACTGATTATTAATTAACCTGAAACCGTAGGGAATCGCGGAAAATGAAAATTCCAGGTGAACTAGGATCTGCACCAGGAACAATTGTGCAATCAGGCAATTTCGTAAATTGCCCCTTGCAAGTTTTGGGTTGGTGTTAGCACTTTTGTCTTCACATCAACACGGAAATTAAAATGGCTGCCCCTCATCTGGATGGACAACCCCATCCTGATTCACCCATCCTGCTGCTCTCCACCTTCTCCAAGATCTCCCTCCCAGCTGCTCTCCAACTTGTTGTTGTAATTGTATAGGGTGTTGGTGAGACCACATCTTGAGTATTGTGTCCAGTTTTGGCCTGCTTATTTGAGGAAGGATGTGGTGGCATTGGAGGCAGTTCAGAGGAGGTTCACCAGATTGATTCTGGGGATGAAAGGGTTGGAGTATGCGGAGAGATTAAACAGTTTGGGCTTGTACTCGCTCGAGTTTAGAAGGATGAGAGGGGATCTGATCGAAGGATATAAAATACTAAAAGGGATTGATAACGTAAACGTAGACCAAATGTTTCCCCTTGTGGGGCAACCTAGAACAAGAAGTCACAGGTATAGGTTGAGAGGCAGTAGATTTAAAACTGAGATGAGGAGGAACTACTTCTCGCAGAGGGTGGTGAATTTGTGGAACTTGCTGCCCCATAGCGCGGTGGAGTCTGAATCATTGAATCTTTTAAAGAAGGAGGTAGCTATATTTCTGATTTTAAAAATGGGTCAGAGGGATATGGGGAACAGGTACGGAGGTGGATTTGAGACCAGGAAGAGATCAGGTCTGATCTGACTGAATGGCGTAGCAGTCTCGAAGGGTTGAATTGCCTACATCGCTCCTAATTTCTATGTTCTATCTTCCACAAGATCACCCACCCTGCTGCTCCGCACCATTTTGTTTTTGGGGCTAGTAGAAAGGGTAAGTAAGGTATTACATGTTTAGCATCTTGCCTTCAATATAGTGCAAGGTAAAAGCATGTTTGTCATTCCTCTAAGTGATCTGAGCAACTCTCCTCTATAGTTGGCCCCTGTCTAATGCCACAATGTGGAGATGCAAACTACCGCAGCAAACTACCCAGTCTTCAGGAGAACAGTGATCACGACACCATATAACCTTGCCACAGCAACCTCTGCAAGACGTGTCGGATCATCGACTCGGATGCCATCGTCTCACGTGAGAACACGAGGTACATGGTACATACTCTTGCAACTCGGCCAACGTTGTCTACGTGATACGCTGCAGGAAAGGATATCCCGAGGCATGGTACATTGGGGAGACCATGCAGACGCTACGACAACGGGTGAATGAACACCGCTCGACAATCACCAGGCAGGAGTGTTCTCTTCCTGTCTGGGTACACTTCAGCAGTCACGGGCATTCAGCCTCTGATTTTCGGGTAAGCGTTCTTCAAGGTGGCCTTCACGGCACATGACAACGCGGAATCGCTGAGCGGAAACTGATAGCCAAGTTCCGCACACATGAGGACGGCTTCAACCGGGATCTTGGGTTCATGTCACACTATTTGTAACCCCCACGACTTGCCTGGGCTTGCAAAATCTCACTAACTGTCCTGGCTGGAGACAATACACATCTCTTTAACCTGTGCTTAACCCTCTCTCCACTCACATTGTCTGTACCTTTAAGACTTGATTACCTGTATGTTTTAATTAGATCACCTCCCATCCTTCTCCAAGGAACATATTCCAACCATTATTTGTGTCTTTATATGCCCTGTTTGTGAACATGACTCCCACTCACCTGATGAAGGAGCAGCGCTCTGAAAGATTGTGGCTTGTGCTACCAAATAAACCTGTTGGACTTTAACCTGGTGTTGTGAGACTTCTGACTGTAATGCCACAACCCACACTCTTGCAGTCTTCAGGATATTCTTGGTCGTGTGCACTGAGCATATTCCCACAGGGCTCTGATCTCAGCTCCATTGATCCCATGACACTGACACCTATTGGCCATCAGCACTATGGTGACAAAATCACCTTTTGCAACCAATGTCCTTCGCTTTTATAATGTGTAGTTTTTTGGTTTTACAATCTGCGAATTCAGGCTCAATGGCCAAGAAGACAATTCTTGACCAAAATTGTGAATTAAAGCGACAGGTTTAAAACCCTGCAGTCCACAGGATTGTTCTCTCAATCTTCAGAGACTGGTTAGTGATCGCTCCCACTGGAGTCATAAGGAAAACAATATTTCAGAGTACTTGCTGAATACTGCTTCCTGGACCTGTGCGCAATTCCTAAAAATAATTTGTAGCAAAAAATAGTCCAAGAACATTATTGACGTGGACAATTTATATTCCCACAAGCATTTTGTTCCTCGTACCTTCACATTGACTGAATGCTCCAGTGCATTGCGCATATAATGCCTTTCTGAAGGGATTTATTATGAGAACCCCAACAGCAAGGTTCCTTCTTGCCATGGTTCAAATATCGTTACCAGCGGCAACTGCACCCTTTTAAAAGAGCACAGGCCATTCAACTGCTCAGAAGTTGGTGGGAGCAGACAGTAATCCCAGTTGAGGGGCTGTCGGATTTTAACTGTGGTTAGGCAGTTTAGAATCTTCCGGAAACACCATGGTTTTCGGCAATTTCAGATCGTAACCACCGCTCCCATTTTGTCTGTGGCAGCACGCGCTGGTAGCAATTCTGCTCTTCGAACCTCGACAGTGCAGAAGGAGATGCAATAACTCAGGAGTCAGCTGTAAAGGAACGGTGCTTTATTGCACAGAGTAAAAGTAAAGAAAAACCACAAGCCTGTGGTGAACACATACAGGTCCCAACTGGGACATTATAATAGTGGACCCGCTCAAGGGCCTGCTTTATAAAGAGATAAGAGTTCCACCCTGGTAAGGTAATTACCAATCACCCGGGAACGCATATTCCATGAGTCCCCCTGGGGATTCCCCATTTAAGTCCTGGAGTTTATCACAGGGGCCATTTGGCCCATCGAATCTATACCACTCTTCATTTAGTCACTTGCACCTCTTCACAAGCCTTCCCTTTTGTTCTTTCTCCCCCCACCGCCCTCTGCTTCCCCTTTCCTCTGCCTCTGTCCTTCTTTTAAAATGACAATCCAGTGGACCGCGAGGTTTAAAACCCTAGTGTTCATAACATTTTCCAAAGGGTCATCAGACTGAAGTGTTAACTCTCTTTCTTGCTGCACAAGATGCTGGCTAAGATGCTGAGTATTTTGAGCATTTTTCCGCTGATAGTGCAGCTGTTGAAAGCCCAAGCTTCATGTGAACCTTGCCACGGTCTGCTGCTTGCTTTCTGTCTCAGCGCAAAGTGCCAACTGGAATATGTTCCTTGGAGAAGGATGGGAGGTGATCTAATTAAAACATACAAAATCCTTCAGGGGCTTGGCAGGATGCATGAAAGGAAAATGTTTTCCCAGGCTGAGAAAACTAGAACACGGGATCACGGCCTCAAAATAAGGGGTCAGCTATTTAAGACTGAGATGAGGAGAATTTTCTTCACTGGGCAGGGGAGGAGGGTTATGAATCTTTGGCATTCTCTACTCCAGAGAGCAGCGAAAGCTCAGATGTTGAGTGTAATCCAGACAGAGGTTAATAGATTTCAAAATACTAAAAGAATTAAAGGATATGGAGATAGTGCAGGAAGGCGGAGTTGAGGTAGAAGATTGGCCGTGATCTCATTGAATGGTAAAGGATGCCCAGGTGACCCAGTCTAGGTCCGATTGTGCAAACCCGATGCCCTGGACCTCCCCTGCCAACATCATAAGAAGCCTCGAGGTTTGATCACAAGGTCAAGGTTGGACCTCAGAGAATAGAGTGCAGCAAGTTCAGAGGGAGACCGGTTCGAGTGGGTGAGGAGGGGCAGAGAAATCTTTCTTCTTCATCTTAAACCCCTTTAAAAAAATATCTCATATGTATATTGCCTCAGTGCAAAGCTCCCCTCTCCCTCCCACGCCATCAAAGTTGCTACATTTTGTTGCCACCTCTCACAGCTACACTTTAATATCAAACACATTCTCCCTCGCTTGAGTTCTGATGGGGAGCCAAAAGGACTCGAAACAGATGCTGCAAGGCCTGCTGAGATTTTCCAGCATCTCCTGTTCTTGTTTCATAAGATGGGCGCCGGCAGAAAGGATGGTCCAAGGGGAATGGGAGTACAGAGGATCTCGTGGTTGGGCAAAGCCTGCCTGGGCCAGCAGATGACCAGGACTTTCCTTGTGGGGTGTGATGGGGCACGCCTACTCCTCCAGAGCTTACCAAGCCATGCTTATGTTTAAACTTTCTTTCGTGGTCAAGTGATTCCTGACAGGTCTATTTAGTAGGCTGGCCACCCCATTCAAGAGTCAGTTAAAATTGCGTTCCAGACCCAAGTATCTCACGGGACCTTCTCCCTGCCCCATTACACATTAAGATACAGCATGCTCATACACAACTAAATTGCCAAAGTTTTCTTAGCCCGCTTAATTATTCCTGCTGACGTATGATTTTCGGAGAACCTTATTTCTAATAAGGGATAAGGACGGCAAAGATATTGCTTCAAGCGAGAGTTTACCTTACAGCTGGGGTGGAGATCACCTTACTCAAAAGGTACAGCATGGAATTATCAGGATCAGAGTAATCATCTGAACTAATTTCAATCGCCCCAGGGTGAGCTGGGTGTAGGTAGAACATCGGCCATGATCTTATTGAAGGAGGCCCAAGTGATCCAGTCTAGCCCCGACTGAGCTGAGGGATTTCCCAGAATCTTTTGTCCAAATTGGCTTGGGCTGGGTTTTTTTTTTTGCCCCTCTCAAGAGGTCACATGGTTTTTTTAGGGATTGGCAGTGTGTGCACATTTATTGTGATGTACAATTATACAGTGCAAGCTGGAAGATGCCATGAGGTCTTTGTTCACATTGTTCATGTTATTTATATGAGATATACATGTCTACAAATCAATAGAGCATATTGACCCGACCATGTTATTGTCAATAATGAAGACATTGAACAGAAAACACCGGAAAATCTCGGCAGGTCTGACAGCATCTGTGGGGAGAGAATAGCGTCAACATTTCGAGTCGAGATTACCCTTTGTCAGAGCCTTTGTCACTCTGTCGAAGGGCCATCTAGACTCAAAATGTGGGCTCTACTCCCTCTCTCCACAGATACTGTCAGACCTGCTGAGATTTTCCAGCATTTTCTGTTTTTGTTTCAGATTCCAGCATCCGCGGTATTTTGCTTTTATTTTATTATAACGTCATTTAAGTTGTTTTCAAGTGGACAAACTCTAAATGTTGCAGTTTTTCAAAGGGTGCTGGAATTCTCATCTAACTATGTGAATTGTGTGAATTCTGAGGTTTAGGCCAATATGAATTTTTGAAGAAATTCTAATGAGGTCAAGTCGACCTTCATGCGACAGTTTGTCTCAGCTGTATCAAAGATGGCCGGCTATCAAATCTATCATGTTGTCCAGAGAATTGACATGAGGAAATAAAACAGAAAAGCCTGCCCTCTGGTCACCTAAGTGAGCATACTTTATGTGTGAGGCTAAAGATTGACACTGGACTACACTGGGGCAGTACGGTGGCACAGTCGTTAGCACAGCTGGCTCACAGTACCACGGACCCGGGTTCAATTCCAGCCTCGGGTCACTGTCTGTGTGGAGTCTGTATGTTCTCCTCGTGCCTCCGTGGGTTTCCTCTGTGTGCTCCGGTTTCTTCCCACAGTCCAAAAATGTGCGGGTTAGGTTGAGTGGCCATGCTAAATTGCCCCTAATGTCAGGGAGTTAGCAAGGTAAATATGTGGGGTTATGGGAATAGAGCATGTGTGGGATTGTGGTCAGTGCAGACTCGATGGGCCAAATGGCCTCCTCTGCACTGTGGGGATTCTATCATCAAGAGTATCACGGCGGAGTTGGAAGATCATTCCTCTGTAGGAGTTAATCTAGATGTTGCACAGAATTCTTTATTGCCTGTCATCATAATCGTCACAAACTCATCTGGCGGAATTCTCCCAATTTGAGGCTATATTCCGGGGCAGGAGTGTGAACATGGAGTGTTTCCCACTGTGGAGACCAGTCAAATCTTCTGGCCCTAAGCTCATTAATCATGCAATCAGGTATTTCACGTTGGAATCAATGGTGGGACAAGCTTGGATGGCGCATTGTCTGTCATCCTTGCCGGGCGTCATATAGAAAAGGCGCCCAACGTCACTGACCCATGTGATGTTAATGTATCTTTTTTTTAAATTTATTCTCACAGCCTTAGGTGCTGTCATTGTTGGGAGGAAAAAACTAAAATGTGAGCAAGTCCTGTGACAAGGATTGATTTTCAGCTTCAGTTTGGAGCTGCTGGTTGGAGTTGGGGTTTAGAAGGGACAACAAGCTAAAAAGAAGTGTTTTCCCTCTCTCCCTGTTGTTTTGAAAGTTCCGTTGGTTTCCTGAAGGGTGGAAATCTGTTGTTCTTGGGGGCTGGACTAGAGTCTCTCTGGGTCAAGAGCATTGAACTGCAGACTTCAACTAATGGCCTCGATCCCAGTATCAAGTGGGCATTAGTCTGTGCTGTGTTAAACCTGTGAACAGGGTCTTTTGTCCCTGGGAGGTTTTGGTTTTGAGTGGGGCAGCTTGGGGCAGCATGGTGACACAGTGGTTCGCACTGTTGCCACACAGCTCCAGGGACCCGGGTTCGATTCCCGGCTTGGGTCACTGTCTGTGTGCGGTTTGCACATCCTCCCCGTGTCTGCGCGGGTTTCCTCCAGATACTCCAGTTTCCTCCCACATTCCAAAGATGTGCTAGTTGGCTGGATTGGCAATGTTAAATTGCCCCTTAGTGTCAAGGGGACTAGCTAGGGTTATGGGGATAGGCCGTGTGTGGGATTGTGGTTGGTGCAGACTCGATGGGCCGAATGGCTTCCTTCTGCACTATAGGATTCTATATATATTCATTAAGGGTTATACATTATCATTATTGTTTGTTTCTTGTTTGTAATTGATAAAAGTTCTTGCTAACTTTCTTACTATACATGTTAACTATATTCTTGAATAAACTTTGTTTGATAAAAGCTCCCTAGTGGGTCACTTGAATCATACCTGAAGTGAAACATCTCATGCTTATCCTAGCCAAATTCAAGATACAAAACTTATGATTCAGGCGGGCTTCATAAGACATTTTGGAGTTTCTAACTTGAACCATAACACCCACCATTGAAAAAAGGTGGACTTCCTGAAAATGAAGATAGATCTCCGGGGACACTCCAAGACCTGAAGATGGACCTCTTGAGAACAAAGATAGATCACTGATAACATTCTGAGGCTGGAAGATGGATCCCCTCCCGGACACCTAATCTGGAAGGTCCATCTGCAGATGCTCCCCCCCACCCCTCACCCAATGCTGTGGTATTTCAGGGTCCTGGGTTGCTGACAGGCTCCATTGTGAACTCTGGAGGCAGTCCCACGCATCGTTCAGATGAGTTCCGACATCTGCATGTCACATTGTTCCCGAACGCGTCTTCCCACCGGCATCCCGGAGAATCAGGCCTACATCGGCATCTCATTAATGGGATGCAAGTGCGGTTCACGCCAAGCATTGCTGGGGTTTCCGACCCACCATGATGGACACCATTGGAAGGTCCCATTCACGTTGACGTGAAACCGATTTCTGGGCCTCCTGCCACATTCTCACCCCACACCTGCCATCGACCACGCCAGCGGGCACTTGGGAGAATTCCACCCATCATTTTTTAATCACATCTCCAAGCCCAGTAGTGTTTTCAAAAAGAGATGCAAAGGCAAATTACTTGACTCTGCGTTTTTATACATCTGAGACAAATGTTGCTCATACCACGATAAACATTTCCACAGAGAAACCATCAACATCCAGCAATATTATAATTAACTGCTTCATTGCACAGGAAAGCATCCATTGATTTTGAATGGCATTCAACAAATGTTTCAGGTGCACAATAAAGGCTTGAGGGCTTTCTGAATTTCCCTTAGCAGTTTTCTCTCCCATGCCTCCTGAAGGCACCACTCACTTGTTGTAGCCCTTAAGAATCTCATTGAAATCAGCATTATTCATCTGCAAGCGCTGTTACTAAGTAGCTGTGGTTAATTTAACTGAGCCCGGCTATCTGACATAGCAGGCAGAGAGGCAATGGTCACAATTAAGTGACAGGCTGATTTTCCTGCACCTAACCCAGAGGTGCTGAAGTTCACAGCAGCACGGGGTCCACATTACCTGAATTTAGTCAACCTGGCAGTGCCAAGGAATGCATTGAGATCTTCCTGCTCTCTGTAGCCTCCATGCCCTCTGTACTATCATGTTGAGCCTTTTACATTGATGTAGTTTGAGAGTTAGCAATTGTATTGCTTATATTGCATGTGGATAAGGATATGATTCTATACTCTTTCACGTGTGTGTGTGTGTGTGTGTGTGTGCGTGTGCGTCTGTGCGTGTGTTTGTGCACATGCGCATGTGTGCATGTGTGTGTGTGCATGCGTGCGCGAAGACTGAATAGAAAAGAGCATTTTGCATTTATATATCACTTTACACAACCACAAGCTGTCCCAGCATTTTACAGCTAATCAAGTACTTTTGAAGTATAGTCACTGTTGTAATATAGGAAAGAAGGCAGCCAATTTATGCACAGCAAGCTCCCTCAAACAGTGTGACAACAACCAAATAATCTGTTTTTGTGATGTTGATTGAGGGATAAATATTGGCCAGGATGCCACAGGTAACTCCCCTGCTTTTCTTCAAAATAGTCATTTTGTTCTACATTTTGATTAAATGTTATTAAAAACTGGTGAGAGGCAGCCTTTAGGCTGAAATGTCCTCAAAGTTATTTAGCTGCTGCTGCATTCTGCTGTGCCTCTCAAGCCAGAAGGCCTTCAATAGGCCCTGCAGTTTCAAGAGACTGCTCAAGGAACCTGTCCTCATGCCGGTTAAGAGAGTGCCCCAGTCACAATCCCAATGAGCTGCCGTTTTCTTCCATACTGGTGCCAAAATCTTGCTGTTGTTCATGCCTGGGGCGGGGGGTTATTGTCTCCCCGCTGGTGCACCTCCACCCCAGGTTGTCCAGTAGCAAGGAGTGCGTTCAACTGTTGACAACGGCAGGGTCATAAGATCCCATTGATAGTGAGTGACACACCATCTCCCAAGGCCGTGAAAAATGCTGTGGAGGAGGGGGGGGGGGAGAAAAATCCCCCTCCTGGGGTGTCCCAGGGAACCGTCCCCAACCTCCGGAAGCCACCCCTAAAACAACAATGTACCCCTGGGAGGCAGAAGTGAAGGAACAGTGTACTTATTGATCCACTTTACAACCTACTCGTCCTTTCTTGCTCATTTCACTTTGCTGCCTGTTGGAACGCTCCTCTCTGTCCTCTATCCAATCCCTAATGAGAGCTGTGACTGGAACCGGTTATAGTTTACAGTAATGAGACTTTTCACACAGAGGAAATGTCTCGGATTGTCAAACTGCCAAACAAGGCAGAAATATAAGCTTTTGTTTTATTTTTGATGTTTCTATAAAGTAGACAGTTGACCCATTCAAGTCTTTGAGAAATTGACTTGATGTGCTCTCTGCAGATAAATATAGTGTGGAAGGTTTTACCTTTCCTGACACTACTTGGCAGATGGACAATGCCGAGGTGCCAAATAACTTGCTGCAGAATGTTCATTTCCTCGTTAAGATAATAAAGAAAACCTACCAAGATTCCAACTTCTTTCCGTGTTTAATACCTTTTCCTCCTTCCTCTCCTCTGAGGGTGTTTTGTGTCACACACTATATTCTGCCCAAATAAAACATGCAGGAGACCTGCCTCAGAACTTTTCATTTGGATAAACAGGCACTTGGATGTGCAAGTGTGGCATGGGGTGAACCATTGTCTGCTTCTCCTTGTGAAGGAAGCCTTTCTAAAAAGTAAAGCTTATTTATTAGTCACAAGTAAGGCTTACATTAACGCTGCAATGAAGTTACCATGAAATTCCCCTAGTCGCTACACTCCAGCACCTGTTCGGGTCAATGCACCTGACCAGCACGTCTTTCAGACTGTGGGAGGAAACACACACAGACACAGAAGGAATGTGCAAACTCCACACAGACAGCGACCCAAGCCAGGAATCGAACCCAGGTCCCTAGCAGCAGTGCTAACCACTGTGCCAACCGAGTTCAGATCCGGATCTCAATGTGTGTGAAATTCTGGATGCACACTTGAGATGCATCATTTTACATTGCAGCGTTTTGCCGGATTAGCACAGAATGCCTCGAACCTGCTCGAAGATTAACATCATCGTTCAACATTGAGGGAATATAAACGTGTTCTGAGGTTCCACACAATAATCATCTCAAGATTCGGCAGTGAAAATTTATTCAAAAGATTTATTTCTGTATTTGTTACGGAAAGGGTATGAAAACAATGATGTTCAGTGCTTGAAATTTGCACTTCAGTTCTACAGATGCGCCTTTCCATCTTTGTGACATGTTTGCACAGATTTGACTCCATTCAACTCTCAATGGTTCGCTGACAGATTGAAACCAAGTCAAGCTGGAGCATTGTTGGGCTGCTGAACTATAGGCAGTCAGTTCTGGGAAGCGTAAATGTTTTAGGATCAGGTCGGAGCAAAACTCTGCCCTATGGCAATTACTGTGCCCCAGGCCGACTGCCATGTTGTGTGGTTATCTTTAAGTGTTTCTCTCATGCGTAAGAACAGCTAATTTGCTGCTTCCAAACGTTTATCTGAAGGCTATCTTAGACTTACGAGTTCTGGCCATGAAGCCAGGAAACTGCTGAGCTGTGGGGGGAAATGGAAGGGCATCTTCAGAACATACAACACAGGAGCAGGCTCTTCAGCCCATGATGTTGTGCTGAACATGACACCAAATTAAACTAATCCCTTCTGCCTACCATTGGTCCATATCTCTCTATTCCTTGCATATTCATGTGCTATCTAAAAGCCTCCTAAACGCCCCTATCGTATCTGTCTACACCACCACCCCTGGCAGCACGTTTCAGACATCTACTACCCTCGGTGTAAAAAACTTGCCCCTTAAAATTAATTTATTGGTCACAAGTAGGCTTACATTAACACTGCAATGAAGTTACTGTGAAAATCCCCCAGTCGCCACACTCCAGCACCTGTTCGGGTACACTGAGGGAGAGTTTAGCATGGCCTATTCACCTAGCCTGCACATCTTTTGGACTGTGGGAGGAAGGGAGCACCCGGAAGAAACCCATGCAAATACAGGGAGAACATGCAAACTCCGTACAGATAGTGACCCAAACCGGGAATCGAACCCGGGTCCTTGGCGCTGTGAGGCAGCAGTGCTAACCACTGTGCCACCGTGCTGCCCAAAAAAGTCTGATGCTCTCCTAATTCGGGCTCTACTGAAATATCCGGGCACTCCTTTGAACTTTCCCCCCCTCACCTTAAATGCATGGCCCCTGGTATTCGACATTTCAACTCAGGGGGGGAGAAAGATTGTCAGCCTCCGCCACTCCAGAGAAAACTACTCTAGTTTGTCCATTCCCTCTGTAAACTCATACCCTCTAATCCAGCCAGCGTCTTGGTAAACCTCTTCTGCGCCCGCATCCTTCCTGTAATGTGGCAACAAGAATTGAATGCAACACTCTAAGTGCGGCCTAACTAAAGTTTTATAAAACTGCAACATGACATCTTGACTCTTGTACTGTTTAGAATGAGTATCTCATGGTAGGCACAGAGCTGGCTGGGGTTTTTTTTCCCTTTGTTGTTCAGCTAATCTTCTAATTAGCATGCCTTTCTTTCTCTCTCTGTTATAATATTGCCAGGATTGTTCCATTATTATTAAAGCTTTAGTGCACTTATTCCTTTTAAATTACAATTTGTGACTCAGCTAATCCACTGTGTGTGTGGTGTGTGTGTGTGTGTGGGGGGGGGGGTCAACTGTTACTGAGCAATAGTTTTGTAAATTTGATTGAAAATGCAAACCCAGGCATGTGATAATTAGAGCTGCTATTCTCGGTATGCTTAATGTACCCAGCAATCAAATCCGCTCACCTTTGTTTAGCTTTGCATCTTCTAATGGAACAACAAGGCACTGAAGGAATCTGATAAAGCTCCATGGGAAAGCAGGGCTTTACCACACAGGTTTCTTGAAGGACAATCAGTCATCGACTGCCTGGGATGCTGGGCAAACAGCGCACCTTCAAGCTCAATGCAAGAAATGGGGCAGCACGGTGGCACAGTGGTTAGCACTGCTGCCTCACAATGCCAGGGACCTGGGTTCAACTCCAACCTCATGTCACTGTCTGTGCGGAGTCTGCACATTCTCCCCATGTCGATGTGGGTTTACTCCGGGTGCTCTGGTTTCCTCCCGCAGTCCAAAAGACATGCTGGTCAGGTGCATTGGCCATGCTAAATTCTCCCTCACTGTACCCGAACAGGCGCCGGAGTGTGACAGCGAGGGGATTTTCATAGTAACTTCATTGCAGTGTTAATGTAAGCCTACTTGTGACACTAATAAACTTTAAAACTTTAGATGCATGTCCTCTAACAGAATTACCCATTCACTTTTTAAAATTTATTAGTGTCACAAGTAGGCTTACATTAACACCGCAAAGAAGTTACTGTGAAAATCCCCTCGTCGCCACACTCCGGCGCTTGTTCAGGTACACTAAGGGAGAATTTAGCATGGCCAATGCACCTAACCAGCAGGTCTTTTGGACTGTGGGAAGAAACCGGAGCACCCGGAGGAAACCCATGCGGACATGGGGAGAACGCGCAGACTCCGCATAGACAGTGACCCAAGCCGAGAATTGAACCCAGGTCCCTGGCACTGTGAGGCAGAGGTTTTTCCACTGTGCCAGTCACGTTCTGTGCTATTTATTCAGATGGGATGAAGACCAAGACTGGGGTTGAGCTGGCATGGAAATGCATTTCAGAGAGTGCTGTATTCATCAGTTACACTGGCCTATAATGGATCTCGGTATCAAACAGCAAATCCGCAGAGTTGAAATGAACTTCCTGACATTTTGTTTCATCAGGAAACCTTGTTTCATCCAACAATATATTGACTTTTTAGTTCACCACAAGGAAGTAGAAGTCATTTAAATATGTTACCTTTGGCAGGAAACTCCTTGTTGAGTATGCTATTAAAGGAGTGCTGATAATAACATAGATGAAAAATTGCAGGGAATTGTAGGTTTACACAGGACGCTAGCCTTATTTTAAAACAATGGTTGATTCATATTGTTACTCAAGTTAACTTTTATTGGTTACTAATGATATTAAATCAATTGCTGGTGATCTGTAAATAGCTTTGCTGAATGGAAACCCCAATTTGCAGGTGCCAGCTGACATGTGTGTTCATAGAATCCCCACAGTGCAGATGGAGGCCATTCAGCCCATCGAGTCTGCACCAACTCTCTGGCAGACCATCTTTCCCAGGCCCAATCCCGCCCTATTCCTGTAACCCCATACATTACCCTACTGATCCCCTTAAGTTACACATCTTTAGACATTAAGGGCAATTTAGCATGGCCAATCCACCTATCCTGCACATCTTTGGATTGTGAGAGGAAACCGGAGTATGTGAAGGAAACCCATGCAGACACGGGAAGAGCATGCAAACTCCACACAATCATCCAAAGCTGGAATCGAACATGGGTCCTTAGCGCTGTGAGGCAACAGTGCTGACCACTGTGCCGCTGTGTTATAATGATATAAAGGTACCAATCGCTCATAAGGAGATGTGCCAATGTGTTGTGGATTAATTTATTAATTCTCTGTATATGATACAGATATATATGGACAGAAAGATTGAGGACATCAGCAGAAAGGCTGTGTCCTGCTCCTGGATAAAGTGCTGGATAGCAAGCTGCTATCCTCTTAAAGCACATTACAACAAACTGCGATCAGCGATCGCAAGTCTTTGGAGTGGGACTTGAGCCACAACTTTCTGCCTTTTGAGGCAGAAAGTTGTGGCTCAAGTCCCACTCCAAAGACTTGAGTACAAAATTCTAGGCTGATACACAAATGCAGTACTGAGAGACTGCTGCACTGCCAGTGATGCCGCCTTACACATGAGATGCTAAACTGTTCCTGAGTGCTCCAATAGAGCTGCCATCATTTGACAAAGAATGGGGATGCACATGGGAGCTTTCTGTACTCAAATTGGCTGATGCATTTCCTTCATTATAACAGTGGCTACAGTTCAAGAATAAAACACTTTGGGATGTCCAAATGTATATAAATGCAAATCTTTCTTCTTTTATGGTTGAAGGCACACAAAGGCACATAAAAGGACAGGCAGGAAGTAATTCTAGAATATGGGCAATATCCCTGGTTGCATAAGCATAATACTATCATTAAAACAAAACTAAATTTAATGTATTACTACAGAGATCATGGCCAGAATCCTCCGATTCCCTGCCAGCGAGAATGGAGAATTTGGCGCTCAGCCAAATTTCCATTCACTGCAGCGAGACCGGAGAATCCCAGCCACGGGCGAGGTCGTAGAATTCCGGCCCATGTTTCAAAAGTACTTCAGTGGCTGTAAAGTGCTTAACATGTCCTGAGATTGTGAAAGCTGCTTCCTTTTCTATTATTCTATTTAAACTTTGCTTGCATATAAGTTATAGGTCTAGGAATGTAGGAGAAGGAGTCGGCCATTTTGGTCCATTGAGCCCACTCCACCATTCAAACAGATCATGGCTGATCATCTGCCTGGAATGCCATTCCCTCTACACTTATTTTTTAGCAAGAGCTGCAATTATAAAATTTTGGAAACCCCACAGATATTGAATTAGTAAGATGAAGACTACTCACATGTGCCCTGTGGGTCTGCTTTTTGTACTGGGCACCACTGTTTGCGAGTCATTCAGTAGCAGTTTCACAGTCCAGCCAAAATAGAAGAACTAAGTTCGAAGTATTTGCAGCATTGCATTTTCTTACTCCTTCAACATTTCCATTTACCTAAAAGATTGGCAAAATAGTACATCTGGTTATTGTGGTGAAAATAAGCAAAGGCATCTCGCAACATTAATAAACCAACACAGCATGGAAGTCCTTTGCCCGTTATTCCAGCAGAGGCACTAATCTACTTAATGTTAAGCATTAAAATGTTCTCTTGCCAATAAAGAAAGAAAAGCCCTAAATTGACTGCTTCATCCTGTAACTTTACATAATTCTTACTTTGACTTCTCTGCTCATGAAATAAATATGCTTTATCATTTTTGATTTGATTTGATTTATTATTGTCACATGTATTAACATACAGTGAAAAGTATTGTTTCTTGCGCGCTATACAGACAAAACATAACGTTCATAGAGAAGGAAACGAGAGAGTGCAGAATGTAGTATTACAGTCATAGCTAGGGTGTAGAGAAAGATCAACTTAATGCAAGGTAAGTCCATTCAAAAGTCTGACAGCAGCAGGGAAGAAGCTGTTCTTGAGTCGGCTGGTACGTGACCTCAGACTTTTGTATCTTTTTCCCGAAGGAAGAAGGTGGAAGACAGAATTCTGTGTGGGGTCCTTAATTATGCTGGCTGCTTTTCTGAGGCATCGGGAAGTGTAGACAGAGTCAATGGATGGGAGGCTGGTTTGCATGATGGACTGGACTACATTCACAACCTTTTGTAGTTTCTTGCGGTCTTGGGCAGCGCAGGAGCCATACCAAGCTGTGATACAACCAGAAAGAATGCTTTCTATGGTGCATCTGTTAAAGTTGGTGAGAGTCGTAGTTGACATGCCAAATTTCCTTAGTCTTCTGAGAAAGTAGAGGCATTGGTGGGCTTTCTTAACTATAGTGTCAGCATGGGGGGGACCAGGACAGGTTGTTGGTGATCTGGACACCTAAAAACCTGAAGCTCTCAACCCTTTCTACTTCGTCCCCATTGATGTAGACAGGAACATGTTCTCCTTTACGCTTCCTGAAGTCGATGACATTTATTAATGTAGACAAAGATTCAGCATGATCTTTTGAGCTAAGCGTGGCATGGCGACACAGTGGTTAGCATTGCTGCCTCATGGTAGCAGGGACCTGGGTTCGATTCCGGCCTTACACGTTCTTCACATGTCTGCGTGGGTTTCCTCCCACAGTCCAAAGATTTGCATGTTTGGTGGATTGGCCATGTTAAATTGTGCCTTAGTGTCTAAAAATGTGTAGACAAGGTGGATTGGCCATGATTAATTGCCCCTTAGTATCAAAAGATATATAGTTCAGGTGGATTAGCCATGGTAAATACATGGGGATATGGGATAGGACAGGGAGTGGGCTTTTTTGGTATTCCTCGTACTTTCATTGCAGATTCGATGGGCTGAGTAGTCTCTTTCTGCACTGTAGAGATTCTATGGATTAGAGTTCATAATTTGAAAGAGCAATTTCAGCAGGGCAAAGTTAACATTTCAGATCTTTACTTTCCATAGGTGAAGTCCAATGGAAGTTCACCAGATTAATCCCTGGGATGGCAAGATTGTTTTATGAAGAGTGATTGAGGAAACTGGGCCTGGATTTCTTTAGAGTTTTGAAGAATGAGAGGTGATCTCATTGAAAGTTACAAAATTCTTACAGAGTGTGACAGGGTAGATGCAGATAAGACTTTTCACCTGGCTGGTGAGATTAGAACCAGGGGGCACAGTCTCAAATTAAGAGGTAGGCCACTTTATACTGAGATGAGGAGGAACCTCTTCACTCAGAGGGTGGTGAATCTATGGGACACTCAATAATTGAGCACTTTCAAGATAGGAATTGATGCATTTCTGGATACTAATAACATAAAGAGATATGGAGATAGCATGGAAAAGTATCATTGAGGTCGATGATCAGCCATGAACTAATTGAATGGCAGAGTAGGTTCGATAGGCCGAGTGGCCTCCTCGTGTTCCTTTGTTCAGAACTCCAGTTCATTGTTCATTAACAGAATATTTCGGGGCTGATAATGCAACAGACTGTCTGTCCGTGAGTAGAAGTCATGTATGCCGAGTGTACATCACAGTAGCCATCACATTGTCAATGGCCATATCTTTCCATAGAATCACTACACTGCAGAAGGAGGCCAGTCAGTCCATCAAGTCTGCACTGATGTTCCAAAAGGGCATCTAACCCAGTCCCGCTCCCCCACCCTGTCCCCGCAATCCCATGCATTTACCATGGGTAATCCACCTAACTTACACATCTTTGGACACTAAGTGGCAATTTAGCATGGCCAATCCACCCAACCTTTTCGCCTGAATATCTTCAGGCTCATAGACCAAAGAAACAATGAATGTTCATCAATTTCCCTGAGCTGTATTTCTAGATTACACCACACAAATGCAAATGGGGCACAGTGGTTAGCAGTGCAGCCTCACCAGCACCAGGAGCCCCGGTTCAATTCTGGCCTTGGATGACTGTATGTGCAGAATCTGCACATTCTCCCCGTGTCTGCATGGGTTTCCTCCGGGTGCTCCTGTTTCCTCCCACACTCCAAAAGTGTGCAGTTTAGATTGATTGGCCATGCTAAATTGTCCCTTAGTGTCAGAGGGATTAGCAGGGTAAATACGTGGGGTAATGGGGATAGGGCCTGGGTGGGATTATTGTAAGTGCAGGCCCGATGGGCAGAATGGATTCCTTCTTCATTGTAGGGATTCTATGATTCTATGAAACGTTCTATCTGATTCTAGTTAGGCTTTACTTGAGATTTGGATTTTAATGCCAGGTTAATTCTGCTTGTGTAGATATCAAGATGAATTTATTCTGTGAAGCTGAATACATGAAATCAAACAGCTCCAGCGAGTTGAATGCCTGGTATTTAAGAATCTAACTTACACTTAGTAAAGTCTAGAGTTTAGACAAAACAGAAACAAAATATGGAATAAGAACTGAAAATGTTGGAAACACTCAGCAAGTCGGACAGTATCTGTCGAGAGCGAAACAAAGTTAGCGTTTAAGGTCAATTAGATTTTCATTAGATTCTGACGGAAGGCCACCAATCTGAAACCTTAACACTGGGTGGGATGTTATGGCCTCACTGGTCCCGAAACCGTAAAATTCTGTTTCAGGTCAACAGATCTTTCCATGGTCCACCCCTCGCCCTCTCCGATTCCAGTGGTGGGCAGGACGGTAAAATTCCAGCCTCTGTTTCTCTCGCCCCAGATGCTGCCTGGCCTGCCGAGTATTTCCAGCACTTTTTTGTTTCTTGTTGTGATAATTCACACACTTGGGATTTTATTATTGGCAATCAAATTGCTCAAAAACATTAAACTTTGAGAAGTGAATTGATCTGTGGTTCCCTGAGGCTCTGCTGTGGCTCCATTGTCATTTAGTTGTGTTTTAAATATCAAATGGTGGGTCCAAAATACAAGAACAAGTAGCACTTTCAGTGTTCAGAAGCAAAACGATGCAGGCAGCTGGTCTCAAAGACAAATAGCTTAATGGAGAGAGTGAAGAAATCAAACTGCTGACGGGTGGTATATCTTTCAAAGCTATGCAGTGATGACACTGTGTCTAACAGGTTTTAATCAGTGTTTCAAAATGTCCATCTCATGTTTCATTTCTAGCTTCCTGCTCTTCCTACAGCAGAGTCCGCGCACCAGCCTTAACCAATCAAACGTAGTGAGCATCAAAAGCAAACAGACCCACATAATCAAACACAGAACAATTCAACGCTACATTGGACATTTAAAAAGCATTTACATTTCACTTGGTCACTGCCCTTAAGAAGTGATGATGTGGAGATGCCGGCGTTGGACTGGGGTAAACACAGTAAGAAGTTTAACAACACCAGGTTAAAGTCCAACAAGTTTATTTGGTAGCAAAAGCCACACAAGCTTTCAGAGCTCCAAGCCCCTTCTTCAGGTGAGGCTCACCTGAAGAAGGGGCTTGGAGCTCCGAAAGCTTGTGTGGCTTTTGCTACCAAATAAACCTGTTGGACTTTAACCTGGTGTTGTTAAACTTCTTACTTAAGAAGTGACACAATTGTGGCAGAGTTGTCCCGTGTTGGCTGCATGTTTCATGTCACAGGATGAGAGGGTCCATTTCCAATCAAAAAACCTACCAACAGTACTAAAGACACTTGAATGGGACTTGCTGTTCAAATTTCCTTCCATTATATTCCATACGTATTGTATTAGATATTGGGCAACACGGTGGTACAGTTTTTAGCACTGCTGCCTCACAGCGCCAGGGATCGAGGTTCAATTCGCGGCGGCTTGGGTCACTGTCTGTGCGGAGTCTGCACGTTCTCCCCATGTCTACGTGGGTTTGCTCCGGGTGCTCCGGTTTCCTCTCACTTTCTGAAAGACGTGCTGATTAGGTGCATTGGCCGTGCTAAATTCTCCCTCAGTGTACCCGAACAGGCGCCGGGGTGTGGCAACTAGGGGATTTTCACAATAACTTCATTGCAGTGTTAATGTAAGCTTACTTGTGACGCTAATACTTAAAACGTAAACTTATGTTACCTTTGAACACTGTGTTCACTTGCATTCCTATTTATACCATTAATGCAACCCCTTTGTCATAGTGGGGACGAGTCTCGATTTTCTCATTTTAACCTCTCTCTCACCCATCATCCCCCCTCCCCCCACATCTTCATCTGTCACAGCTTACCCTCAGTTTTCAGCTTCTCTGCCGTTTGGCCATTCACACCTTCTATTGTTTCAATGGGCTGCCAATAGCAGCCTTTCCCCTTGTTTTTGTTTCTGTGGCTATGACTCATCTATCATTCCCTCACCCTGCAGTATAAATATCTCCCACTTTCTCTGCCTTTTAGCTTTGACAAAGGGTCATCTGGACTCGAAACATCAGCTTGGCTACCGTGTAAAGCATCTCAACCGAGGCAGACCGAGGGCCCGGTAACTGCAGAATACCCTCGGCCTGTGTAACTGTGTGCCAATCTGAAAAATAACGGCACACAGTAGACTCTGATGTATGTACATAGTTTTAAGTAATGAAATGTAATGAATGTAATGTTTTGTAAATAAGCACTGTATTGTACTGTAAAAATTATTCTTTTTTTGCACTGTTTGTAACTTTTGGATCTGTCGTTTTGCAATGTTTTACTTGAGAGTTTTTTTAAATGAATAAAGTATATTTTTGCAATTAAAAAAAAATCAGCTCTTTTCTCTCCTTACAGATGCTGCCAGACCTCCTGAGATTTTCCAGCATTTCCTCTTTGCCATAGCTTCAGTCCAATCAGGTGATCCATCATTTTGAAAGGATGGCAATGTTAACCATGCAATGCATTATTATGCTTTCCCTTTAAAGCCACAAAATCTACAACTTTGGCCAGAATTTAACTTCTTATTATAAAGCAGAAAAAATTGTAAATAGAAGTGTGCTTTGCTATTAAAGTCTGAATCCTTTTTAAGATTATTTGCGCCTAAGGCTGTATGTCAGAAGACCAGATTTCCTTCCCTTTAAAAGAAATATTATTGCTATGATTATTATTGAAAGACTAGAATGCAGACATTGCGGCTCCAACATTAATAAAGCCCAGCAGTTCATGGGGAGCTTCTGCTCTTCCACACTGGTTACTCCACTGGCTGCATCATGTCTGCTGACGTTCAGTGGAGGGGATTGAGAAGGCATGGTGGCACAGTGGTTAGCACTGCTGCCTCACAACGTCAAGGAACCAGGTTCAATTCCGGACTTGGGTCACTGCGTGGAGTTTGCATGTTCTACCCAGGTTAGGTGGATTGGCCATGCTCAATTATCCCTTAGGGCCCGATTTTACCATTGCGTTGTGCCCGTTTTCAGGTGCGAAAGCTTGGTAAAGTCGGGCGTGAGGCGAGTAGTGTGATCTGCGCCCGCCTCCGCGCTGGCTCCCCCTTTACCAAGGCCCGAAAATGGCCACGATCGGGACCGCACCCGAAATGCATGCATTTAAATTGACTTAATGGGCTGCATGCCCAACCTTCCCGGCACTTCCCCCTTTACCACCGCGTTCGCCCATCCAGAATCGGCGCAAAACAGACATGCTCCACAAAAGTCCGATTCGGGTGCTCCAGTTAGTGAGGAGGTATGTGCTGAACGTCCGACGGCTCTCTGCTTGAGATCAGCCGAGGGGGGAATGGGGGTCCGCTGCTACTCTGCCTGAGATCAGTGAGGGGGAGGGGAGGGGGGGGGGGGAGGGAGGGAAGGGGGGTCCACTGCCGCTCTGCCTGAGATCAGTGGGGGGGAAGGGGGGAGAGGCTCACAATCGGTCTGGTATCGGGCAGGGTGGGGGGATAAGGGAGTCAGTAATGTTATGGGGGTGGGGCAATGTCTGTGGGGGCCAGGGGGAGGCATTATCCAGCCCGGGAGGGATGTGGCAGGGGAGCGGCATTCTATCATTTTTTTGCGCATGTGCAGCTGGAGGCACTGATCGGAGCTGCAGGATTTTGGATGCGTTAAGCCACTCCCACAGGCCTGTTAAGATTCGGACTCGCTGATATTTTTGCAGGCAGAGTGCGTATGGGGGCGCCTGAGAACAGGTCTAAAAGTCGGATCTGGAACACTCCCAGTTTCAAGTCCACTCAGCACTTAGAATCAAAATGGTAAAATAGGGCCCTTAGTGTCAGAGGGATTAACAGGGTAAAAGTTACAGTGCTGGGTGGGATTGTTATCGGTGCAGACTCGATGGGCCTAGTGGCCTCCTTCTGCACTGTAGGATTTTATGACTGCATGCAGATGGTCTTGGAGGGTGATCTCGAGCAGCTCTGGCCCTTAACAAGGCTGACAACAAGGGCAGCAAGAGGATGGATGCCATTTTCCTACAAGAGGACAGCAGGGTCATCCTCCATAAAACCATTGCTATCACCCTGGAGCAACACCTCAGCAAACTGAATGATCTGCTGGAGGACAGGTTGCTGGATTGTGAAAGTCCACGAGCCCATTTACACACTGGCAGGATAGCAAGCTGACTTTGCACGGCAATAGTCTGAGATTTCTGAGGAGTTTGTAAGAGTGAGGGCTGACTTTCATAGAATCATAGAATCCCTACAGTACAGAAAGAGGCCATTCGGCCCATCGAGTCTGCACCGACCACAATCCCACCCAGGCCCTACCCCCATATCCCTACACATTTACCCACTAATCCCTCTAACCTACGCATCTCAGGACACTAAGGGCAATTTTAGCATGGCCAATCAACCTAACCTGCACATCTTTGGACTGTGGGAGGAAACCGGAGCACCCGGAGGAAACCCACGCAGACACGAGGAGAATGTGCAAACTCCACACAGACAGTGACCCAAGCCGGGAATCGAACCCAGGTCCCTGGAGCTGTGAAGCAGCAGTGCTAACCACTGTGCTACCGTGCCGACTTTGCTACCGTGCCCACTGTGCTACCGTGCCGACTTTGATTAAAGTATAGAAGATCCTGAATGGCCTTGACAAGCTGGAGGTGGAAAGGACGCTTCCGGTTGTGGGTGAGTCCAGAACTAGGGGACACTGTTTTATAATTAGGGATCACCCTTTTAGGAAAGAGATGAGGAGATTTTTTTTTCTCAGAGGGCTTTGTGACTTTGGAACTCTCTGCCTCAGAAGGCAGTGGAAGTGGGGTTACTGAATATTATTAAGGCAGAGATGGATTCTTGTTCAGCAAGGGAACCAAAGGTTACCAGGAGTAGATGGGAATGTGGAACTCAAAACACAAACAGATCAACCATGATCTTATTGAATTGTGGAGCAGACTTGAGGGACTGTACGACCTACCTTTGCTCCAATTTAGTATGTTCGCATGCCACTGCAACACTCAGACATTGGGTGACTGCTGCTGGGGTTTCAACTGAAGCTAGCACAGTGGCCATCAGATGGTGCATCATGGTTGGGTCTACAGCTGGCTAAACAGAGTCAGCCACCATTTCCACACTGGAAAAGGTAGACTCCAAATAGATTGATGCTGGACTCTTGCATGCTCTTTGACATTGACCGAAAGCTTTCCCAATACACCAAACATTTTATTGACTTGATCTGATTTATTATTGTCACATGTGTTGGGATACAGTGAAAAGTATTGTTTCTTGCGCGCTATACACAGAACACACCATTCACACCATAGGGGTAAGGAAAGGAGAGGGTGCAGAATGTAATGTTACAGTCTAGCTAGGGTGTGAAAAAAGATCAGCTTAATATAAGATAGGTCCATTCAAAAGTCTGATGGCATCAGGGAAGAGGCTGTTCTTGAGTCAGTTGGTACAAGCATTGGTTTTATTGTTTTTTTTATTCATTCATGGGATATGGGCTTCGCTGGATGGCCAGCATTTATTGCCCATCACTAGTTGCCTTAGAACTGAGTGGCTTGCTAGGCCATTTCAGAGGGCAGTTGCTGTGGCTCTGTAGTCACATGTAGGTCAGACCAGGTAAGGGTGGCAGATTTCCTTCCCTAAAGGACATTAGAGAACCAGATGTGTTTTTTCCAACAGTCGACCAATGGTTTCATGGACATCATTAGATTCTTAATTACATATATTTTTTATTGAATTCAAATTCCACCATTTGCAGTGCTGGGATTCAAACCCGGGTCCCCAGAGTATTCACTGAGTTTCTGGATTAATAGTCTCGTGACAGTAGGCCACATATGAAGAGTAGTCACACAGATGAGATGAGGGCTACCATTGTCCATCAAACAGTAGTCCAGCTCGAGTGATATTCCGTTCACACAAGATGGGCCATCATTAATTTATTTGCGGAAGGATATATTGGCCTTGGAGGGAGTGCAGAGAAGGTTCACCAGGTTGATACCAGAGATGAGGGGTGTTGATTATGAGGAGAGACTGAGCAGATTGGGTTTGTATTCGTTGGAATTTAAAAGGCTGAGGGGGGATCTTATAGAGACCTATAAGATAATGAAGGGGCTGGATAGGGTAGAGATGGAGAGATTCTTTCCACTTAGAAAGGAAACTAGAACTAGAGGGCACAGCCTCAAAATAAAGGGGGGTCAGTTTAGGACAGAGTTGCGGAGGAACTTCTTCACTCAGAGGGTGGTGAATCTCTGGAATTCTCTGCCCACTGAAGTGGTGGAGGCTACCTCGTTGAATATGTTTAAATCACGGATAGATGGATTCCTGATCGGTAAGGGAATTAGGGGTTATAGGGATCAGGCGGGTAAGTGGAACTGATCCACTTCAGATCAGCCATGATCTTATTGAATGGCGGGGCAGGCTCGAGGGGCTAGATGGCCTACTCCTGCTCCTATTTCTTATGTTCTTATGTTCTTATTAATAGGGCTAAGGCAACAAAGATGTGGAAACAAACATACAAAATAAGATCCGACAGAGAAAAACAGATTGCAGGTCTCCTTCAGGACTCCAATGATGGCTGAAACACTCTAATTCGATAAGGATGGACTCATGTATCTTGATCCAATATTGATATGTATGTGCATAATGTAATTGCTTGTACAACCTGTGGGTCACGCTCGGTGCTCACGTATCCTGGATACTGGTCTAATTGAATGCCCGATATCTGTGAAGGCTTTGTAAAATAAACAAAAGAAAGACCGATTGCCAACTAATAAACACTCAAAAGCATTAAATGCTCAGTACGCTCCTTAATCACTCTTTGGTAATTAGCCATTTCTGGAGCAATAATTCCAACCTCACATCAACAGTTCACTGAGGTCCTTAAACACTGACCTTGTAGCAACAACATCGAGATAAACCAAAAAGGAAAAAGGAAGCTTATCTGGTAATTCAAATCTAAGGATACTCAGGACTATTAAATAAAGAGCAAAATAAATCTGCTGCCTTTCAGAGACAGTTTGAGCCCCTGGAACTCAATAGTCTTCATCCAATTGGTCCAAAGAGTATGCAGGAAGGCCCAAATTGGAGAATCATTTAACAGTGTGTCCATGGGGCAGGATTTTTCGGCCACGCTCGCCACAAGGCCAGAAAATCCCACCCGAGGTCAATGGATTTTTGCATGGTCCGTGTCCCACCCGTTATGATTCTCGTGGCAGGTGGAATGGGAGAATTCCACCCATGGTCTTAGAATTGGACATCGATGCAGAAACCTGGCACAGGGAATAATCCTTCCACCAGTAGAAGGCCGAGCATTCCATCTGCAGCAGGCACAAGGCTACTTAAAAATACAAATGACTGTTCTTCATCATAGAAAATATTCAGGAAAAAATGGACAGAACCTTTCCATACATGTGCTTACCTGACTCTTGGATAGTCAAAACACTCTCTCTGGGCACACAGTTAAAAAACACCAGCCCGCCCCTGACTCATTCAAGGTCCTTCCAGAATTTCCAAATATAAATAGTAACAGGATGGTAAAACGAGTAGAACTGACTAGAGATTAAAATGGGGGTTTATGCATGGAGGTAGGGGACATAGCTGAGGTATTAAACGAAGACTTTGCATTTGTCATTACCAAGGAAAAAAATGTTACTCAGGCCATGGCGGCACAGTGGCACAGTGGTTAGCACTGCTGCCTCACTGTGCCAGGGACCCGGGTTCGATTCCAGGTCACTGTCTGTGTGGAGTTTGCGCATTCTCCCCGTGTCCGCATGGGTTTCCTCTGGGTGCTCTGGTTTCCTCCCACAGTCCAAAGATGCAGGGGTTAGGTGGATTGGCCATGCTAAATTGCCCCTTAGTGTCAGGGGGACTAGCTAGGGTAAATGCTAGGGGTTATGGGGATAGAGCCTGAGTGGGTTTGTGGTCAGTGCAGACTCAATGGGCCAGATGGCCTCCTTCTGCACTGTAGGATTCTATTGTCTAAAGAAGAGGTAATTCTGGCATTTGGAAGGGTTTACAATAACAAGGAGGAGGTATTGAATGAAGTGTCAGTACTTAAAGTTGACAAAGCACTGGAACCAGATGCGATGCATCCAAGAACACTGAGATAAGGCATTAACCAAAATGTTTCGAGCTTCTATAGAGTCAGGGGTGGAGCCAGAGGACTGGAGAATTGCAAATGGTCCACCCTTGATCCAAAAGGGCTGTAGAAATGTGCCAAGCAATTACAGACCAGTCAGTTTAACTTCAGTGGTGGGGGAGCTTCTAGAAACAATTATTCAGAATAGAATTAATAGTCGCACGGAAAAATGTGGGTTGATTAGGAAGAGCCAGCATGGATTTCTTAATGGAAAATCATGTTTAACAAACTTGCTGGAGTTTTTCAAAGAGGTAATAGAGAGAGTTGATGAGGGCAACACTGTTGATGTGTGAGGCATTTGATACAGTGCAACACGACAAACCTATGAGGAAAGTTATAGCTCGTAGAATAAAAGGGTCAGTAGCAACATGGATACAAAATTGGCTGAATGACAGGAAACAGATGTTTGTAGTGGAGTTCCCCAGGGCTCAGTATTGGGACCCTTGTTTTTCCTGCTATATAATAATGATCTTGAACTTGATGTACAGGGCACAATTTCACAATTTGCAAACAACCTGAAACTTGGAAGCATTGTAAACTGTGAGGAGGAGAATTTTGCAGAACTTCAAAACTACAAAGCAAGTCGATGGAATGGGCAAATGAAGCTCAATGCAGAGAAATGCGAGCTAGTGCATTTTGCTAGGAAGAAGATGGCAAGACAATACAAAATAAAGGGGAGAACCCTAAAGAGAGTGCAGGAGCAGAGGGACCTGGGTGTATCTGTGCATAAGTCATTGAAGGTGACAGGAGAGGTTGAGCGAGCAGTTAATAAAGCATACAATGCTCCAGGTTTTATTAATAGGGACATAGAGTACAAGAGCAAGGAGGTTATTAGGAGTGATATGAAGGCATTGGTGAGAGTGTAGAAGGTCTTTGCAAGAATGGTTCCAGGAATGAGGAACTTCAGTTATGAAGCTAGACTGGAGAAGTTGGGACGGTTTTCCTTGAAGAAGAGGTTAAGAGAAGATTTGATAGAGGTGTTCAAAATCATGAGGGATCTGGACAGAGTAACGAGGGAGAAACTGTTCCCACTCATGATGGGATCAAGAATGAGAGGGAACAGATTAGAGGCAATTGGCAAGAGAAGCAAAAGTGAAATAAAGTGAAATGAGAATTTTGTTTTCACACAGCGAGTGGTTAAGGTCAAGAATGCAAGGTCTGGGAGTGTGGTGGAAAGAGATTCAATTGGTGCATTCAAAAAGGAGCTTATGTGAAAAGGAACAATATGGCAGATGACAAGGAGAAGGCAGGAGAATGTCACTGAGTGAAATGTTCATTTGGAGAGCCAGTGCACCTGTGATGGGCTGAAATAACAATTCTTTGATTCTGTGATGCGGAGATGCCAGCGTTGGCTGGGGTAAGCACAGTAAGAAGTCTCACAACACCAGGTTAAATTCCAACAGGTTTATTTGAGATCACGAGCTTTCGGAGCGCTGCTCCTTCATCAGGTGAGTGATTCTGTGATCCCTCTGCACCCTGGATCCAATGGTTGAGCAGCTGAGTGTCAGATTTTATCTGATGACTTTGATCTGATAACACTTTGGAGTGTTTTTATTACATGAAAAATTCTATATGAATGCAGTCTGTTGGTGATTATGCAATGTTTTCCTTTTAACGTAATTCGCTCTTTTCACCAGCTTATTTGCATAGACCTGTATCCTCTGAAGATGGCACCAGTGCACAGATCAATGTTCAGTTAGCAATTTCTTTTGTACACACAATGAACCATTTTCAGATCTACACTGGAAGAAGAAAACATAATGACTATTTATGACAGGGATGCAAATGGATTTAAAAAGTTATTACCACTTTCAATTGCAACCCAGCAAGAGTTCTGCCATTTATACATTCAGTGCGTCAACATCTACGGTCAGTCAAAATCAGTTACAAAAGGCACTCTGTCGTGTTCTCTGTGATAGCTTAACACAGCTGAGTACACCAGTCCTCTTACCCTGGTCGGGTTAGCTCAGTTGGCTGGATGGCTGGTTCATGATGCAGAGTGACGCCAATAGCGAGGGTTCAACTCCCATACTAGCTGGGGTTATCCATGAAGGCCCCACCTTCTCTCAACCTCGCCCTTACTTGAGGTGTGTTGATGCTCAGATTAAATCACCACCAGTCAGCTCTCCCCCTCAAGTTGCATACTTGAGTTGCAATACTTGAGTTGCATTGGAGAAGCTGGGACTGTTTTCCTTGGAACACAGAGGGTTGGGAGGAGATTTGTTCGACTCCTTCAAAATCATGCGGGAGTCTCGCGAAGGTACATAGGGAGGAATTGATCTTGAGAAGACACCAATGTGAGGTGAACTGCAAAAGAACCAAAGGCAAGGGAAGGAAAATGCCTTACTTGGCAAGTGGTTAGAACCCAGAATGCATGGCCTGAGAGGATGGTGAAGTCATACGCTTCAAAAGGAAACTAGGTTGGCGCCGTGCTGGGCTATGGGGGAATGGCAAGGGAGTGTGATTAGTTGAGTTGCTCTTGCAGAGTGGCATCATGGACATGATGGCCTGAATAGCCTTCTTCTGTGCTGTAGTCATTCTACAATTCTAATTCGAACCTATTCACACAGGTAACCATAGAAACCCTACAGTGCACAAGTGGGCCATTCAGCCCGCTGAGTGTGCGCCAAGTCTCCAACAGAGCTTCTTTCCCAGGCCCTAATCCCGTAACCCCATGTATTTACCCCCCTAATCGCCCACAACTACAGACATCTTGGGATATTAAGGGGCAATGTAGCATAGCCAATCCACCTAACCTGCACATCTTTGGACTGTGGAGGAAACCGGAGCACCCGGAGGAAACCCACGCAGACATGGGGAAGAACATACAAACTCCACATGGAGAGTCACTGAAGCCTGGAATCGAACCCGGGTCCCTGGCGCCGAGAGGCAGCAGTAAGTGAATTACTTGCACACATTGTCGCAGAGTTGTAATAATGATGATTGTATAAGTTCATAAGATATAGGAGCAGTCGGCCCATCGAGTCTGCTCCACCATTCGATCATGGCTGATATGCTCCTCATCCCCATTTTCCTGCCTTCTCCCCATAACCCTTCAACCCATTACCAATTAAAAATCTGTTTAACTCCTCCTTAAATTTACTCACTGTCCCAGCATCCACCACACGTTGGGGTAGCGAATTCCACAGATCCACAACCCTTTGGGAGAAGTAGTTTCCCCTCAACTCTATTTTAAATTTGCTACCCCTTATCCTAAGACTGTGACTTCTTGTCCTAGAATGCCCCACAAGAGGAAGCATCCGCTCCACGTCTACTTTATCCATACCTTTTACCATCTTGTATACCTCAATTTGATCTCCCCTCATTCTTCTAAATTCCAGAGAGTATAGGCCTAAATTGTTCAATCTCTTTTCATACGACAAACCTCTCATCTCTGGAATCAATCTAGTGAGCAACATTCAGTAAGAACATAAGCTGTATTTACTGGCAGTCTGCACCTTTTGACTATATTCGAAATAAAAATCTTGGAGCCAAGAGTAAGTAAGGTACCTGACACATCCAAGTGACAGAAAAACACTGGTAAAGAATTTTGAACTGTTGGCAGTAGCGAATGAGTCCCTGGGTACGCGTTTGTGGTAAGAGTTTTAACAACACCAGGTTAAAGTCCAATAGGTTTATTTGGTAGCAAATGCCATTAGCTTTTGGAGCGCTGCTCCTTCGTCAGATGGAGTGGAAATCCGCTCTCAAAAAGGGGAAAGAGACACAAAATCAAGTTACAGAACACTGATTAGAATGCGAATCTCTAAAACCAACCAGGTCTTAAAGATACAGACAATGTGAGTGGAGGGAGCATTAAGCACAAGTTAAAGAGATAGTGTATTGTCTGGAGACAATACGCTATCTGTGTATTGTGTATCTATGTGTATCTGTGTATCCATCACTAAGTGTCTGGAGACAATACACATCTCTTTAACCTGTGCTTAATGCTCCCTCCACCCACATTGTCTGTACCTTTAAGACCTGGTTGGCTGTAGAGATTTGCATTCTAATCAGTATTCTGCAACTTGATTTTGTGTCCCTGTTTGAGAGCAGATTTCCACTCCATCTGACGAAGGAGCAGCGCTCCGAAAGCTAATGGCATTTGCTACCAAATAAACCTGTTGGACTTTAACCTGGTGTTGTTAAAACTCTTACTGTGTTTACCCCAGTCCAACGCTGGCATCTCCACATTATGACTATGCCTTTGTGACCAGTTCGTTAAGAGCTGTTTGAGAAATTGTTCATACAAGTTAATCAGTTTACTTGATATCTTGAGAGGCTTTTGCAATAACCAAACAATCTGAAGCATTACAGTTTTCCCCTGATTAAGCTGAACATCCAATCACTGAGTATATTGAATTTCTTTTGGAAACTGGTAATATATTTCAGGGCAAGTTCAGACTAATTCTGGATATAGAACATAGAACATAGAAAAACTACAGCACAAACAGGCCCTTCGGCCCACAAGTTGTGCTGAACACATCCCTACCTTCTAGACCTACCTATAACCCTCCATCCTATTAAGCTCCATGTACTCATCCAGGAGTCTCTTGAAAGACCCTATTGAGTTTGCCTCCACACCACTGATGGCAGTCGATTCCACTCGCCCACCACCCTCTGTGTGAAAAACATCCCCCTAACATCTCCCCTGTACCTACCCCCCAGCACCTTAAACCTGTGTCCTCTCGTAACAGACATTTCCACCCTGGGAAAAAGCCTCTGAGAGTCCACCCGATCTATGCCTCTCAACGTCTTATACACCTCTATTAGGTCTCCTCTCATCCTTCATCTCTCCAAGGAGAAAAGACTGAGCTCCCTCAGCCTATCCTCATAAGGCATGCCACTCAATCCAGGCAACATCCTTGTAAATCTCCTCTGCACCCTTTCAATCTTTCCCACATCCTTCCTATAGTGAGGCGACCAGAACTGAGCACAGTACTCCAAGTGGGGTCTGACGAGGGTCTTATATAGCTGCATCATTATCCCCGGACTCCTAAACTCAATCCCTCGATTGATAAAGGCCAGCACACCATACGCCTTCTTAACCACCTCCTCCACCTGTGGGGCCGATTTTAGAGTCCTATGGACCCGGACCCCAAGGTCCTTCTGATCCTCTACCGTACTAAGAGTCTTTCCCTTTATATTGTACTCCTTCATCCCATTTGACCTACCAAAATGGGATGACCTATCAAAATGACCTATCAAAATATGAGCATGTTGTTTAATGTATCTGGAAACTGGCCTTTTCCATTTGAATTTGCATAGTCCAAGGTGCACAATGTTTGCCGGGATACTTTAAAGTGTCACAATGTGGTTGCTGTCCCACTGATCAACGTGGCTCTCCACCGCCTATCCCTCAGGTTCTGCCCCCAAAACGTCCAAAGCATTCAATGTTTTCTGCCTTTGACAAGGCCACTGGCACTTGTGAGCTGAGCAAAGGCAGCAAAGGCCTCAGAGCCACTTCTCATTGTGTTTAAGAAAACACAGGAAAACAGGCGCCAGCTCACCAGTAACCACGCCTGGTGCTGCCAGCTTATTGCTGGACATTGCATGGGTCCAGAAATAGCAAAGCTGATCTTCACGGCCTAAACCTTTCCACGAAGATTTAGCATCAAACCAAACACAATGTTGGGAAACAAGTAGGGAAATATTGAGTCCCAACCCTCCCCCCCCCTTCCTCCAGAATCGGAGTTATTTCTGGTGTTTCGACTGTGCCCTCAAGAAACCAACAGGTCATTAATTAGAAAAACAATGGGAGGAAGATCACACCAATACAAAAGTAACTGCTAAAAGGAAACCTAAACATAACCCCATTTAACAAAAGAATGTATGTCCTGATGCTTCTGCATAAAACTGTGTATTTATAATTTCTCAGAAAGACTGTTATTGACTTGAGCTTATGTACTGGAGGTGCAGGATGTCTGGGATGTACACTGATGACCCATAGCTCTAACTCATCCACCGCCACTCGCACCCCCACCACCACCACCTCATCCCGGTTGTCAGTCTGCTTCCCCAACATCTTTGATCCTAAGATGACCCTGAAGCATAAATCTGGCTTTTACAAATTACTGATAGCCCTTTTCTCCCTTCACTCATTGATTTTCTGAATGACTTTCAAATTTGGAAAAGTTGGAGGTCTTGGGACCTCCTTGGGCAGGTGATGGCCTAGTCATTAGACTATTAGACCCAACTAATGTTCTGGGGACCTGGGTTCGAATCCCGCCACGGCAGATGGTGGAGTTTGAATTCAATAAAAAAAAATTGGAATTAAGAATCGACTGATGACCATGAAACTATTGTTGATTTTTCTTATCCAAGATGGCGCCGGACCATGGCGACTTCATGCAAGCTGTGCCCAGCATACCTTCTAATTCTATCTTTTACTCTCGTTCTACACTTCTAAAACTTTATTCTACACCCTAGCTATGACTGCAACATTACATTCTGTACTCTCTCCTTTCCTTCTCTATGTACAGTATGTTTTGTCTGTATAGTGTGCAAGAAACAATACTTTTCACTGTATACTAATAGATGTGACAATAATAAATCAAATCAAATCAAAACGATTGTCGGAAAAACCCATCTGGTTCACTAATGTCCTTTAGGGAAGGAAATCTGCTGTCCTTACCTGGTCTGGCCTACATGTAACTCCAGAGCCGCAGCAATGTGGTTGACTCTAATCGCCCTCTCAAATAGCCTACCACTCAATTCACCACCACCTTTTCAAGGGCAACTAGGGATGGGCAATAAATGTTGGCTAGCCAGCGACACCCATGTCCCACGAATGAATAAAACAAAATCTTGGGGAGCAAGGTTCTCATGCAGCTGACGGAACATGTTAAGGATCTGATATAATTTGAATGAGAAGGAAGTGGCCAATCTACAAGTGACTGAGCATTAAATCTGTCGGGGCACTTAACTGTCCATGACCAGCCCGAGCCTGGAGTTCTGAGGGCAATAGCAACACAGGCTCCATCTTTATTTGAAATGGTGGTGGAGGTGGAGTTGGGATTGAAGTGGATATATACTTAAAGAGGAAACGTATGCAGGGCTGCAGAGAAAGAGTAGATGGGTAATGAACAAATTGGATAGCTTTCAAAGTGTTCACACAGGCATGATGAGCTGCTTCAGAAAATACATGTTTCCTAATGATCTAGTGTTTGAAGAGATGGATCAATGAGAGCAAATGGCCCAACCAGATGTATGAAGCTGATAAGGCTCCGATCTCTGGAACTAATGAGTTACAAAGGGAAATACAGACGGGTGCCGCTACTTTGCTGTTTTAGGACTTTAAAGCTTAAACAGATTTTATTAAAAAAGCAGGACTTCAAAAATTATTATGCTGCTACTTTGGCAGATAGAAATGCCATTTGTGAACAACTGTTAAGAAAAAAAACCATAAAGATAAGGCAGCCAGGAGCTTTCTGATGCAAGGTCATCGGCTGGCAATGGTAACTCTGTATCTCCCTCCACTGGTGCTGCCCGACCTGCTGAGTATTTCTGGCACATTGTGTTTTTACTACAGGAGCCATCATTGTCCAGATAATTGGTTTAACAGCTAAACAGAATAAAACGTTTGTAAATTACAGGTGCATAACATGCCAAGGAGTGGATTTTCTGTGTATTTACATCCAGAGGCACACGTAACTTGGTGCAAAAGCAAATATCTACTTGAAGGACTTGAGCAACTCGGGTGCAAGTGTATATTCCGCATGTAACTGTGCTGTCCTCGGATTTCTTCGGTCTTTTACACTGGTTGACCAATCCTTTCACCCAAATGCATTCTTGGGTCATTATAATTAGGGCAGCATGGTGACACAGTGGTTAGCAGTGCTGTCTCACAGCACCAGGGGCTCGGTTCAATTCCTGGCTTGGGTCACTGTCTGTGTGGAGTTTGCATATTCTCCCCGTGTCTGCGTGGGTTTTCTCCGGGTTCCTCCCACAGTCCAAAGATGTGTAGGTTAAGTGGATTGGCCATGCTAAATTATCCCTTTAGTGCCAGGGAATTAGCAGGGTAAATACATGGGGTTATGGGGGTAGGGCCTGGGCGAGATTGTTCGTCAGTGCAGGCTCGATGGACTGAATGGCCTCCTTCTGCACTGTAGGGATTCTGTGATGATAATGGCTCCAGCCCAAGGCTGTAACGTATGTGGGAATTTCCTAGAGTACCTGTTTCAGGAAAGAAAATAATTTTTTTGATATCCTACTCTTTCAGTGATTATTTTTCAACCTATCCTCAGAGTCCTGCCTTGTGCTTTTTTTTCACCTTATTTATGTGCATCCAAACAGCTTTGATAAGAATTGCATTAAAAATTGAAAAGAATGGATAGTCGGAATCTTTTTCCCACAGTAGAAATGCCAACTACTCGGGGACATAGGTCTAAAGTAAAAGAGGGAAAGTTTTAAGGAGAGGTGAGAGGCAAGTTTTTGTACAGAGTGTGGTAAATGCCTGGAATGCGCTGCCAGAGGAGGTGGTAGAAAGTAGACACAATAGCAACATTTAGAGGCATCTTGACAGATACATGAATAGGCAGGGAATAGAGGGATACGGGCTACCTAGAGGCAAAAGATCTTTAGTTTAGAAAGGCATCATGCGTTGGTGCAGATTTGGTGGGCTAAAGGACCTGTTCCAGTGTTGTACTGTTCTTTGTTCTTTTGTTCCATGATTAGATGTCTTTGGAATGCTAAGTTTGATGTTAATGCCCGATGGTTAAATAGCTGGCAACTTTCACTTTTATATTTAAAGTAGGAATGTATGGTGAAAGTTGCATGTTTTCCTTAGACCCTGACTATTTAAGCTGATTTCTGCTGAGTTTCACATGATCGTATGCTGATAAGATGATCAGGATGTTCAAGTGAAAACAGATAGTCACAAGAAAAGCGGCACATGAATGCTCTTCGGTTCAATTTCCCAATCAAGCTCCCACAAGAAACTGCACACTCAAATATCATATACAAAATGAAAACTGCATGACTGGAACTTAAAGGCGGCATGGTAGCACAGTGGTTAGCACTGCTGCCTCACAGTGCCAGGGATAGGTGTTCGATTTCAATGGCTTTGGTAGGGTGAATGAGGAATAGCTATTTCCTCTGGTTGGGGAGTCATTTACAACGAGTCAACAATTCAAAACTGTCACTGTCAGACTGAGAGAGGGACAAGGAGATATAGTGTTACTCAGCGGGGGGGGATTGTTGGAGCATTCATGCTTTGCCATAGGGAATGACTGAGATCGAGACTACTGCATCATTTTGGAGTGAAGTGGATAAACATTTGATGCAGAAGATGACACAGGATGGTAGGCTGAGCTCAAGGCAGTGGTATTCTTTTGGAATAAATCTAGCAAACAGCCTGCACCAACCTGACAGACAGTACAACCTCCTTCTGTGTTGTAAGCTTTTATGTTTCTATGGATTTTTCTGTGTCTCTGTTTTGTAAATATTTCCATATGCACATTTTCCTCTGTGGAACTACTCTGTAAATATTTCCAAATGTGGACATCCTACTCTATAAATATTCCGTATGTATACACACTCAACGTGAATCTGCCCTGCATGTGACATTTCCTCTCTGAATTTCTGGTCTAGATTTTCTCCTTCAATGTGGGTTGCAAAGTCTTCAAGATGTAGAGCGGATGAAGGAACGGCAAAGACAAATGTTGCCAAAGTTTTCACTGTATGATACTGTAGTGGAAATGGTTGCGGGGGTGTTTGGTGGGTGGTGGGTGGGTGCAAGATGCTATGATGGACATATTACGCAGGGTATCGTAGATGAGGAAATCATAGAAATCATCATCATAGAAACCCTACAGTGCAGAAGGAGGCCATTCGGCCCATCGAGTCTGCACCGACCACAATCCCACCCAGGCCCTACCCCCACATATTTACCCACTAATCCCTCTAACCTACGCATCCCAGGACTCTAAGGGGCAATTTTTAACCTGGCCAATCAACCTAACCCGCACATCTTTGGCCTGTGGGAGGAAACCGGAGCACCCGGAGGAAACCCACGCAGACACGAGGAGAATGTGCAAACTCCACACAGACAGTGACCCGAGCCGGGAATCGAACCTGGGACCCTGGAGCTGTGAAGCAGCAGTGCTAACCACTGTGCTACCGTGCCGCCCCTGAGAAAACTGGTGGCAGTCCAAATGAGAAAGGCTCTGGGTTCTGGAGTCAGTTACCCTTCTACGTTGAAGGAGATATGGCAAAGGTTATGGTCACAATCTTTCAAGTATCTTTCAAGAAATTTAAAATTGACAATCCTCTGACACATCTTCCATATGGAAGATGTGTCAGAGGATTGTCAATTTTAAATTTCTGCTCAAACCCCAATGGACTAAACCGACTGTATGGAATACCAATGATTTTCTTTTGTTAACTGAGACCTCTTCTGCATTTCGTGCTTCTTTGAATGCATTTTTCTGGCTTCTGTACGAGGCACATAAAAAACTATAAAGCTTCCACCACTGTAGTGCCTTAAAGTGCTGAACCTAATGTACACAGATTATGATTCAATGGTGTGAATCTGTCATCTTCATACGTTAAGGGAACTATATTATAAACTTCACACGCTCAGAACTGATGAGATTAGAGAATCTGAATCAATCCGTTAAGAGGTTTTCACAATTTGGAAGACTGTTGATTAGGTAAAGGATTGTTACACAAACGATTTCACTGGCCAGTGAGGCAGTAACCGGGGGCATAAATTTAAGAAAATTACCAAAAGGACAAAGAGGAAGTTTAGCAGATTTTTTTAATGATGGGGGTTGTTATATGTATGCACCAGAAACACTAGTGGTGCATAACATTAAATGAGAAATAATACATGTATATATAAAATGTAAAAGCACAGAGAGCAACCACAGAGGAGATAGGTGAAAGCAACAGCTACTATGCTGCCCAGTTCTAAGATTCTATTGTGAGGCTTGAGCTATTTTACCTCTTAAATCCAAAGTCCCTCAGCCTTGCTTTGAAATATGAGCATCATTTACTACCAATAATTAACAACAAAAGGAAATAATAACTGCACGTCTTTAAAAAATAATGTTGTAATTATTAGACTGCCATAGCTCTTCTAAATATTAATGGGGATATTTTTTGTTTCCATGGAAAATTATTAAATATGAAGCTGCCAATGGGAATAACAGATCCTCCAGATTTTATCTCTGTTGGGTGCGTGCGTTAAACATGGGAGAAAGGCACCCAGGAGAAGCAAAGCAATCCGTACTTACCCCAAAATCACGCTCCTTCCATGCTGCCCTAGGTAGATGGAATGATGTATTTCCACCTATCAATGATGGAAAGAGTCTGATATTGTGCTGTGCGTTAAGCCACTGTGCTGTTAGGGAGGGAGTACCAGGTTTTTGACCCAGCGACTGAATGAACAGTGGCAATACATTCGCAAGGTAGTATGGTGAGTGGCTTGGAGGGGAACCTCCTGATGGTGATCTTTCCATGTCTCTGTTCCCCCTGTCCTTCTAGATGGAGTAAGAAGTTTAACAACACCAGGTTGTTATATGTTATAAGTTTAACAACACCTGGTGTTGTTAAACTTCTTACTGTGTTTACCCCAGTCCAACGCCGGCATCTCCACAAAAACCTGGTGTTGTTAAACTTCTTACTGTGTTTACCCCAGTCCAATGCCGGCATCTCCACATCACTTCTAGATGGAAGCAGTTGTGTGTCAGGTGCTGCAAGAGGAACCTTGGTGAGTTCCTGCAGTGCATCTTTTAGATGGTACACATGGTACACATACTGTTAGTCAGTGGTGGAGGGAGTGAATGTTTGTGAAAGGGATGCAAATCAAATGAGTTGCTTTACCTTGTATGCGGTCAAACTTCTTTAGTGTTGTTGGAGTTGCACTCATCCAGCTAAGGGGAGAGAATTCCACCACACTCCTGACTTGTGCCTTGTAGATGGTGGACAAACTTTGGGGAATCAGGAAGTGAGTTACTTGTCACAGGATTCCCAACCTCTGACCTGCTACTGTTGCCACAGTATTGATATGGCTAGTCCAGTTCATTTTCTGGTCATGGTAATCCCAAGATGTTGATAGTGGGGGATTCAGTGATGGTAATGCCATTGAAAGTCAAGGGGTGATTGCTAGATTCTATCTTGTTGGAGATGGTCATTATCTGGCACTTGCGTGGTGCAAATGTTACTTGCTACTTGTCAGGCCAAGCCTGAGTTTTGTTCAGGTCTTGCTGTATTGCATAATGTTCAGTGCCATTCACAACTCCTCAGTACTGTTTCAGTACATTATACAATCATCAGCAAACATCTCCATTTCTAACCTTATGATGGAAGAAAGGTCATTGATGAAGCAACTGAAGATAGTTGGGCATAGGACACTACCTTGAAGGACTCTTGTGGTGATGTCCTGGAACTGAGAGAATTGACCTTCAACCACCAGAACTATCTTTCTTTGTTCCAGGTATGACTCCAACCTTGCACCTTGGCATTGAGTGCAGACTTTCCAGAAGATTTCCCAAAACACCAAGTCTTTCATTGTGCAGACCCAGCAGTGCTCTTCTGTAGACTGCCCCATCAAAGGGCTCCTCAGAACTCTTTGCAGTAGAGCTGGCAGCTGCCTCCTCCGTGTCCCCTTCCCTGGCTCTATCGCCTTGTGTCCGGTGTCTCACCATGTGCAGATCCCACCTCCATGTTATTCTCTAAATTACATTGTGTCATTGGCCAGAATTTTAATGCCCCGCCCACCATGGGAATCGGGGCGGGCGAGGGGCGGACAATGAGAAGGTCTGTTGACGTTTACCGGCTCATCCCGCCCATCAACAGGCAGAGCATGTCGGTAAAATCGCGCGAGAGCCGAAAAATCAGGATCACGCCCGATTTCTCGGCTCTTGTGATTTTGCAAGAGCCGGATTTCCGGTGAGGTCGGCCTCTCGCTGGAAATGGGCGAGAGGCTGAATAAATTATTTAAATGTATTTAAATTTGAATTTCCATTTGTTTAGTGAGCCGGTACTCAATCATCTGGGCTCACTTGCCCTTGTGGCCTTGCCAGGAGAGGTTCTCTCTGGTGAGGAAAACACCTGCTCCTCATGAACGGGGAACAATTATGTTGAGGCCATTGAGGCCCCCACCCCCCCCATCCCCGGGAGCCCAAGGGCAAAGGGGGTTACCCCTTAGGCAGTGCCAGCCTGGCAGTGCCACCCTGGCACAGCCAACCTAGCACCTAGGCAATGCCCATCGGGCACCTGGGCAATGCCTACTGGGTAGTGCCAGAGGCGGGGCATATGGGGGCAGGGCCAGGAGGGAGTGGGGTCCAAAGGGGGCAGGGCATGATAGGGGGCATGATGGAGTAGCCCGATTTTGGGGGGGGGGGCGCTGTGCACTCTGCCTATGATTGGATTTGGGTCCTGCTGCCACTCTGCAATGGGATTGGATGGGGTGGAGGGGACCCGCTGCCACTCTGCCTGTGATTGGATCGGGGGGCCCACTGCCACTCTGCAACAGGATTGGATCAGGGGTAGGGGGGGGCACGAACAGTTTGGGCACTGTGGGGGGGGGGGGCAGCGAGGTCTAGATGTCCATACTCCTGATCAGCTGCGGGCCCCCGTGATTGCATGGGCAGGGAGCTGGTTCAGGCTGCCAGTCTGTCTGTCAGAGCCCTGCTGTTGCTATTGAGCATGTGCAGAATCAGAGGTCTGCACATGCACAGTAGCTCTCTCTAGAGGCTGGCTGGTGAATTAAGCCCAGCCCATTGCCTGCAGCAGCTAGAAACAGTCTATACCAGTTTTTCAATGACTAAGTGCATAAGATTGGGCGTGAAAACTCACCCAAAAAATGGATCAGGAACTCTCCCATTTTCAGGTGAGCTGGACACTTATGCCAGAATTTTACCACCACGCCCGCCACGGGAATTGGAGCGGATGAAGGGAGGAGCATGGGAAGGTCAGTTGACCTCGGGTGAGATTTTATGGTTTCGGGACGAGCGAGGCTGTAAACTTCCACTATTAGAATCATTCTCTTAAAATTCCGCCCAATGTCTCAGGTGGTGGCTGCAAATGTGAAATCACTGTATTATCATCATCGCCTTCTTGCTATCGTTCCACTGCCTTGACCAGTTGTATCTCTTGGGAAATGATAAAGAATAAAAAGCATAGGGATAAAGTTATGATTTGGGGGAGGGGTTTGGGGAAATGGATATGTTGCCTGCACTGCATGCACCATGATCCCTACATCCCATTTTCAGATGCTATTGCTTTGGGATCCTCTACACAACACTGTCTGTGTGGAGTTTGCACTCAGTTGCCATACATTTTGTCAAACTTTGGGTAGATAAAGCATATTACAAGCCAAGAACTCTGTAGCTGCTGACAATATGCAGTGTAATCCACTCAGTAAATGCAAGTTTTGCTTCCCAGGAATGTGTGTTTATACAATAGGAAGTACTGGAGACAACCAAGTTCGGGGGACAAAACCTAAAGAAAAAAGCTTGCTATATTCAAATGAAACTATTTTCTCTTCCTCAAGGAATTTTTAAATTGCTGTTTATACCCCAGGGTGCATGGTGGCACAGTGGTTAGCACTGCTGCCTCACAGTGCTGGGGACCCGGGTTTGATTCCCGGCTTGGGTCATTGTCTGTGTGCAGTCTGCACGTTCTCCCTGTGTCTGCGTGGGTTTCCTCCGGGTGCTCCGGTTTCCTGCCACAGTCTGAATGACGTGCTGGTTAGGTGCATTGGCCATGCTAAATTCTCCCTCAGTGTACCCGAACAGGCACCGGAGTGTGGCGACGAGGGGATTTTCACTTCACTGCAGTGTCAATGTAAGCCTACTTGTGACACTAAGAAATAAACTTTAAACTTTATATGCAGTGTAATGCACTCAGTAAATGCAAGTTGCCCTTCTCAGGAATGTGTATTTATACAATTGAAATTACTGGAGACAACCAAGCTCGGGGTACAAAAGCATAAAAACCTAAAAGAAAGATACATGCCATTGCGATACATGTATATATGTTCTATTTTGGATCTTGGGTATGGACTGCCCCTTTAAGAGTCCGGGTCAGGTGACCCCTGGGCAATTAACACCTCCCAATTTGGGACCCTGTTGGACAGTCTTAGACCCGATTGCGAATGAGTGCACACCATCAATAAAGAGCTCCCAGTGTTCAAGCTATAAAACCTACCTTGCGATTTTTATGCGCCCTTAGTCTGTCAGGGCATATTTACAGCTGTATTTGAAAGAAGCCATTTTCTGTTCTTAAAGGAAGTTTTAAATTGTTTAACACCTCTGGCGTATCGTACTTTCGAGGCTGCTATTGTTTTAAAACTGAAGCATAGTGCAAGCAGAATGGGAATTTGCCACAAAAATTTCCTGGACTAAATTGGATAGCTGAACTCTCAAGATGTGAGGTAAATTGACTTCACCCTGAGAGATACTCACTGACAACAAATAAATATCCAAAAGATTAATAGACACAATGAGTTGATTGCTCACAACCCCAGCCCACAGCTTATTTTAAGATGTTAGTAAATCACTGTTAAAGTGCTTAGCTGGGAATTTGATGCAATTCATAACTCAGAATAACTTATGCTAAATATAAAAGGAAGGACAAAAGTTCAAGTGAGTCTTCTCAACCGGCCTATCTCCCCACCCTATCTCTAATTTATAGACCACAGCAAGACACGGGCCCCCTTCACACACTGACTGACCGTGATTCGAACATGGGATTCACGACTACTTGCAACCCACATCATCACACACGCAGGAGACATAGAAGCTACTGGGGCTGATTGGGGATGCATTTGATGCCCCTTCAGATGTACCCACCGATTGTTCTTGGCACAGGCAGGGTGTGAGTTCATAACTTCAAATGCACAGCTTAACATTCAAACACAAAGACAATTTTTACAGATGCATATGCAATGTACATCTTAACATCATTAAAAGCCAACATTTCCATTATTGTTCATTACTGACTGGCTCGCAGGGTAAAACAATATCAGGTCATTACAGAAGAATTAGGGAATGCATGAATCAAGAGGAAAGAATGAAGGAAAGAATAACAGAAGGGACGAAAGAAAGAAGGCAAGAAGGGACTTGCCAAAGTCTCCTGTAGCCAAAGAAGTACTTATGAAGTGTAATCTATTGTAAAGTAGGTAAATGCATGGTTATAATTGGCGCCTGGCAGCTCACTAGATTAGGACCGACCCATATACGGTCACCCATGCTGACAATAAGTAAATTCAGGGGAGGGGCACACTGATCACAGAGGAAAGGGGGTCGTACCAGGAAAGGAGTAGCCACATTATTTTGGTGGGGTCTGGTGGAGCACTCCTGCTAAATCCTGCTTCCACAAAAATATCAATTTCTTTTTGCAAAAAAATACTTTATTCATAAGATCTCTGAAAGAAACATTACAAAATCATTTCAAATTGTTAGAACAGTGAAGTGCAATGATACCCACAGTTTCTCCAGAGATGAAGAGTCACTCTGAGGTGCTTCAATGTTAAAATGTAACCAATGGCAACACTGGATCTGTTGTAGTGTGACCAATGGTAACAAGCTGCAAGGGTCAGCTGACCCAGTAGCCAATGACAAAATGATGTGATGATCAGCTGACTCACTGACTCAGTATAAATAAGAACCTGTTGGGAATGGGGGGAAGCTTGGAATGGCTCAGGGTGTGGTTGCAAGTGTTGTAGCAATGAAGTTTCTTTATTGAATTTTTTTCTTGGATTTATCTGTTACCAAAGAGCGTCTTTCACCGAGTTAATGATCCTCCAGCAGCAATTGATGTTTGTAATGGTGTGCATCCCTGGGAACAGTCCGCAGAGCACAGAGTCCTGCATCACAGAGCTGCTCAAGATGAACCTCGATAAATACCACTACATCTCTCTCCAGACCTACTTTGCAAAGGCACATTCCACAAAGAGGTGTGCGACCATCTCTTCTACCCCCCAACCCGTAGATACTTCATGAAGGATCTGATGGGAAGGGCCTTTCTCACCACCAACCAATTAGGTCTTGGTGCTTGCTTGTAAGTTCTGGTGATGAGGCATTCTGCCAAATGACTCTGACAGTCTATTCAGGGAACCACCCGGCATGATCCACCATCTTCTTTTCCCTCAGGGCCTCGAGGACATTACATGCAGACCACTGCTTGATCACCTTGTGGTCAAAGGTGTTTTTCAAATGTACTTTGGCTGCGTCTTTTCCACCCTATTTCCCACAGAGCCTTGAACAGCAAGCATGAAGGCGAGTTCCTCGCAACACTTAATCATGACATTTCTGTCTGCAAATAGTTAATTTAAATAACCTGATCAAAGTTATTATGAACCCATTTCATCTTCTAGTAATATTAAGGTAAGGAAATTGTACCTCGAATGAAATGAACTGGTCATTCAGACATTTTAAGTGGAATGCCAAACTCAAAGTCAGTAAGATTAACCAAAAGTCACGATTCTGTTAGCACTGGTTGGCATGTTCCCAGACCTGGCTTGGCAGATCAAACTGAACCTTTCAGGAAGCAGATGTTTTCTCAAAATGTGTCATGACATGTGCATCGATCCCGGTCTCTGTTGTTGAATAGGCAAGTTTTGCACAAAACTTTCTTAACTGTTCTCATGGAACATAATATTCTCAGAAAAATGCAGATTCCAATTAATTCATATCCTGTTACTGTGTGCCTTATTATCCGCCTCAAATGTCTCTCCACTAGGAGTAGGACTACACTCATCCATTCTTATCCAATTAACTGTATCCAGAGAATCACCAGCAAGTTCTCCTCTTTCTGTTCCTGCACCTTTACCTCTGATCGATCTTTGGCCCTGTCTTGGTTCTCAGCTACCTGTTGCCCCTTGATGATATCATCTTAAAACACAGTACCCATTTTCCCCGTGTATGCTGATAGAACTTAGGTCTACCTCACCACCACCCCTCTGCAACCCTTCACTGTCTCAAAATTGTCCGCCTGCTTGTCCAACTTCCAATACAGGACAGGCAGAAGTTTCTTCCAAATAAGTACCAGAAATGGAAGCTCTTGCCTTTGGTCCCTACCACTGATTCTATCCCTCCTTGTTGGCAAATATCAAAGACTAAACTAGTTTCTATGCAAATATGGTGTCATATTTGATTCCAACATCAGCTTTCACCAAGACCAGTGTCATCACTAAGACTTTGTTTTTCCATCTACAAAATGTTGCATGCCTCTACCCCTACTTCAGGGCATCTGCTGCTGGAACTCTCACCCACACCCCTGTTATCTCTAGACTTGACTCTTCCAGTGTACTCCTGGCTGGCCTCCCACATTTTACCCTCCGTAAACTTGAAGCCAAAACTCTATTGCCCATTTCTTCACTTGCTCCAGATCCCATTACCCCTGTGCTCGCTGACTTACACTGGATCCGATTTAAGCAAGGCTTTAATTGTAAAATGGTCATCCTTGTTTTCAAATCCCTCCGCAGCCTCAGCAACCACCACCCACCCATCTCTGTCATCTCCTCCAACATCACAACCATCGGGATGTCTGTCCTCCTCAAATTCTAACACATTTGTGCTTTCAGCTGCCAAGGCCCCAAGCCTCCCTAAAATTCTCTTTCGCTCTACATCTCTTTTCTCCTTTCAGATACTCCTTATGAACTCAAGGCCTGAATTTTTCGGATGAGAGGGCTTGGCCACTACTATTTGGAGAATCATAGAATCATCATAGAATTATAGAACCCCTACAGTGCAGAACAAAGCCATTTGGCCCATCGAGTCTGCACCGACAACAATCCCATTCAGGCCCTATTCCCGTAAACCCACAAATTTACTCTGCTAATCCCCCTGACTCTGGAGGCAATTTAGCATGGCCAATCAAACTAAGCCGCACATCTTTGGACTGTGGGAGAAAACTGGAGCACCCGGAGGAAATCCATGCAGACACGGGGAGAATGTGCAAACTCCACATAGACAGTGATTCGAGGCCGGAATTGAACCCGGGTCCCTGGCGCTGTGAGGCAGCAGTGCTGATCACAGTGCCACTGTGCCACCCACAGTGACATGGGAACACATCCCGGCCGACTCCAACAAGCCTTCTGCCAATTTAAGCTCTAACGAACTTTGATTGGCGCAGGTGAGACTTCCATCTGTCATCGGGAGAATGTCTCGCCTTGGAGAGCTGTCGATTGGTCAGAGAGTGCAGTTAAGGCCACTGCCAGATGGACCTCAAGTCAGATCAGTCCTGATCTTATTGAATGGCGGAGCAGGCTCAAGGGACTGAATGGCCCTCTCTTGTCCTTAAATCATATGTTGCTTATGTTAGATTCAGCAATATAATGCCCCAGAATTTTAATGCCCCACTAATCTAAAGGCCAGCAATCTCTTCACAAAGTGTGAATGAACCTTAGTGTGGAACTCTTTCATGTTGAGTCTTGTTTTAACTGTGCTCATGAATTTGAGAAGGAGATGGTGCTGCCAACTTGACTTGGAGCAATGTCAGTTATGTGACTTAAAAAAGGCATGCCAATTCATCAAAATGCGCTTGACAAACCTTTGTTTATTCCCCACCTGAAAATCTATGTTTTTAAAAAAAAACTTGAAGACCCGCTCATATAACTGCAGGCGGTACACACGGACCGAATGGGATTTCACGGAATTTGATGAGAAGGGACATTCTTAATGCTTCTTTTGAAGGAAGTTATCATCATCTTCGTTCAACTGGACTATTAAGATCATTGAATTATGGTGGCTCACGGAGAAATGGATTTACAGAATTCTTTCTGGAAAAAGCACGGAAAAACCTGCAATATCATCTCATAAAAATTCAGTCTGACTCACTCAGTCACTGTAAACGAGAGGCCGTGGTGACTATTTGTTTTTCTTTGACAGTAAGCTGCCACATATGTGGACTTGTCCTAGGAAGCAGCAGCAATGGCTTATAAAAGACGGTCTTTTATAAAAGCAGGAGCTCCACACACCTGAATGTGCAGGCAGCCAAGAGTCTGAGCTCTCAGCATCCTCGACTAGTTGAATTTAACTGTGTGATATGTAGGGGCTCCTTTTTTGTTGCGAGAGAGGCAAACTCACAAATTGTACACTTGCTCTTGTGTCAGGTCTCTCAGCCTAACCTTTTACGCATGTATGCTTGCAGTCACGTTGCACAGATCTGCTGATGTTGATGCCCAATGTCACGCCCAGTTCGACAGTCTGGTGACATGTTTCTAGGGTTACCGTTAGGCCATTTGATTTTCGCATTTGGCCCAAGCTCCGTGATAAGCAAATACCAATTCTTCATGCGTCAAATTATTGGACACTCTTATCAAATACAAAATCCACTTAGTTCATTGTGCCTGCTCTGGTAGATTAATACTGCGAGCAATCTGTTATCATACCAAGGACTGTTGCATGAAGATTGCAGTGATGTGAAGGGCACACTGAGGTTATCGGGGTAATGAACTAAAAAGAGAGGGGAAATCAACCAAGCTGGCTACTAAAGTTTAAAGTGTGTCTAATTATTTATTAGTGTCACAAGTAGGCTTACATTAACACTGCAATTAAGTTACTGTGAAAATCCCCTAGTCGCCACACTCCGGCGCCTGTTCAGATACACTGATGGAGAATTTAGCATGGCCAATGTACCTACAGTAGGAAGTCTCACAACACCAGGTTGCTTATGTTAGATTCAGCAATACAATGCCCCAGAATCCTAATGCCCCAACATTCTAATGCCTCAACATTCTAATGCCCTACTCATCTAAAGGCCAGCAATCTCTTCACAAAGTATGAGTGAACCTTAGTGTGGAACTCTTTCATGTTGAGTCTTGTTTTAACTGTGCCCATGAATTTGAGAAGGAGATGGTGCTGCCAACTTGACTTGGAGCAATGTCAGTTATGTGACTTAAAGGCATGCCAATTCATCAAAATGCGCTTGACAAACCTTTGTTTATTCCCCACCTGAAAATCTATGTTTTTTTTAAAACTTGAAGGCCCGCTCATAAAACTGCAAACGGTATGCACGGACCGAATGAGATTTCATGGAATTTGATGAGAAGGGACATCTTTTGAAGGAAGTTATCATCATCTTCGTTCGACTGGACCTAACCAGCACGTCTTTCGAACTTTGGGAGGAAACCGGAGCACCCGGAGGAACCCCAAACAGACACGGGGAGAGCATGCAGACTCTGCACAGACAGTGACCCAAGCTGGGAATCAAACCCGGGTCCCTGGCGCTGTGAGGCAGCACTGCTAACCACTGTGCCACCCTACTAGGTTAGAGCAAGTCGATTTACGAAGTGATGAAATGTTTTTGAAGGAGCAATATCTTAAAGTATTGGCCGTCAAAAAGACAATGGTGCGCGTAATCAATCGTGACAGAATAAAAAAGGAATATGACAATTACCATGGAGGGATGTTAGGTGAAATCCTATTGCAACTTCACAGTGCTAATGCATTATTCTTGGTCTGAGCTGTCTTGAATCTTGGTCTGAACTGTCATCTACTATGAAGATCAGGCGCTATTTGTGAAACTTCACTACTGGTTTGAAAGCAGAAAGGATTGGCATAAGACAAGTTACGGCTCCTTTGTTTATAAAATCAATACACATTGAAATGTTTGTATATTAACAGAGTGTTGCATGATTGCACCTTATTTAGACCTGACATTTGTTTTATTTCTCATCACAACAGCTACAGTTTCATCATTTTGTATCTGGCAATGTCTCAATTTTAAAATTTGCAACCTAGGCAACTGAAGACATAGCCACCAATTGTGGAGCAATTATTTTTGTCGAGGGCACAAACGGACAGGATGACAGAAGTGAAGTTTCTTTTTTCATTCACTGGATGTGGGCATCGCTGGCTGGGCCAGGACTTATCACCCATCCAAAATTGCCCTCGAACGGAGTGGTTTGCTAAGCTTTACACTTTAATTTCAAACTTTTAGATGTGCGGGTTAGGAGGATTGGCCTTGTTTAATTGCCCCTTAGTGTTCAAAGATGTGTAGGTCAGGGGCATTAGCCCTGGTAAATGTGCGGGGTTACGGGGATAGGGCGGGGTGGTGGGTTTGGGTAAGATATTCTGTCACAGGGTGGGTGCAGACTCGATGGGCTGAATGGCCTCCTTCTGCACTGTGGGGATTCTATGAATATGAGAATAGAACAGCAGTAAAGAATAATTTCAGAGGGCATTTTAAGAGCCAACCACATTGCTGTGGATCTGGAATCACACATAGAATCATAGAAACTCTACAGTGCAGAAGGAGGCCATTCGGCCCATTGAGTCTGCACCGACAACAATCCACCCAGGCCCTATCTCCGCTGAGTTACCCTGCTAATCCCACTAACCTATCACATTCTGGGACACTAAGGGTTAATTTAGCATGTCCAATCAACCTTACCCGCACATCTTTGGACTGTGGGAGGAAACCGGAGCACCCGGAGGAAACCCACGCAGACATAGGGAGAATGTGCAAACTCCACACAGACAGTGACCCAAGTCGGGAATCGAACAAAAGTCTCTGGAGCTGTGAGGTAGCAGTGCTAACCACTGTGCCACTGTGCCGCCCAACATCCTCGCAAGCCAGATGACACCTGGACAAATGGATACTGGAATAAGGTTTTTGGGGAGGAGATACTGTGAGGTTGTGAGGAAGAGTTTTTGAGCACAGCGAGTGGTAATGACCTGAAACTTGCTGTCCACGAGGGTGGTGGAAGCAGAGATGATCAACATTTTCAGAAGCAAATTGAACAGTCACTTGAAGGAAAATGTGGAGCTATGGATTGAGTGGGAGGAAAGGGACTGGTTGTTCCCTTCAAGGCTACACGGTAGCACAGTGGTTAGCACTGCTGCCTCACAGCGCCAGCAACCCAGGTTTGATTCTCGACTTGGGTCACTGTCGGTGTGGAGTTTGCACATTCTCCCCGTGTCTGCGTGGGTTTCCTCCGGGTGTACCTGTTTCCTCCCACCGTCCAAAAATGTGCCCAGTTAGGTGGATTGGCCATGTTAGATTGCTCCTTAGTCTCAGGGGGACTAGCTAAGGTAAATGCAAGGCGTTATGGGAATAGGGCCTGGGTGGGATTGTGGTTGGTGCAGACTCGATGGGCTGCAGAGTTTTCTTCTGCACTGTAGGGATTCTATGATTGGATTGCTCTACAGGGGGCTGGCTTAGAAACAATAGGCCAAGTGGGTTCATTCACTGTTATAATGACCCTGCCTCCCTGTTGTTTGCATTGTATTAAAAATCCGAATGTTGTCTCTGCATTTGCATTTGCAAAAAAAAATATCAACCCAAGACAGGGATCAAGCCAAACAATTTTCTAATCACAGAATCTACAGTGCAGAAGGAGGCCCTTTGGCCCATCGAGCACAATCCCACCCAGTTCCTATCCTCATAGCCCCACATATTTACTCTCCTAATCCCCCTGACACTAAGGGGCAATTTACCATGGCCAATCAATCTAACCCGCACATCTTTGGAGTGTGGGAGGAAACCCATGCAGGTATGGGGAGAACACACAAACTCCACACAGATAGTGACCCAAGGCTGGAATTGAACCTTGGTCCCTGGCGCTGTGAGGCAGCAGTACTAACCACTGTGCCACCGTATCTTTTATCAATCAGCTGGATTTATTTCCAATTACCCCACAACCCAGTTCCTGTTAAATGCATGTTTATTCAACCCAATCCCTTGTTCTTTTCCCTCTCGTTTTCTTTTGCCCATCAGGTTTTCTGTTTCATTACCATCTGGGTAATTAACATGTGGAGTTTTTGTTGAGCTTGTATTTGCATTGAGGTGTGTCCATTGAACACACTCGACTACATATCAAACACATAAATAGAAAGATAAAGGCAGGGAATGACTGCTGTAATAAACAATGCCAGATGGGGCATAGGAGCTCCAAGCTTGATCTATACAAATGCTATTCAATTAATCAGCTCTATTTGATGGTTGCGTGTGTGTGCCTGGCCAGACAAATATTATTGCATAATTATAGTAACAAGAATTGAAGGTGGTGTATTAAGTTGGAGTCATACCTAGTGCAAAGGGAGATGACTGTGGTTGTTGGAGGTCAACCATCTCAGTCCCAGGACATCTCTGCAGGAGTTCCTCAGGGTAGTATCCTGGGCTCGACCACCTTCAGCTGCTTCGTCAATTACCTTTCCTCCATCAGAATTGGGGATGTCCGCTGATCATTGCACTGTTTGTGGTGGCACAGTGGTTAGCACTGCTGCCTCACAGCGCCAGGGACCTGGGTTCAATTCCTGGTTTGGGTCACTATCTGTGTGGAGTTTGCACGTTCTCCCCGTGTCTGCGTGGGTTTCCTCCCACGGTTTAAAAGACATGCTGGTGAGGTGAATTGAACCGAACAGGTGCCGGAGTGTGGTGACTAGGGGAATTTCACAGTAACTTCATTGCAGTGTTAATGTGAGCCTTACTTGTGACCAATAAATAAACTTTAACTTTTTTACTCTGCAGGTAATGGCCGGAATCTTCCAAGCTGCAGCAATTGTCGCTCCAGGAGAAGATTCTCCTGACCTGACGCCACTTCTGGGATTTTCCAATCCTGTTACCAGTGACACCCACATCCCATGAAAGAATTTTAAAATTACCAAGAGCCGGAAGGATGCAACTGAATAGATTTTTTTTATTGACTAACACGGGCATGGTGGACTGAATGGCCATGAATGTTTCTATGTAAGTGATCGTCTAACTGCAGGCCCAGCCTCCTTACAATTACTATTGCTCAATCCACAACCACAAACATCCTGGAGGTCACCAGAAACTTAAATGGACCTGCTAAATCAGAGGCTGAGACTCCCCAAAGCCTGTCCATCATCTTGAACAAGCTGCCAGAGGTAGTAGTAGAGGCGGGTACAATTTTATCTTTTAAAAAGCATTTAGATAGTTACATAGGTACGATGGGTATAGAAGGATATGGGCCAAAGACAGGCAATTGGGATTAGCTTAGGGGTTTTTAAAAAAAAATAAGGGCGGCATGGACAAGTTGAGCCGAAGGGCCTGTTTCCATGCTGTAAACCTCTATGACTCTATCTATCTCCAAGACATGAGACAAGGGTGTGATGGAATACTCTCCACATGCCTGGATAAGTGCAGCTCCAACAACACCCATTGGACCATAACCTCACCACCAATCGTCAAACTGTTGTTTCCAAGGCTGTGGTTGACCTCAACTCCTTTGGAAATCTTCCTTCCACTGTCTCCTACATCATAGTCCCCCAACGCACAACTGCCCACTTCTACCTCCTTCCCAAAATCCACAAACAGGGTTATCCTGGTAGACCCATCGCTTTGGCCTATTCCTGCCCCACTGAACTTCTTTCTCCCAATTTCAACTCTATTTTTAAAATCCCCTTGACCAGTCAGTTCCCACCTATGTCTGTGACTCTTCTGATGTCAGTGGTTTTAACAATTTCCACTTTCCCTGGCCCTGACCGCCTCCTCTTCACTATGGATGTCCAATCCGTCTACACCTCCATCACCCACCAGGATGGGCTGAGAGCTCTCCACTTCTTCCATGCTGGGGAATCTATAACATGGGGGCACAGTCTCGGGATAAGTGGCCTATCATTTAGGACTGAGATGAGGAAACATTTCTTCACTCATTAGAGTCGTGAATCTGTGAATTTTGATTTGGTTTATTATTGTCACATGTATTAGTATACAGTGAAATGTATTGTTTCTTGCGCGCTATACAGACAAAACACACCATTCATAGAGAAGGAAAGGACAGAGTGCAGAATGTAGAGTTACAGTCATATCTAGGGTATCGAGAAAGATCAACTTCGTGCAAGGTAGATTCATTCAAAAGTCTGACGGCAGCAGGGAAGAAGCTGTTCTTGAGTCGGTTGGTAATTGTCCTCAGACTTTTGTATCTTTTTCTTGACGGAAGAAGGTGGAAGAGAGTATGTCCAGGCTGCGTGGAGTCCTTAATTATGCTGGCTGCTTTTCCGAAGCAGTGGGAAGTGTAGACAGTGTCAGTGGCTGGGAGGCTGGTTTGTGTGATGGACTGGGCTTTGCTCACAACCCTTTGTAGTTTATTGCTCCACCTAGAGGATTGTGGATGCTCCATCATCGAATATATTTAAGGCTGGGATAGACAGATTTTTGGACTCTCAGGGAATCAAGGGATATGGGGAGTAGGCAGGAATGTGGCATTGGAGCCAAAGGTTAGCCATGATCACGTTGAATGGAGAGCAATTTAGATGGGCTGAATGGTTTACTCCTATGCTTGTTTCTTACATTCTTATTAAAAACAGCAGCCAATTGTTGCACGGCAACCTTTCGCAAACAACTACATAACAATAACTTCACCTATTTTTGTGATGCTGTTTGAGGGATAAACATTGGCCAACACATGAGTGATAATTCCCGTGCTTCTTCTCGAAACAGTGCCATGCGATTTTCTTTTCAAACATTCACCTGAAAGGGCAGATGGGGCCTTTGTTTAATCCCTCAAAGACAGACAGCACCGCCGGCAGCACAGCACGCCCTCAGCACTGCACGGGAAGTGTTAAACATTGATTCTGGTGCTCAGGTTCAGGAGGGGGTTTGAACCTACAACCTTCGAACTCAGAAGAAAGAGGGCTAGTAACTAAGGCATGGCGGACACATCAGTGCTGATTGCAACAGAAATTAGAAGAGGGACAGAGATTAAAAACAGGAGATCTATCAATAGGCACATTGGATATGGGTCATAAATTGTGGAGGTCCCAAGGCAGTCGCATGGCAATTGTTTGATGAAGTACTGTCAGAGAACAGGAACTGCTGGCAGAGAAGCAAAATAACGTTTAGAAAGGGTTGCGGGAATACAATGTAAATCTTCTTTCATTGTTTATGCAATTAATGAACATTAATGCATTTGTATATTAATACAGCATTGTGCAAACTCCCTTTATTTGTATTGGGAATTTCTTTTGTCACTTAGCCTGACCTTTCCAGTCTCATGATACTGAAAGGCCTGTGTATTATCGGGGGCAAGAATGAAGGGAGGAAACACCTTCTGTTCACTGGCTTTCATTTTAACATGGACATGAAAACCTCCAAGTGTTTTTCTTTAAACAGCTCAAATTGTAACTTGTTTGGTTTCCTTGGCTTTTCTCACAGTGGAAGATCAGAGTGGCAAGTCCAAGGCAAGGCTTCCGGCAATCATTTGAAGCTGATTCCGGGAGGATTTTTCCACCCACACTCACACCTTTGACAGGAAATTTGTAAGGAGCCTTCCACAGCATGCTCCACTGTGTTCTTAAAAAAATAATTCATGGGATGTAGGCGTCGCTGGCTGGGCCAGCTTTTATTGCCCATCCGTGAGAGGTAATTAAAAGTCAACCACATCGCTGTGGATCTGGAGTCACATGTAGGCCAGACCGGGTAAGGACGGCAGATGAGTGAACCAGGTGTGTTTTTTTTTTACAACAATCAACAATGGTCACCATTAGACTTTTAATTCCAGATATTTATTGAATTCAGATTTCACTATCTGTCATGGTGGGATTCAAACCTGGGTCCCCGGAGCATAACCTTGGGTCTCTGGATTGCTAATCCAGCGACAGCACCACCATGCCACTGTCTCCTGGAAGTGTTTCCGAGCTGTCCCAGGCCTGGGACCTTACCATATCCTTGTGTCCATTGTTAGTGGCGGTTAGCTGGATTAGCCTTGTTAAATTGTCCCTCAGTGTCCCAAGATGTGCAGGTTAGGGGAATTAGGAGGGTAAATGTGTGGAAGTTATGGGGATGCAGTGGAGGATGGGCCTGGGTAAGTAAGATGCCCTGTTGAAGAGTCGGTGTAGACTTGATGGGCCGAATGGTACTGTAGGGATTCTAAGATTCTGTGGTTTTATTACGTCAAAGGTGCCATATAAATACGAGTTGTTGTTGTTGCACATAATCACATCAGGACAGAACGATTTACGACCCTACTTGTTCTTCTCCCTCCCCAACTCCACACAGGAAAATAAGTCATGAAACTCTTTTTTGTAAACGTACTGCCCCTTTAAGGAGAAGCGGCTCATAGATTAATTGAAAAAGCACAAATGAAGTGGGGAAAGTGTGTAAAAAGAAACACCACCCACAGAGGGTGAACTGCGCACACCACAACCGGCTAAACCCGTTTGTCAAACAATGGAACAACATGTTCTGGTTTTCTGTTTAAGCTGCCTGGCATTCACTGTAATCAGCGCTGGAGAGGTATCTGGCAAAAAGACCATCAACAAGGTAGTGTCAAACTTACTGCTCTGCGTCAGTTAAATTGTTGTCGAGATGCAGAATGTCACCACCGCCGCACGTTGATGCGATTAGTGGCACGGGTGACTGTCAATAATTAGAGCAGCCGTACAAGATAGTTTTAGCACAGAACTGGGAGAGGATCCATTAAAACCTCAAGACGGTTCTCGGAATATTCCTTCAGTTTTCTTTATTGATGTGGAACATTTCCACAGATTCCATTAAAGGCCAGTACCAAAAGGTATCGCTCAGTTACTGTTTAAACTCACTGTGCTATACAGCGAATGTAATTCTGTGCCATGTAAACAATACAAAAGCTCGCGTTCATGTCGAGACCATGAATTGTGTTAATACAAGATTGAGCGGTTTGGCTTTGCTTTGTACATACAAAGCTAGCTGTGCTATGCAATTGAACGGATGCCGTGGCACTCCCAATCTAAACACTCGGCTGTTTAGGCCCTCTTTAGCTTGAAAATGTGTCCGGTCTCTAGTCTGTTAGGGTGAGATGCCCCTGGGTTGACATGCCCCCGCTACACTGCCTGTGTTTGTCCTTTTGACAGGCGCCATGTCCCCTTGAAGGCTTACAGAACTGAGCAGTTAATACAGAGCAGTTCATATTAATACTGTACAAATCTCAAATTATCAACAATTATTAATGGGACCTAAAAATAGGTCCAAACGCACAGCGAGTCATTCAGCATCTGTAAAAAGTAAGGACTGTCTTTGTCAAAACTGATATTTGGGAGCTGGGTGAAGATTTTAGTAGGGTTGATATTTTTGAAAAAGTAAGAATATGAGGGGCGTTAGTCACAGGACGAGAATTATTTGATAGGACATCTCACAAACTGTTTAATGCTAGATTATAAACACGTAGAAGATAGGAGCAGGAGGCGGCCATTCAGCCCTTCGAGCCTGCTCTGCCATTCATCACAATCATGGCTGATCGTCCAACTCAACAGCCTAATCCTGCTTTCTCCCATAACCTTTAATTACGTTCACCCCAAGTGCTATATCTAGCCATCTCTTGAATACATTCAATGTTTTGGCATCAACTACTTCCTGTGATAATGAATTCCACAGGCTCACCACTCTTTGAGTAAAGAACTGTCTCCTCATCTCCCTCCTAAATGGTCTACCCTGTATCAGGTTAAAGTCCAACAGGTTTATTTGGTAGCAAAAGCCATTTTGTGGCTTTTGCTACCAAATAAACCTGTTGGACTTTAACCTGGTGTTGTTAAACTTCTTACTGTGTTTACCCCAGTCCAACGCCGGCATCTCCACATCATGACTACCCTGTATCCTCAGACCTTGACCGCTGGTTTTATGGATGATAAAAAAACCACTGTCGTGGAAGTAACGAGAGAGGTTAAAAGAACTTGGAGATACTGGCGGCAGCCCGTGCTAACAGTGAATAGACAGTCAGTTTCAAATTCCCAGAAAAGTGTTGAGAATTTCAGGTTGTAAACAGACCGAGGCTGAGGGGAAAGCTGATAGAGGTCTATAAAATGATGACAGGCATAGACAGGGTGGATCGTCAGAGGCCTTTTCCCAGGCTGGAAGTACAAGGGAGCACAGGTTCAAGGTGAGAGGGGAAATGTTTAAGGGCAATGTGTGGGGGAGGTTTTTCGCACAGTGTGTGGTGGGTGCCTGGAATGTGCTGCCAGAAGAGGTGGAGGAAGCAGGAACATAAGCAACATTTAAGAGGCATCTGGATGGGACATGAATAGAGAGGGAATAGAGGGATACGGAGTAAGGGCAGAAATTTTTTTAAAATTTAGTTAGGGTATCATGATCAGCATGGGCTTAAAGGGCCGATGGGCCTATTCCTGTGCTGTACTTTTCTTTGCTCTTTGTGGTGCTTTAAACTGTCTGTTTACTTCCTAGGGAAAAGAGAACTGTGGTCTCAAGAATAAGTACTCAGCTTTTCCACCTGGATACAAGGACCAGGTGATTCCAATCGCCATGGAGATAGGCTTTGAAAGGGGAAGGGTCAAAGATAGCCCTGAAATCTCTCAGACAAGATAGCCTTCCAGTGTCCAGGAGAGTGAGAACAGCTAGAGGCCAAAAGTGTCTATGGTTTACTGTGCAAGAACGCGAAAGGGAACTCACACTTGGATTGGAAAGAACAAATGCCTGAGGAATTAAAACGAGGCAGAAGATTTGCCAAATTTGTGCTAGAGGCAGAATTTGTGAGAGAAATAAATCCTCACTGTGAAAGACAGTTCTGAGATTAAAAGTTCCAAGGCTGAGAAAAGAAAAGAACAGAGGTAAACTTTTGGGAGCTTAGGATCACTGATTCTGGCATAAGTTACATGACAGTGTAAAGTGGAGTATGTATTCAGTCATGCTAAAAAGCATAAAGTATAAAATAAAGTTTAAAGTACAAGTTACCTACTAAAGTAGTGTTTATTGGAAAGTTCCTTTTTGTCTTTTGTTACAGTAAAAGTCTTGAAACACGAATTCTTGTCATGTGACCCTTTTAGCTATTAACTGGAAGGTTGAATTCATTTTCAAAAGTTAATCAGTCTCACAGGAGATTGCAACGAAATACACAAAATGACATGAGAATGGGGGATATCAGGGAGGCTCAGGGGTGGGAGAACAGAAAATGGTGACAAAACACAAATGTGTGTCCCAAAGAGAGAAAATACAAACCAGACCAAGAGTACAGACACAAATCTTGTGACAGAAATGTTGCCCCATGAAGAGTCAATGCCCCAAACCTCACCAATTGCATAAAATTACACAGAATATACAGCATAAAACTAGGCCATTCGGCCTAACCACTCCATGCTAGTGTTTATGCTGCATTCATGCTTGCTCTAATCCTTATTCCATCGGCATAACATTCCCTTCTCCTTCATATCTTTATCTGACCTCCACTTAAATACAGCTTTATTCTGTATTTCAACCACTCCCCATGCAAGCAAGTTTCACATTCTCATCCACTTCTGGGTAAAGGAGTTTGTTTGGAGTTCCCTTCTTAATTTATTTGTGACTATTTTATATTGATGGTCCCTTCATTCACTTTCTCACTGAATAAGTGGAAACACTGGGGTTCAACTGAATAGCCCCTGAAAAGCAGTGCAGGGACTGTGATATTGAAAACAGAAAATGTTGGTAATAGTCAGGAAGACTGGTAGTGTCTGTGGAGAGAGAAACAGAGTTAACGTTTCATGTCGATGACCTTTCTTCCGAACGATTTGTGATGTGTCAGTAACTTTTTGCTTCTGTTGTTTTTTGTTACTCCATCCTTAAAGTCACAAAGCCAATGCTCAGAATGGACCGGGTAAACCCAAATCCATTCCTTGCTTGCTCCAAAAACCAAATTCAAAATCCAATTGAGTCCATTACATGGTCCCCACAAAATAGGCAAACAAGATCCAAGCTGACAAGATAAGGCACTGCATCCCATCTTGGGCTTGATATGCAGGCAGCATGCCTGCTGATTAGCATGATGTCTGCATCCAGACAGTGATAACGACAATGCTCATCGATTACACACTCCAGCAGCAGACACAAATTTGTAATCTCTCAGTACTAATTAAAATATCCACTAAAGGGGAAGTATGCGTTGGATGGGGTAGGTGCTGGCAGTAGTGCAGGAAGTCAGCCTGACCTGGGAAAGAGTGAAGAATGGCACAACAGGGTAGAGAACGGGCTCCAAGAGTTTTGGATACTTGGTGGGAGAGGTGGATGAAGTGAAAATGAAGTGTAATGTCTTGCATCCATTGGTAGCCAAGAGGCCCTGTGGAGTGAGAGAGGATAGTCATGGAGCACAGTGCCAGGAGTCTAGCCCAGAGGACCTGGAAGAAGTTCAATGATCTCACGAGTGTTCAAGGTCAATGATTGCGCATTTGCATGCCACATACTACCAACTGCGCCACCATCCCAATTCATTATCCTCCCATCACTCAGCCACCAACAATCACCATTGATCAGACCTTTCTGGGCAGCACAGTGGCACACTGGTTAGCACTGCTGCCTCACAGCGCCAGGGACCCGGGTTCGATTCCCGGTTTGGTCACTGTCCGTGCAGAGTCTGCACGTTCGCCCCGTGACTGCGTGGGTTTCCTCCAGGTGCTCCGGTTTCCTCCCACAGTCCGAAAGACGTGCTGGTTAGGTGCATTGCCCATGCTAAATTCTCCCTCAGTGTACCCAAACAGGCGCCGGAGTGCGGCGACCAGGGGATTTTCACGGTAACTTCATTGCAGTGTTAATATAAGCCTACTTGTGACACTAATAAATAAACTAAAACTTTTCAAACATGACAGTCATATGCCCCATTGCATCCTCACATACTGAGCATTGCTGCAAGTCTCATACACCAATGCCACGGCTTGCACATACCCCAGCAATTCAGCCACAATAGCTATGTCACCCAAACAGATTGCACAACATTCACTGACACACTTCCCTTTCCTGTGAATATCTAGATGATCCACAACAGGAAGGTGACTAACAGGGCAGATGCAACTGCCAATTCTCCCTCTAATTTCTGTTTGCTTGTTGCACTGCGTGGTCCCTTAAAGGTTACTGGATGATCACATCTTAAAGAAGCATTGCTTGTGCGCCAACTGCCTGTCCCCTTTGTGGCACATCCCTGATAGCTGTGCAACCTGTAGCTTAGGGGAAGCAACCATGTCTGCAATTCCCAGTCATCATGGAGGACGTGATGTTGGCCATTATTGGGATGTCATTGCTGAGGCCATGGCCTGTGGTGGCGCTAAAACCACTGAAGATTTTGGTATCCTCATATCCCTTCATCCCACAATCCCTCCTGATTTACAGATGGTTGAAGTGTCCTCCTTTCCCGCCTCTCCCTCACCACAGCCCTACCCCTTTCACCTCTCCGATTAAAACATAAAACTTAGTCAAGCCATGGAGGAACACCAAGAAGAGAGTGATGGTGAAGACATAACACCATCACTTGATCTCACATTTGCAACCACTAGCTCAGAGATGGAAATTGCATGCATTTTGGAGGATAGACCAGTGGAAGGTCTGTCTGCATGTGGTAAGATAGCACGCATGCAGCTAAAGAAGGGAGCAAGGATGGTGCAGGTTCCAGCTTGTCAGAAGCTAAGGTCACTCATGGGTTCTACTACAGGGGACTCAGATGAGCACTTGAATGGAACAGAGGAACACTGATAGCTATGAAGAATGAAACACTTGGTGTACTGACAGACCTGTCAGAAACCCTGCCGTCATTGTCAAGAATCATGGAAGAGACCAGCACCCACCTGGCACAGGGCTTTGTGCAAGGCTTCGAGCTCACCTTCCAAATATGGAATGGTGGCCAACTCCATGAGTACATTTCTGGACCCAACCATGATGTTGTGCCTGATGGCCAATGCCTCATCCTCCATTGTAGCTTCCACCAGAAGTAAGGGCGGCATTGTGGCACAGTGGTTAGCACTGCTGCCTGGATTAGAGTGTATGAGCTATTAGGAGGGACTGGACAAACTAGGGTTGTTTTCACAGGAGCGGGGGAGGCAAAGAATCATCCCCCCTCCCCCCGTGTTGAAATGTCTAATACCAGGGGGCATGCACTTATGGAGAGAGGGGGGAAGTTCAAAGGCTAGTTCAGTCAGTAGAGCATCAGACTTTTTTTTTTGAGTGGCACAATGGCACAGTGGTTAGCACTGCTGCCTCTCACAGCTCCAAGGATTCAGCTTCAATTCCCTGCTTGGGTCACTGTCTGTGCGGCGTCTGCACTTTCTCCCCGTGTCTGCGTGGGTTTCCTCCGGATGCTCTGGTTTCCTCCCACAGTTCGAAAGGCATGCTGGTTAGGTGCATTGGCCGTACTAAATTCTCCCTCAGTGTATCCGAACAGGCGCCAGATTGTGGTGACTCAAGGATTTTCACAGTAACTTCATTGCAATGTCAATGTAAGCCTACTTGCGACACTAATAAAATTAAATAAACATCACAATCAAACGGCTGTGACCCATGGGGGTGTATTCTGCTGCCTGATTTGGTAAATGGATCTTCACCTGTACAACATGCTCATCCTTTCCTGATTGGCATACTCCTACATTTCTGGTATCATCCTTCGAAATATTTTTTGGCCCCGCTCCAATGCCACTTTATATTTTTTATAAAACGATGACCAGAATTGCATGCAATATTTCTAGTGTGGTCATACCAAGATTTGATACAATATCGAATAGAATCATAGAATCCCCATAGTGCAGAAGGAGGCCATTTGGTCCATCAAACCTGCACCGACAACAATCTCACCCTGGCCCCATCCCGTCACCCCATGTATTTACCCTGCTAATCCTCCTGACACTAAGGGACAATTTGGCATGGCCAATCAACCTAGCCGCACATCTTTGGCCTGTGGGAGGAAACTGGAGCACCTGGAAGAAACCCACGCAGACATGGGGAGAATGGGCAAACTCCACACAGACAGTGACCCAAGCTGGGAATCGAGGCTGGAATTGAAACCGGGTCCCTGGCGCTGTGAGTGCGAACCACTGTGCCACCATTAGAACCTAACAACTCTACTTACCAATTCAATTCCTTTTGAAATAAACCTTGGTGCATAGTCTATTTCTTTCTCCCAATTGCCCTATTTACTTAGATTTCTACTTTACGAATTTGAGTATTTGCATTTCCAAATCATGTAACTCCTCATCCTTGTTTGGGTTCTTGTCTACTAAATGAAGTCTGACCTTTTTATTTCCCTCAGCAAAACCTCCGACTGCTCTGTTGAAACTCATTTGCCAATTATACCCCCATCTGCAAGATTATTAATGTCTTCTTGCCAATACCAATTGCTAATATTTTAGTCCTGCTGATTTGGTGGATGGAGGCATCTCTAGGCTGCTCTGTGTTGAAAACGTTATAAGTCTGGCAGGAAGTTTTTAAACTGGTCAGATTTGCTTGCAAACTCGGAAATGTTTTCAAACAAAACCTGAACAATGTCATAAGAAATAATAATCGAGAGAGATCACTCTGTGGTGTTTACAATTAGATGTGACTGGATCCGAGACTTTTTAACCCACAGACTGCAATCAATAAGGATAGGCAACAACACCTCCTCCACGATCATCCTCAACACCGGTGCCCCACAAGGCTGTGTCCCTGGAAAAAGATACAAAAGTCTGAGGTCACATACCAACGGACTCAAGAACAGCTTCTTCCCTGCTGCCATCAGACTTTTGAATGGACCTACCTTCTATTAAGTTGATCTTTCTCTACACCCCAGCTATGACTATAACACTATATTCTGCACCCTATCCTTTCCTTGATTTGATTTATTATTGTCACATGTATTAACACAGACAAAACATACCGTTCATAGAGAAGGAAATGAGACAGTGCAGAATGTAGTGTTACAGTCATAGCTAGGGTGTAGAGAAAGATCAACTTAATGCAAGGCAGGTCCATTCAAAAGTCTGATGGCAGCAGGGAAGAAGCTGTTCTTGAGTCGGTTGGTACGTGATCTCAGACTTTTGTACCTTTTTCCCGATGGAAGAAGAAGGTGGAAGAGAGAATGTCCGGCATGTGTGGGGTCCTTAATTATGCTGGCAACTTTGTCGAGGCAGCGGGAAGTGTAGACAGAGTCAATGGATGGGAGGCTAGTTTGCGTGATGGATTGGGCTACATTCACAACCTTTTGTAGTTTCTTGCGGTCTTGGGCAGAGCAAGAGCCATACCAAGCTGTGATACAACCAGAAAGAATGCTTTCTATGGTGCATCTGTAAAAGCTGGTGAGCGTCGTAGTGGACATGACAAATTTCCTTAGCCTTCTGAGAAACTAGAGGTATTGGTGGGCTTTCTTTACTATTGTGACAGCATGGGGGGGGGACCAGGACAGGTTGTTGTTGATCTGGACACCTAAAAACCTGAAGCTCACGACCCTTTCTACTTCCTTCTCCCCTGTGTACTCTGTGAATGGTATGTTTTGTCTGTACAGCGTGCAAGAAACAATTCTTTTCACTGTATACCAATACATGTGACAATAATAAATCAAATCAAATGTTTTAGAGCATACAAGTCATGGGGAGATTTAACAGAAAATTTATGAGGGGTTTTGATCAAGTAAATGGGGGATGGTGTTTCCACTCAGGGGAATGTACAGCTACTGGGTGCAATTTTGAGGTGATTGATGGACAAGGAATTAATTATACTCAGTGAGCTGTTATGATCTGAAATGTTCTGCCTGAAACATTTTAGAGTGCAAGTGCAAATTTCCACAGATCTGGATGATAAGGAAATCAATCCAGAATCCAGCCCATCGTTTCAGTGGCAGTGCTGCTGAGTTCCTGCTACCAGTACATTATCATCAAGATCCATTTCAGACTTGACATTGGAAATACTGGAAGTTTGGGCTGGAAAAAAGCTATCCCACAGATGTTCTGGTTGAGGGAAGGGAGGGGGAGCAAATATATGTATTGATATTGCATGTATGTATGTGGGTGGCACAGTGGTTAGCACTGCTGCCTCACAGCGCCAGGGACCCGGGTTTGATTCTGGTCACTGTCTGTGTGGAGTTTGCACATTCTCCCCGTGTCTGCATGGGTTTCCTCTGGATGCTCCGGTTTCCTCCCACAGTCCGAAAGATGTGCTGGTTAGGTGCACTGGGCCATGCTAAATTCTCTCTCGATATACCCGAACAGATGCCGGAGTGTGGCGACTAGAGGGTTTTCATATTAACTTCATTGCAATGTTAATGTAAGCCTACTTGAGACAAAAATAAATATAAATAAATAAATAATCTATTGGTGCTTCATAACCATAGATCACATTACGTGCACAGATCTTTAAAAGACATTTTAACATCATTGAACTGATGATTCAGGAAGTGTATCCAATGAATTGTTGAGCCATACAGATCAATAAATTCCAAGATTTGATCCCGGAGGTTTGTACAATTAGCTTAGCCCAGCTGGGGCGGCCTGGTGGCATGGCACTTAGCACTGCTGCCTCACAGCGCCAGGAACCCAAGTTTGATTCCAGCCTTGGGTAACTGTTTGAGTGGAGTTTGCATGTTCTCCCCGTGTCTTTGTGGGTTTCCTCTGGGTGCTTCAGTTTCCTCCCACACTCCAAAGGCATGCTGGTTAGGCGCATTGGCCCATGCTAAATTGCCCCTTAAGTGTCAGGGGGTGAGATGAGTAAATGTGTGGGGTTAAGGGGATAGGACCTGGGTGGGATTGTTGTCAGTGCAGGCTCAATGGGCCAAATGGTCTCCTTCTGTACCTTAGGAATTCTATGATTACCTGACCATTCATAACAAGAAGTCAGCAAATTATCCCAATTCATATGGTGATGACTACAGTTAAGCTATTAAGTCCAAAATGTTTGCAGTAAGTGAGATGGAGCAAACAATTTGTTGCTTCAACAATAACAAAAACTTATATTTGCATCATGCCTTTAACATAATTAAATGTCCCAAGAACATTCTGGGGTGCATTGTCAAAGCATGACTCCTAACTGTGCAATCACAGGGATATTGAGACACCCAGAATTAAAACTGCATGAACGAACAATGACTTCCTTTATGAAACTGCTTCTGCTAACTCTGGCAAGCTCCCCCTGTTGTTACAAATGTGCATAATGTTGGAAAAATGTTAGAATCGATTATTAAGGAAGTAACAGCAGGACATTTGGAAAATCACAATCTAATCAAGCAGAATCAGCATAGCATCAGGAAAAAAAATTGTCTGACTAATTTATTAGCATTTTCAAGGAAGTCTTAACCAGAGTGGATCGAGGGGAACCAGTAGATGTTGTATTTAGGGACTTCCAGAAGGCATTCAGCAAGGTACCTCACAAAAGGTTAAGTCATAAGACAAGAGCCCATGGTGTTGGGAGGTAGTACATTGACATGGATAGAGAATTGACTAATGGGCAGGAAACAGCAAGTGGGGATAAGGGGATCTTTTTCAGGTTGGTGACCTGTAACCAGTTCCACAGTGATCAGTGCTGTGACTGCAACTATTTACAATATATATTAATGACTCGGTGGAAGGAAGTGAATGAACTGTTGCCAAATTTGCAGACTACACAAAGCTAGGTTGAACTGCAAGTTGTGAGAGGGATACAAACAGTTTACAAAGAGATATTGGTAGGTTAAGTAAGTGGGCAAAAAGTTGGAAAATGGAGAATAATATAGGAAAATGTAAAGTTGTTCATTTTGGAAAGGAAACCAAAAGAACAGGGCCACACGGTGGCGCAGTGGTTAGCACTGCTGCCTCACAGCGCCAGCAACCCGGGTTCAATTCCCGGCCTGGGTCACCATCTGTGTGGAGTTTGCACATTTTCCCTGTGTCCGCGTGGGTTTACTCCGGGTGCTCCGGTTTCCTCCCACACTCCAAAAGATGTGTGGGTTAGGTGGATTGGCCATGCTAAATTATCCCTTAATATCAGAGGGACTAGCTAGGATAAATGCATGGGGTTATGGGGATAGGCCCTGGGTGGGATTGTGGTTGGTGCAGACTTGACGGGCTGAATGGCCTACTTCTGCACTGTCGGGATTCTATGATTCTAACAGAGTATTATTGAAATGGAGAAAAACTGCAGAAAGCTGCACAAAACAGAGAAAGCTAGCACACAGGTGCAGCAGGTAATCAGGAAGGCTATGTGAATGTTGGCCCTTATTTCTAGGGGGTTTTAATTTAAGAGTAGGGAAGTCTTGCTGCAACTGTACAAGGTGTTGATGAGACCACATCTGGAATACTGTGAGCAGTTTTGGTTTCCATATTTAAGAAAATATGTTACTTCATTGGAGGCAGTTCAGAGAAGATTCACTAGGATGATTCCCAATATGGAAGGGCTGTCTTTGATGAATGATTAGACAGGTTGGAATTTAGAAGAATAAGAGGTGATCTCATATAGGATTCTTAAGGGGATCGAGAGACTAAATGCTGAGAGGATCTTTCCCTTCATGAGAGAGTCTAGGACCAGAGGGCATAGTCTCAGAACCAAGTGGCACCAATTTAAGACTGAGATGAGGGGAAATTTCTTCTGTCCGAGGATTGAGAGTCTTTGGAACTCTTTGCCACAGAGAGCTGTGGGGGCAGAGTCCTTGTGTATATTTAAGGCTGAGATAGATTTTTGATCTGTAAGGGGATCAAGGGATTATGGGAAAAGGCCAGGAAAGTGGACATGAGGTATGTCGGATCAGCCATGAGCCTATTGAATGGCGGAGCAGGCTCGAGGGACCAAATAGTCTACTTCTGCTCCGATTTCATATGGTCTAATAATGGCTTCAAGGAAGCAAAATGAACATTGCACTTTTCAAAACACTATACATTACACTGGCCGCAAAAGGAGATATTTGGTCACGTGGCCAAAAGCTTGGTCCAAGATGTGGATCTTTGGAAGAGTCTTAAAAGAGGAAACGAAAATAGAAAAGGCAAAGAGTGCTTGGGCCTAGGCAAGTGGAGGTGCTGCCTCTGACTGGGCCTACAGCCTCTGGGATCCACTGCTGTTCACAATTAACAGCAGACCTGGAGGTGACTTCTTAATTGCCAGTGTAAAGTGGGGACCGGGAAATGGCTCTGCCCATCGACTATTGTTTTTAAAGAACATGGGATTGCAGCCCCCTATTGTTCATTCACAAGGCAAGAGATAAATCTCACTGTTGCCAACACAGAGCCACACGGCTAACATCTATTAGAAATTCCAAAATCCAGATCTTCCCACTTCAGGGAGCACAAGAGTGAAATCAGAGCAGCTGAAAAAGAATGAAACTGACAAGAAAACAGACCACGGAAATAAAAAATCAGCGTTGGTCGTTACAGCAAATAGAAATGAAAAGGCCTGAGACACTGTCACAGATAAAGCTTTGCACATGAACATTTCCTGTCATTCGAACTCTCTAAATTTAACCTTGACTCTCTGATGAATATTAATCAGAGAAAATTATATCTCCCTTGGTACCGTGTTCTGACTCTTGTTAGTTTCAAAGGCATGAATGTTTATTGCTGTTTAAGAACGAACTTCTATACAATTAACAATGCTTGGTTTTCTCAATTGCAAATACCGACACAAATTAAAAATGTTTTCTTTTCAAACAAAACAAAACATCCACTGCTGTGCAAAAAGGTTGCGTTAATAATTATGCCGACAAGCATGGAGTATTATTGCCATGTAGGACACTATCCCTTTAAGGCTTCATGCATCACTTCTACACCAGATTGGTATGTGTTTAATTTTTCCCATTTTCTTGGACTTTGCCAGACACTATCCTCTGAGTTGTGTACTTTGTTTTCATTGTATTTTGTAAAATTCAACCTAGAATATTAATTGAGGCGATGCAGTGTGATGGCACAATTGGTTATTTTTCAGAAACTGGAAACTCCTTCTAGCCCTGGAGGGTCTGGCTTCAGTTCGCAGCTTGTTATTAATGTAGGAATAATCAATTTCCTGGACAGCTGGAGACCAAGATTTGGAGTTTCTGCAGAACTTATCTCCTGGTGCAACTTAATTTGAAGAGATGGAAAAGTAGAATCATAGAATGGAAATAAACTGAATGTATTCGAATTTCTGGGGTCAGAGTAATTTGATTTTGATTCGATTTATTATTGTCACATATATTAATATACAGTGAAAAGTATTGTTTCTTGCGTGCTACACAAAGCATACCGTTCATAGAGAAGGAATCAAGGGAGTGCAGAATGTCGAGTTACAGTCATAGCTAGGGTGTAGAGAAAGATCAACTTAATGCAAGGTAGGTCCATTCAAAAGTCTGATGGCAGCAGGAAAGAAGCTGTCCTTGACTCGGCTGGTATGTGACCCCGGTATCTTTTTCCCGATGGAAGAAAGAATGTCCGGGGTGCGTGGAGTCTTTAATTATGCTGGCTGCTTTGCCAAGGCAATGGGAAGCATAGACAGTGTCAATGGATGGGAGGCTGCTTTGCGTAATGAATTGGGCTACATTCATGACCTTTTGTAGTTTCTTGCGGTCTTGGGCAGAGCAGGAGCCATACCAAGCTGTAATACAATCAGAAAGAATGCTTTCTATGGTGCATCTGTAAAAGTTGGTGAGAGAGGCGTAGCTGACATGCCAAATTTCCTTAGTCTTCTGAGAAAGTAGAGGTGTTGGTGGGCTTTCTTAACTATAGTGTCGGCATGGGGGAACCAGGACAGGTTGTTGGTTATTTGGACACCTAAAAACTTGAAGCTCTCGACCATTTCTACTTTGTTCCCATTGATGTCCATTACTTTGTTCCGGCCTCAGTGCTCAGCGCCAACAACTGCCAGTTTCCAGATGCAATTTTACATCTCATACGCTTCATCCTGGACCACAATATCTTCACCTTCAACAACCAGTTCTTCATCCAGACACACGGAACAGCCATGGGGACCAAATTTGCACCTCAATATGCCAACACCTTCATGCACAGGTTTGAACAAGACTTCTTCACCGCACGGGACCTTCAACCGGCGCTATACACTAGATACATCGATGACATTTTCTTCCTTTGGACTCATGGTGAACAATCACTGAAACAACTCTATGATGACATCAACAAGTTCCATCCCACCATCAGGCTCACCATAGACTACTCTCCGGAATCGGTTGCATTCTTGGACACGCGCATCTCCATTAAGGACGGTCACCTCAGCACCTCACTGTACCGCAAGCCCACGGATAACCTCACGATGCTCCACTTCTCCAGCTTCCACCCTAAACACGTTAAAGAAGCCATCCCCTACGGACAAGCCCTCCGAATACACAGGATCTGCTCGGATGAGGAGGATCGCAACAGACACCTCCAGACGCTGAAAGATGCCCTCATAAGAACAGGATATGGCGCTAGACTCATTGATCAACAGTTCCAACGTGCCACAGCGAAAAACCGCACCGACCTCCTCAGAAGACAAACACGGGACACAGTGGACAGAGTACCCTTCGTTGTCCAGTACTTCCCCGGAGCGGAGAAGCTACGGCATCTCCTCCGGAGCCTTCAACATGTCATTGATGAAGACGAACATCTCGCCAAGGCCATCCCCACACCCCCACTTCTTGCCTTCAAACAACCGCACAACCTCAAACAGACCATTGTCCGCAGCAAACTACCCAGCCTTCAGGAGAACAGTGACCAAGACACCACACAACCCTGCCACAGCAACCTCTGCAAGACGTGCCGGATCATCGACACAGATGCCATCATCTCACGTGAGAACACCATCCACCAGGTACACGGTACATACTCTTGCAACTCGGCCAACGTTGTCTACCTGATACGCTGCAAGAAAGGATGTCCCGAGGCATGGTACATTGGGGAAACTATGCAGACGCTGCGACAACGGATGAATGAACACCGCTCGACAATCACCAGGCAAGACTGTTCTCTTCCTGTTGGGGAGCACTTCAGCGGTCACGGGCATTCGGCCTCTGATATTCGGGTAAGCGTTCTCCAAGGCGGCCTTCGCGACACACGACAGCGCAGAGTCGCTGAGCAGAAACTAATAGCCAAGTTCCGCACACACAAGGACGGCCTCAACCGGGATATTGGGTTCATGTCACACTATTTGTAACTCCCACAGTTGCGTGGACCTGCAGAGTTTCACTGGCTGTCTTGTCTGGAGACAATACACATCTTTTTAGCCTGTCTTGATGCTCTCTCCACTCCCATTGTTTTGTTTCTTAAAGACTGGATTAGTTGTAAGTATTCGCATTCCAACCATTATTCATGTAAATTGAGTCTGTGTCTTTATAAGTTCTGTTTGTGAACAGAATTCCCACTCACCTGAAGAAGGGGCTTAGAGCCTCGAAAGCTTGTGTGGCTTTTGCTACCAAATAAACCTGTTGGACTTTAACCTGGTGTTGTTAAACTTCTTACTGTGTTTACCCCAGTCCAACGCCGGCATCTCCACCCCATTGATGTAGACAGGGGCATGTTCTCCACTACACTTCCTGAAGTCGATGATAATCTCCTTCATTTTTTTGACATTGAGGGAGAGATTATTGTTGCCGCACCAGTTCACCAGATTCTCTATCTCATTCCTGTACTCTGTCTTGTCATTGTTTGAGATTCGACCCACTACGGTGGTGTCGTCAGCAAACTTGAAAATCGAGTTGGAGGGGAATTTGGCCACACAGTCATAGGTGTATAAGGAATATAGTAGTGGGCTGAGAACACAGCCTTGTGGGGCACTGGAGTGAGGATGATCATGGAGAAGGTGTTGTTGCCTATTCTTACTGATTGTGGTCTGTGGGTTAGGAAGTTCAGGATCCAGTCGCAGAGGGAGGTGCCGAGGCCCAGGCCACGGAGTTTGGAAATGGATTTTGTAGGAATAATGGTGTTGAAGGCTGAACTGTAGTCAATAGAAAGGAGTCTGACATAGGTGACTTTGTACCTAGCTGTTCCAGGGTTGAATGCAAGGCCAGGGAGTTGGCATCTGCTGTGGACCTGTTGCGGCGATCAGCAAACTGTAGTGGATCCAGGCGGTCCGGGAAGCTGGATCTGATTCATGCCATGACCAGCCCTTCAAAGCACTTCCTAATGATGGGTATCAAAGCCAATGGACAATAGTCATTAAGGCACGCTGCTTGGCTTTCCTTTAATACTGGGATAATTAATTAATATATTTTAGGGGGCTTTCAGGTGTTAGTTCCCAGTTCCAGTAGAGAGCCATCTTGAGGACAATGGCCAGTTTAGTTAGGACTTAAATTCCGCAGAGATCCCAGTGATTCCTGCACCCCAGCTGTAAGATGAGACCAGCCAAGATTCCAGGCAGACGGTAGAGAGACCCATCCCAATTGGGAAACGGCCATTTCTATCAGCTTCCGTTTTGGCTTGCTGTCAGCAGAATTTTGGTTTCTCCTCCTTGCAATGCAAATGACAGAGCAGACTATAAATGAAGCCAAGAACAGGGATTGGCTGGGAGTTTCCACTGTCCAGTCTGAAAGGGGATCCCAGTGTTGCAGTGGTGGCTGGTGAGATCATTAAGGTGCAGCACCTTGACGACCACAAGTGGGCCCCATCAATGGCATCCAAATTTAGTGAGTGGTTTTGATCGCTGGAGTTTTGAGAAACATTATTTAAGGAAATGCATTCAGTTTGGGTGGGGGAGGGGAGGGTGCAGGTGATGGGTGGTAGTGGTGGTGAAGTTGGTGGGGAAGGATTGAACCAGTGGCTGGCCTAGGAGGATCTGTGCAAACCAGAGTCCCTCTGAATACACAGGGCACGCAGGTGCCAGCTGTATGCCACCAGCCTGACGTAACCACTCATATCCCAACAAATGTTTGCATCACAGGGTTTGTTTTAAAGGAACAGTTGGACTGTGCTTAGTTCTCAAAGTTATTTATTAGTCAGTGCAATAGAAATAATAACACATCAGCAAATTGGAATCAACTCAAACTCCACACATTTTAATGTATCCAACGTCAGAGGCAGTCTCGTGTGATGCCAATCGGACCAACATGTACTTGCAGGCATTTCTCAATGCAAAATGTTACTGGCATCTATGAAGTGAATGAAGAGTGAATTTCATTGTCGACTGATAGTAAAGACAGCTTCACTGCCTTGCTGGAGGTGTCACATTTATATGGAAGGGTCCACGACAATAAGATAATGAGGGGCATGGACAAAAATTATGAGGGACATGGAGAGAGTGGACAGTCCGAATCTTTTTCCCCCAGGGTGGAAGAGTCAATTACTAGGGGACATAGGTTTAAGATGCGAGGGGCAAGGTTTAAAGGAGATGTACAAGGCAAGTGTTTTTTACACCGAGGGTGGTGGGTGCCTGGAACTCGCTGCCGGGGGAGGCAGTGGAAGCAGATACGATAGTGACTTTTAAGGGGCGTCTTGACAAATACATGAATAGGATGGGAGTAGAAGGATATGATCCCTGGAAGGGTAGGGGGTTTTAGTTGTCGGGCAGCATGGTCGGTGCAGGCTTGGAGGGCTGAAGGGCCTGTTCCTGCGCTGTAATTTTCTTTGTTGTTTGTATAAAAGTCAGCTCCCTGAGGTGGCATTTTGATTTCCAAGTTTTAAGAGTTAAATTCCTGCTTGCCTTAGCTGTGTCACTCTCTTTGAAAGAACTGGCTGAATTGATGTATACAAAGCAAAGACTCCTGAGGCACGCAGGGGATAATCAACATTGAATCCTTGATAGAATTCTGCCCAGAGAGAAGGACAGTGAAATGCATTCCATGGTATTTCAGATTGCTTATTTGTTCACAGAGCCACCATGAAAACACTTTGATATTAAACAAGTAGATAACCTTGGAACACATTCATTCCGTGAGATTGATACCAGTGGAGACGCAATATGCCACAAATACTCTGATGGACAAAAATAAACACAGACAGCCTATGGTCAGTCATGAAAGGTAGCCTCCAATGGGATCCTCATAAGATTAACATTGTTCCAGTATCTCTTTCATGTTGTTTGCTAAATGATACATAAAAGGCTCCAAAAGGAAATTATTTGAATACAACATTAACTCACAAGAGTGAAATAGAAATAAAATACAATAGATGCAATTTGTAAGAAAGTATTTTCCATAATTTGTAAGACAAAAGCAAAATACTGTGGATGCTGGAATCTGAAACAAACACAGAAAATGCTGGGAAATCTCAGCAAGGTCTGACAGCATCTGGGGAGGGAGAACTGAGTCTGGATGACCCTTCATCGTTCACACATTCTGATCACATTCTGTCTACACTTCCCGCTGCCTCGGCGAAGCAGCCAGCATAATTAAGGACTCCACGCACCCGCACGCACGTTCCCTCTTCCACCTTCTTCCGTCGGGAGAAAGATACAAAAGTCTGAGGTCACGTACCAACCGTGTCAAGAACAGCTTCTTTCCTGCTGCCCATCAGACTTTTGAATGGACTTACCTTGCATTAAGTTGATCTTTCTCTACACCCTAGTTATGACTGTAACAACTGCATTCTGCACTCTCTCGTTTTCTTCTCTATGGACGGTATGCTTTGTCTGTACAGCGCACAAGAAACAATACTTTTCACTGTATGCTAATACATGTGACAATAATAAACCAAATCAAATTAATGGACACATTTAGCACCTTTCTCAGCCTTTTTCATCCTCATGTACATTCCCTTTGTCCCATTACGGCCACCACCCATCCCCCTGCCCCTCACCCTCATAGTATATTTTCTTTGTTATCAGTTCTGACGAAGGATCATCCAGACTCAAAATGTTGGTTCTATTGTCTCTCCACAGATGCTGAGATTTTCCAGCATTTTCTGTTTTTGTTACATTAATACTGTTTATTACTTGGAGTTACCCAAAGGGTTGTGAATCTGTGGAATTCCCTGCCCAGTGAAGCAGTTGAATCTACCTCGTTGGATGTTTTTAAGGCAAGGATAGATACATTTTTGAAGAGTCAAGGAGTTAAGGGTTATGGGGAGCAGGCGGGTAAGTGGAACTGAGTCCACGAAAAGATCAGCCATGATCTTATTGAATGGCAGAGCAGGCTCGAGGGGCCAGAGGGCCTGCTCCTGCCCTAGCTCTTAAAGTTAATTTATTCATCACAAGTAAGGCTTACATTAACACTGCAATGAAGTTACCGTGAAATTCCCCTAGTCGCTACAGTCTGGCGCCTGCTCGGGTCAATGCACCTAACCAGCACATCTTTCAGAATGTGGGAGGAAACCAGAGCACCCAGAGGGTACCCACGCAGACACGGGGAGAATGTGCAAACTCCACACAGACAGTGACCCAAGCCGGGAATCGAACCCAAGTCCCTGGTGCTGTGAGGCAGCAGTGCTAACCATTGTGCCACTGTGCCACCTTTTCTCCACTGGTGATAGGTCCATACAATCCACTGTCTGAGGTGATGTACATTGACAGTCCAACAGCAATTAAATGTATTTAGACCACCAGCTTGTCTACATCTGTGTTAATATCTAACATGCAGTATTAATGGTCACCCTATTACTCTCCCAACTCTTACTTTATTAAATACTTGCATTCTGACATGAAAGCTCCTATTTTTCACGTAACTGGTGTGTATCAAGCAAATGTCAGCTACATTACTCATTTTCTCGAAGGCCTTGCCCAGAGCATTTTCACAGTCAGTTGCTGTTGTGGAAACATTAGAATCAAAGTCAGTAACGAGGAGTGGTGGTTCGTACAAAACATACTGATGAGGCAATAGTCCGAAACCAGCATTAGAGTTCCTTGAGGATGAAATTAGTCCTCGATGTTAGTACCAAACTAGCATTACTGGGCATTTTGCAGGATATCGGGCAGGTCGTAGGCTGCTGCATTTCAATTATAATAAAAGGGTCTTTACACTGAAAGCTATTGATGGATACAGGGAAAAACTAGGCTTACAATTACTATTTAATATTATTTATAAGGCTAACTTCAGCAAATGAGTGAGCAGAAGGTGACCGGCTAAAGGCTAGCCAACAATTGTTTTTTATCCTCAGTTTGTGACCTTTTTGATTACAAATAGGGTGTAAAGTTGCTTGTTTAAAGCGAAAGTTTATTTATTAGTCACAAGTAAGGCTTACATTAACACTGCAATGAAGTTACTGTGAAATTCCCCTAGTTACCACACTCCGGCGCCTGTTCAGGTCAATGCACCTAACCAACACGTCCTTCAGCTGTGGGAGGAAACTGGAGCACCCGGAGGAAACCTACGCAGTCACAGGGAGAACGTGCAAACTCCACACAGACAGTGATCCAAGCCAGGAACCGAACCCAGGTCCCTGGTACTGTGAAGCAGCAGTGCTAACCACTGTGCCACCGTGCTATCCCTAAGGTCTAAGTGGCGTCTTACTGTAATGCAACTGATGATTGCTGGTTCTTTAGAATATCATTGAATCCCTACAAAGCAGAAGAGTCTGCATCGAATCTCTGACAGAGTGTCTTATCCAGGCCCTCCATCCATTGACTCCATCTACACTTCCCACTGCCTCAGTAAAGCAGCCAGCACCCCGAACATTCTCTCTTCCACCTTCTCCCGTCGGGAAAAAGATACAAAAGTCTGAGGTCACGTACCAGCCGACTCAAGAACAGCTTCTTCCCTGCTGCCATTTGAATGGACCTACCTCGCATTAAGTTGATCTTTCTCTGCACCCTAGCTATGCTGTAACACTACATTCTGCACACTCTTGTTTCCTTCTCTATGAACGGTATGCTCTGCCTGTTTAGTGCACAAGAAACAATACGTTTCACTGTATGCTAATACATGTGACAATAATAAATCAAATCAAAACCTCTCCCCCACCCTGTTAACCCACACATTTACCATGGCTAATACATCTAACCTAGACATCTTTGGGGGAATTTAGCATTGCCAAGCAACCTAACCTGCGCATCTTTGGAGTGCAGGAGGAAACCGGAGCACCCGGGGTAAACCCATGCAGACACGGGGAGAATGTGCAAACTCCACACAATCACCCAAGGCTGGAATTGAACCCAGATCCCTGGAGCTGTGAGGCAGCAGTGCTAACCACTGTGCCACCGTGCTGCCTATTGAATGTGTAGAAATTTGGCAGTTTGTAATGACCCTGACATAATGGTGGAATCAGGGACTCGTGGTGGGGAAGGTGTTGACGCAAACAAATCTTGGAGGTGATTGGCCAAACTTGCTGTCGATACGTCCTGCTGTAGGGAGGGTTGACGAGGTGAAAATGAGCCAATCAGAAAGCATATACATGGCAGGGGGAGGTTGCAGAGACCAATTTAAGACGGCATTCCTTAAACTTGAGGCCATCACTGCAGTCGGACAAGGAAGGGGGATAGCTTGGTCAGCTGTCTGAACAAGTGGACAAGGGCATATCAACCACCCAATCATGCCTGTTTCTCAGGCAGAGCAAGACACCAAGGCACAGGGTGAGTGGTCACTAGTGTAAATATTATTAAATAGTCTATAGCAGAAATCAAATAATAACGTGCATTTGCTTTTGGCGAAGTTTTGAGTTTTAGATCATTGATATCCAGAGTAAACCTCCAAACCCAGGTGGGAGGAACAGCTGACAGGTTGCAAAATGGGCTGCTGGTTCTTAGTTCTATACCAGTGGCCAAGAGCAACTTAAAATTTATTTATTCGTGTCACAAATAGGCTTATATTAACACGGCAATGAAAGTTACTGTGAAAATCCCTTAGTCACCACATTCTGGCGCCTGTTCGGGTACACTGAGGGAGAATTTAGCATGGCCAATGCACCGAACCAAAACGCCTTTTGGACTGTGGGAGGAAACTGGAGCACCCGGAGGAAACTCACGCAGACGCGGGGAGAGCGTGCAGACTCTGCACAGACCGTCACCCAAGCTGGGAATCGAACCCGGGTCCCTGGCATCATGAGGCAGCAGTGTTAAACATTGTGTCACCATGCTGCCCATCCAGAATGTCTGTTAACTTGATATGTTACATGTGCCCAGGATGGTCACATAGCAAGAGAACCTTTGGGAGAATGAGTCTAAAGACTGAAAGCAAACTACAAACTGTTGCTGCAATATTGTCCACATTGAGTGACTGGTAAACTAGTAAGGCATCTTGAATGTTAATGGAGAGCAGTTTATCTCTACGGATCAAATCCGATGAAATATCTACTCTATTGTAAGTTTGTCGGCAAAGGCAGTTCTGTTTGAAGATGTGTCAAGGAATCTCCACAAACTTCCCTTTACAAAAAAGTAATCTTGACAGAAAAGTGGGAATGCAGAGAAACGCATCACTCCTTATTAGCCACGAAGGCTTTCCGGACGCGTGGAAAAAGGAAAAGCTGGATAAACTCAGCAGGTCCGGCAGCATCATGGGGAGTGAAATTGAGTTCACGTTTTGGGTCTGTGTGACTCTTCAGAGCTGCAGAGAGATGGAAATGAGTTTGACCGTATAGTTGGGAGGGTGGAGGGGGGGGGGGGGGGGGGGGCGGGGGGGGATGGAGGAAGAGGAGAAGGAGCAGAATGGAAGGTCAGGGATAGTTCGGAACTAAGTAAACATTATCCAGAGCTTATCCATCATTTTCTGCTTTTATTTCAGATTTCCAGCATCCACAGTATTTTGGCTTTAGTATATTTTACAGTCTCGGTCCCAGAATAATCTTTGCTGTTCTACTCTTGACCTCTCCACAACAAATTAATTCCCCTTCATAAAGATGACAACAGAAATTCTAATTGCCTTCACAGACACTTAGGCCAGAATTTTCCCGGCTCGCCTGCCACAGGAATCAGAGAAGGCGAGGGGCGGAGCACGGGAAGGTCCGTTGACCTCGGGCGGGATTTTACGGTTTTGGGACAAGCGAGGCTGTAAAATTCTGCCCTTCATGTGTTCACATCCCATTACAGTGTCAGCTTTTGGACCAGTTTGGGATTTTTGTCCTGTATGGCTCGGTAGGATTTTGATTGAGTTCATGTCAACAAGCCCAACTCCTCACCAATTGTTTTGATATCTAAAATTTACAGCACTTTCACCTATTAATTGGGAAAGAACAGGAATTGAGAGAGTGCATTCCATCATCACTGGTACCCTGTTCATGGAAAAGCTCCCAGTTCTGGTCATTCATCATAGACTGGTTATTCTGGTTTGTGTCATTAGCTTTGAGGCAATAGGATCCATTAAGCTCCGCTCATTTTTTTCCATTATGATAAATGATGTACAGTCGGCTACTTACCTTAACTAGAAACATAGAAAATAGGTGCAGGAGTAGGCCATTTGGCCCATCCAGCCTGCACCACCATTCAATATGATCATGGCTGATCATGCACTCTCAGTATCCCACTCCTGCTTTCTCTCCATATCCCTTGATCCCTTTAGCTGCAAGGACCACAACCAGCTCCCTCTTGAATATATATAATGAACTGGCCTCAACAGTTTTCTGTGATAGAGAATTCCACAGGTTCACAACTCTCTGAGTGAAGAAGTTCTTCCTCATCTCAGTCCTGAATGGCTTACCCCTTATTCTTAGACTGTGAGCCCCGGTTCTGGACTTCCTGAACATTGCAAACATTCTTCCCACATCTAGCCTGTCCAGTCCCATCACGATTTTATGTTTCCATGAGATCCCCTCTTATTCTTCTAAATTCCAGTGAGTATAAGAACATAAGAACATAAGAAATAGGAGCAGGAGTAGGCCATCTAGCCCCTCGAGCCTGCCCCGCCATTCAATAAGATCATGGCTGATCTGACGTGGATCAGTACCACTTACCCGCCTGATCCCCATAACCCTTAATTCCCTTACCGATCAGGAATCCATCCATCCGCGCTTTAAACATATTCAGCGAGGTAGCCTCCACCACCTCAGTGGGCAGAGAATTCCAGAGATTCACCACCCTCTGGGAGAAGAAGTTCCTCCTCAACTCTGTCTTAAACCGACCCCCCTTTATTTTGAGGCTGTGTCCTCTAGTTTTAACTTCCTTACTAAGTGGAAAGAATCTCTCCGCCTCCACCCTATCCAGCCCCCGCATTATCTTATAAGTCTCCATAAGATCCCCCCTCATCCTTCTAAACTCCAACGAGTACAAACCCAATCTCCTCAGCCTCTCCTCATAATCCAAACCCCTCATCTCCGGTATCAACCTGGTGAACCTTCTCTGCACTCCCTCCAATGCCAATATATCCTTCCTCATATAAGGGGACCAATACTGCACACAGTATTCCAGCTGCGGCCTCACCAATGCCCTGTACAGGTGCATCAAGACATCCCTGCTTTTATATTCTATCCCCTTCGCCATATAGGCCAACATCCCATTTGCCTTCTTGATCACCTGTTGTACCTGCAGACTGGGCTTTTGCGTCTCATGCACAAGGACCCCCAGGTCCCTTTGCACGGTAGCATGTTTTAATTTGTTTCCATTGAGATAGTAATCCCATTTGTTATTATTTCCTCCAAAGTGTATAACCTCGCATTTCTCAACGTTATACTCCATTTGCCATATCCTCGCCCACTCACTCAGCCTGTCCAAATCTCTCTGCAGATCTTCTCCGTCCTCCACACGATTCACTTTTCCACTTATCTTTGTGTCGTCTGCAAACTTCGTTACCCTACACTCCGTCCCCTCCTCCAGATCATCTATATAAATGGTAAATAGTTGCGGCCCGAGTACCGATCCCTGCGGCACGCCACTAGTTACCTTCCTCCAACCGGAAAAACACCCATTTATTCCGACTCTTTGCTTCCTGTCGGATAGCCAGTCCCCAATCCACTTTAACACACTACCCCCAACTCCATGTGCCCTAATCTTCTTCAGTAGCCTTTTAGGGGCACCTTATCAAACGCCTTTTGGAAATCCAAAAACACCGCATCCACCGGTTCTCCTCCATCAACCGCCCTAGTCACATCTTCATAAAAATCCAACATGTTCGTCAAGCACGACTTTCCCCTCATGAATCCATGCTGCGTCTGATTGATCGAACCATTTCTATCCAGATGCCCTGCTATCTCCTCTTTAATAATGGATTCCAGCATTTTCCCTACTACAGACGTTAAGCTGACCGGCCTATAGTTACCCGCCTTTTGTCTCCTTCCTTTTTTAAACAGCGGCGTAACATTAGCCGTTTTCCAATCAACCGGCACTACCCCAGAATGCAACGAGTTTTGATAAATAATCACTAACGCATCCACTATTACCTCTGACATTTCTTTCAATACCCTGGGATGCATTCCATCCGGACCCGGGGACTTATCCACCTTCAGTCCCATTAGTCTACCCAGCACTGCCTCTCTGGTAACATAAGCCCATATGAATTTTTCTTCATATGTCAGTCCTGCCATACAGATGCTGTAAATCTACTATCAAAAGGATGATATTTAATTTAAGGTGGCACAGTTGATTCACAGCTCTGCAGATTAATCCTCTGCATAGAGAACAAAGAGTGAGTGATCATAAGACTTTCGCTGTCTCCTTTTCTCCCAGTAGGGGCCAGTGTGAATTAGCCAAGTAGATTGAAAGGCTCCATACATATAGTGTCGACCCCCATGCCAACACTATCGTTAAGAAAGCCCACCAACATCTCTACTTTCTCAGAAGACTAAGAAAGTTTGGCATGTCCACTACGACTCTCGCCAACTTTTACAGATGCACCATAGAAAGATTCCTTTCTAGTTGTATCACAGCTTGGTATGGCTCCTGCTCTGTAAGAAACTACAAAAGGTCGTGAATGAAGCCCAGTCCATCACGCAAACCAGCCTCCCACACTTGACTCTGTCTACTCTTCCTGCCACCTCGGAAAAGCAGCCAGCATAATTAAGGACCTCATGCACCCCGGACATACTCTCTTCCACCTTCTTCCATCGGGAAAAAGATACAAAAGTCTGAGGTCATGTACCAACCGACTCAAGAACAGCTTCTTCCCTGCTGCCATCATACTTTTGAATGGACCTACCTCCCTGTAATTTGGTCTTTCTCTACACTCTAGCTATGACTGTAACGCTACATTCTGCACTCTCTCCTTTCCTTTTTTATGAATGCTGTACTTTATCTGTATAGCGCGCAAGAAACAATACTTTTCACTGCATATTAATACATGTGACAATAATAAATGAAAAAATCAAATGTGTACAGCTTTTAACTGAAGAATGAGAGCCAGTTAACTAAGTAACAAGTAATTTGCAATTGAGTGTTGATTAAAATATTGACAATGTTGCACATTTCTATTTTGTTCCTTACATGTTCAATGGAACATGAACAAGTTTGTTGGTTGATAATTGTGCCAGAATTGTGCCAGCTATATAAGACCCTCGTCAGACCCCACTTGGAGTACTGTGCTCAGTTCTGGTCGCCTCACTATAGGAAGGATGTGGAAAAGATTGAAAGGGTACAGGGGAGATTTACAAGGATGTTGCCTGGATTGAGTGGCCTGCCTTATGAGGATAGGCTGAGGGAGCTCGGTCTTTTCTCCTTGGAGAGACGAAGGATGAGAGGAGACCTAATAGAGGTGTATAAGATGTTGAGAGGCATAGATCGGGTGGACTCTCAGAGGCTTTTTCCCAGGGTGGAAATGTCTGCTACGAGAGGACACAGGTTTAAGGTGCTGGGGGTAGGTACAGGGGAGATGTTAGAACATAGAACATAGAACATAGAACATTACAGCGCAGAACAGGCCCTTCGGCCCACGATGTTGCACCGACCAGTTAAAAAAAAACTGTGACCCTCCAACCTAAACCAATTTCTTTTCGTCCATGAACCTATCTACGGATCTCTTAAACGCCCCCAAACTAGGCGCATTTACGACTGATGCTGGCAGGGCATTCCAATCCCTCACCACCCTCTGGGTAAAGAACCTACCCCTGACATCGGTTCTATAACTACCCCCCCTCAATTTAAAGCCATGCCCCCTCGTGCTGGATTTCTCCATCAGAGGAAAAAGGCTATCACTATCCACCCTATCTAAACCTCTAATCATCTTATATGTTTCAATAAGATCCCCTCTTAGCCGCCGCCTTTCCAGCGAAAACAATCCCAAATCCCTCAGCCTCTCCTCATAGGATCTCCCCTCCATACCAGGCAACATCCTGGTAAACCTCCTCTGCACCCTCTCCAAAGCCTCCACATCCTTCCTGTAATGTGGGGACCAGAACTGCACACAGTACTCCAAGTGCGGCCGCACCAGAGTTGTGTACAGTTGCAACATAACGCTACGACTCCTAAATTCAATCCCCCTACCAATAAACGCCAAGACACCATATGCCTTCTTAACAACCTTATCTACTTGATTCCCAACTTTCAGGGATCTATGCACACATACACCTAGATCCCTCTGCTCCTCCACACTATTCAAAGTCCTCCCGTTAGCCCTATACTCAACACATCTGTTATTCCTACCAAAGTGAATTACCTCACACTTCTCCGCATTAAACTCCATCCGCCACCTCTCGGCCCAACTTTGCAACCTGTCTAAGTCTTCCTGCAAACTAGGGGTAAGTTTTTCACACAGAGGGTGGTGGGCGAGTGGAATCGGCTGCCGTCAGTGGTGGTGGAGGCAAACTCAATAGGGTCTTTTAAGAGACTCCTGGATAAGTACATGGAGCTTAATAGGATGGAGGGTTATAGGTAGGTCTAGAAGATAGGGATGTGTTCGGCACAACTTGTGGGCCGAAGGGCCTGTTTGTGCTGTAGTTTTTCTATGTTTCTAACTCACTCCAGAACATTTCAGTCCACCTACTTTAAAGACAGGAAAACAAAAATGGCAAAACATAGAAGATGATTGTATCAAGTCGGTGTAACAAAAGTAGCGTTTACTGGTCTAGCCTGCCATTAATTGAAGAGCAGGCAGCAAAGTTCCCCTTCAGAATGGAGATCCACTTATAGGAGTGACCTGTGATTCTGACATGAGCTGGAATACCTAATGTACCCATTTGAAATTTAAAACAGTGCTATTTTTATGTAGATGTTTGTCCATTTCTAACATTTATAACTATTGTTTACCGCAGATTCAAAGTGATTTGCTTGACTAAATGGTCAATTAGATGTTTCGTGCTCATCCGGACAAAATAACTCTTTCTCGATAGGTTTCTGCAGCCAGATTGATAGGCGAATTGTCTGTCAGCTAAGAAAGAATTTGGAAAGTGGATCTAATCTTCAGGTCATGAGGGAAAAGGGGGAGGTGGTGGGGGGGGGGGGGGGGGGGGGAGAGGGTGCAGGGTGGTTGATTTGGACATTGCAGAGGAATGGGGTGGCACAATGACACAGTGGTTAGCACTGCTGCCTCACAGCTCCAGGGACCTGGGTTCAATTCCAGCTTTGGATGACTGTATGGAGTCTGCGTGTTCCCCCCGTGTCTGCGTGGGTTTCCTCCGGTGCTCTAGTTTCCTCCCACAGTCCAAAGACGTGCAGATTAGGTGGAATGGCCATGCTAAATTGCCCCTTAGTGTCCCTAGATGTGTAGGTTAGATGGTTTAGCCATGGTAAATCTTTGGGGTTATAGAGTTAGGGTAGGGGAGAGGGCCTAGGTAGGATACTCTGTCAGAGAGTCGGTGCAGATTTGTTGGACTGGAAGTCCTTTTGTGCACTGTAGGGATTCTATGATTATTACTGTAGCTAGATGCAGGTGAAGATAAATTTCTTTAGTCTGGGAAAATATTCCTACCCTTCCTGACCCACAAGCAGTGCAAAAAATGCACTTTCCATGTTGATCCAGTCCTCCTCACTTCCTTTTGCCTGCTTAGATTGTCAAAGCTCATGAATCTTGACATGCAAGTGCTAAGAAAAGTCACTGTCAGCTGTTAGAACCGGTGATCATTTTATTGAAGGTGTTACTTTTTATTGTTTGTGATCATTTATATTTAAAGTTTATTTATTAACATCACAAGTAGGCTTACGTTAACACTGCAATGACGTTACTGCGAAAATCCTCGAGTCGCCACACCTGTTCGGATACACTGAGGGAGAATTTAGCATGGCCAATGCACCTGACCAGCACATCTTTCGGACTGTGGGAGGAAACCGGAGCACCCGGAGGAAACCCACACAGACACGGGGAGAACATGCAAACTCTGCACAGACAGTGATGCAAGCTGGGAATCGAACTCGGGTCCCTGGAGCTGTGAGGCAGCAGTGCTAACCATTGTGCCACCTATTTGTACATGAGTGTGTGTGTTTTCTTACCCTGAGGGTGAATGAGTCAGTTTTGCTTACCCAGCAGCAAGCCTTTTGTATTTAAGAAGGGAAACAAATTAGTTTATTTTTCCACTCCCTTTCCCTTCAGTTTACTAAAGGAACCTATGTCGACTGACCCACAGGCCTGAATTTTCAGGCTGGCAAGTACTCCAACAGTCCGCTGCCATTTCACACTCAAGTAAGTGGTGATTGGCATCACGAGGGCCTTCCTTCTGGCCTTGGATGGAAGTCCCAACGTGGAGAGCTGTCAGTCAACCTGATCGGCCAACAGCTGTCCAGCTCTTTGAGTAAGAAGTTTAACAACACCAGGTTAAAGTCCAACAGGTTTATTTGGTAGCAAAAGCCACACAAGCTTTCGAAGCTCTAAGCCCCTTCTTCAGGTGAGTGGGAATTCTGTTCACAAACAGAGTTTACAAAGACACAGACTCAATTTACATGAACAGAATTCCCACTCACCTGAAGAAGGGGCTTAGAGCCTCGAAAGCTTGTGTGGCTTTTGCTACCAAATAAACCTGTTGGACTTTAACCTGGTGTTGTTAAACTTCTTACTGTGTTTACCCCAGTCCAACGCCGGCATCTCCACATCATGACTACGATCGACACCGCTCTTTGAGGCACAGCATTGCAGTGGCCAGAAGTGGTACTGCAGTGCCATGCCCGAGTCAAAGTCCCAGGACCGCAATCCAGGTAAGTACCAGGTGTCCCGGGGCTGGGAATGCTCTGGGGGAATTGGGAGAGGGAGTGATCTCAGTGTGAGGGGTAGGCTGAATGAGCTGGGGCTCCCAGGTCCTGGAGGAGAGGGCGCCCCAAATCTGAAGGGGCTTCAGACTTAAGGCCTTCCACTCCTCACCACTGAGATTGTGAACTTTCTCTTTTTGGCAGCCTGATGCAACCGGCACCCGTGAGCTTAAAAATTGAGGCTGGGCAAGAAAAGACCCTTAAGTTGGACTTGAGCGGGCTTCCGGTCTGAGGCCCTGTCCACCCTATTGGGAACCTGCATCTGGGTTGGGACTGGTGGGATTCCGAAGGGAACCATATCCATGCAAATTTGCACTATCCCCTCCACCTCAGAACCCATTGCGAAGGGCGTGGAAGTCTAATGACCAACCTTCCTTTAGAACGAGAATGTCAGTTCTATTCTCTCTCCAGAGGCTGTCAGACTGGCTGAGATTTTCCATCATTTTCTGTTGTTGTTTCAGACTCCAGCATCCGCAGTAATTTGCACGTATCTCATATATATATATATATATATATATATAAAGGTGAATAGTTGAAATAGGTACAGATGAAGATAAAAACAAAACTCGTAAAAATGGAATGGATTTCAGTTTCTGTTTCAACACAGCCTATTATTTCAGAATTCTTTTGCTACGTTGTCTGAAGTTAAGGCCTTGCAATTCGAGGTGTTTCAATGGCTTTGTTAGTCAATCTGCTGAAGATCGGTTTCCACTAGTCAGCTTGGAACCAGGAGTGAGGGAGAGAGGAAATTCCTTATTTCTCTCCCAAGGAACTGTGGTGTGGCCTTTGTTTAGCCTGGTTGATTACAGCAGTTTGATGGCTGTGCGTGTTGGCCTCTGTGTGTGATGAGGTTCCACAATGGAGTTCTGTCTGCTCGCAGCAGTTTGCAACATTTTTAACATGCAGGGAGTAGCAATGGCTACTGTATCATGTGACCCGCAACAAATACCAAGTCCACTTCCAAATAATTTCTTCTCTCAGAGGGTAGTGAATCTGTGGAATTTTTTTACTGCAGAGGGCTGTAGCGGTTGGATCCTTAAGATAGACAGGTTTTTAGTTAGTAAGGGAATTCAGAGTTATGGGCGGCATGGTGGCACAGTGGTTAGCACTGCTGCCTCACAGCGATTCCTGGTTTGGGTCACTGCCTGTGTGGAGTCTGCACGTTCACCCTGTGTCTGCGTGGGTGTGGTGAACCATCGTTGGTTCCCACTGTGGGATTGTTCTAATGTTGTTGTTGGGCTAGGGTGGGATTGATACACCTGTGGTTGTTACTGTTGTGGCACATCCCAGTCGGGCTCCGCCTCCTGGGAGAGGTATAAGACCCCTTGCTCGGGCAGGACCTCTTCAGTCTGGGATAGTGTGTTAAAGTTCTGTTAGTTCCATTGTTAGTTAATAAAAGCCTTCTTTTACCGAAGCTTCGTGCCTCGTGTCCAATTGATGCGCATCAGTGGGTTTCCTTCGGGTGCTCCGGTTTCCTCCCACAGTCCGAAAGTTGTTCTAGTTAGGTGGACTGGCCATGCTAAATTCTCCCTCAGTGTACCCGAACAAGCGCCGGAGTTTGGCGACTGGAGGATTTTCACACTAACTTCATTGCCATGTCAATGCAAGCCTACTTATGATACTAATAAATAAACTTTAAACTTAAAGGGGTAAGGAGAGTAAGTGGACTTGAGGATCAGCATATCAGATCAGTCATGATCTCATTGAATGGCAGAGCAGAATCAATGGGCTGAATGGTCTACTTCTGCCCCAAAGTAATTTTAATTATAGCCTGAATCCTCCTCCCCTCTGCTGTGATGGTTTTTCACACTTTAAAACATCGCATCAGTCAATGTCTCTGTGTGCAAATGGAAACCATCAAAGTCAATGGCGTCTATTTACATTTAGTCGAGAACACATTGAATTCTCAAACGTCTCTCATGTCTGAGAGTTCATCCTCTTTTCTCTCCTCGTGGGATCAGAGATTTTGGACACAGCAGGGACACTTGCCCGCTGAGGAGACTACAAAGTCTGCCTGAAAATTGCGGCCTGCCAGTTCCTCCAGAACCAATAGCGAGATGCTTCTCCAGTTACTTCTGCAAGGGGGCTTTTCTTAATTTTGCCAAAATAATTTTGCCTCTTTTCTTTCTGGGGTTCAACGTCTGGTTTAATTTCTGCCTGTTCTGGAGGACTTTTACCAGGGTTTGGGTGTCAGAATGGCTGGTTTTTGTATGACATGAAGTTCAAACTGGAAACACTGGACACCATATTTTCAGTCCTTTATTTCCCCCACCTTATTGCCATTCCCATCACATTGCTCCTTTGCCTTTTGGTGTTCCAAATGTAACAAAATATTTATCGAACCTCAACAGCCCGAGATGAAGTAATGATTTGATTTATTATTGTCACATGTATTGGGATACAGTGGAAATTATTGTAATGAGGGCGCAAGCTGATTGTTTTGTGATGTGGGCATTGCTGGCAAGGCCAGTATTTGTTGCCCACCCTTATTTACCCCCGAGCTGCCCAGCACTGCAGTCCACCTGAAATCAGTAACAGTTTGACATTACGGAGTGGCTTGCTAGGCCTGTTCAGAGGGTTGTTAAAAGTCAGCCACGTTACTGAAGAGTCTGGAGGCCAGATCAGGTAAGGACGGCAGATTTCCTTCCCCAAAGGACGTTATCCTGGGCCTGGATGAATACGGCTTGAATGGCCTTTCAAATCTGCAATTGCACGCTCTTAAGAATATTGTCACGCTAAAAAAAAGTCTGTTCCTTCTCTCGAATGTTTTACTTCTGGATGAGAAGCTAAGCCTTATTTTATTTTTCCCAAAATGAGGCTAATCACATTCTAGAAGTACTTAAGAAAGGCCTGAGCCTTTTTGCCTTTGGATCCCTCTTCCATCCTTTGACTTGGAGTCGTGTTGTGTTAAGATGTCAGGGCATAACAAAATAACTCCTATGTTCTTAGGCACATCTGCAATACACTAAAGTTTGCTTTAAGCTTGTAACTCAGAAGATTGGCTCTTCAGCCTTGGGCAGCCCAGGACAGATTACACTGCATCATTAATTAGCTTCTGGAACACTCTTGACAGATGGCTTCATGTACAAAATAGCCTAAACACAGAAGCACTAACCAGTGCTAGGTATTATTCAGTTACAGCTGCAAGAACAATTGCCTTTTCAATTCTGACACTGTTTCTACATTTCTGGCTTCCACATCCACCCGTCTCTCCCTGGATCTAAGCTGCTACAGGGCTCAGCTCTTCGTAATTGGGTGTGTACCTGACTGCTGCGGTGCCTTTCCATGAACATAAAGGATTGCTACTTTAGCCTTGGAATATATCCAGGGGAGAAAAAGATCGCCACTATCTAGTAGCCAAGGACTGTGAGATATAGGGACATATTGGGAAAGGTAGCACCAAGGGTAAAGTGGGAATCTTGGCTTGAGGCTTATATCCACTTCTTCACTAAAAATAACAAAAATATGAAACCATATGCCTTAGTAGCACTTCAATTTATACCTGTCTGGATATTATCAGCTTCAGTCAGGAAGTGCCTTATTGATATCTGCTGGCTCATGCTGTAATTTCCCGACCAGAGTTAAAGCTCACTGCATGCTTAGTTACAGCATCAATTTAAAATGTAAATGTTTGCATTCATGCCAATTTGTGCTGACAGCTTGCAGCCATTTTAGGGATCCAGTCAGACCATCAATCGTCGCTGAAAAAATATCCGTGTGAGATTGGCTCTCAATGCCGCTCCTCTCTATGTCCCCATCAACCTTCTCTAACCAGGATCCAGCTATAAATTAATTAACTGGCACGGGGTCCCATCTCCTCATCACCACAAATAGAAGGGATTGCAGCCACTGTATAAACATAGCAGGAAGCTCTTTCAAATCAAGGAACAGGAGTAGGCCACTCGGCCCCTCAAGCCTGCTCCGCCATTTGATAAGGTCATGGCTGATCTGATAGTGACCGCAAATCTTCATCCCGCCTACCCCCAATAACTGATCACCCCTTTGCTTACCAAGAATCTGTGCACCTCTTGTCTTAGCAACAGTCAAAGACTTTGCCTTCTCTCATATATAAGAAACAAGAAAAGGAATAGGCCAGGTGGCCCCTTGAGCCTACTCTTCCATTCAGTAAAATCCTGGCTGATCTGATTTTTCTTCTCAAACAAATTTTCTGCATGTTTTCCATGACCCTTGACTCCTGATATTTCAATCTAAATCAGCCTTGAATTTATTCATAGAACCAGCCTCCACAGCAGTATGGAGTATGGAGTAGAGATTCAGAGAAAGATTCCTCCCCGTTTCTATCTTAAATGAGCAGCCCCTTATTTCGAACGCGTTCTCCTTCGTTGTGGATTCCGCTACAAGGGGAAATATCTGCAAAGTCAAACTCCTTCAGAATCTTCATGATCCAATCAGATTGGTAAGAACAACAGGACAATAATACAATAACATCGGCAAAATACTGCAGATGCTGGAATCTGAAGCAAAAACAAAGAATGCTGGAAAAACTATTAGTATTGGGTGATCTTAATTATCCCAAGACAAACTGGTATAAAGACAATGCATGTGGCAAAGTGGGAAAGCACCTTTTTAGAATATTCCATAACTGCTTCCAAAATTAGAATGCTTCTCGTCTACTCAGGGACGAAACATTGCATGCTGTAATTCTAGAGAATGATGTGGGGGAGCAGGCAGACAATAGTAATCACAACACAGACTCAATGCAAGATTAGAAAGAGATAAAAGTCAAATATCAGAGCGCTGGATGGGAAAAGGATGGTGGGTTGGGTGGGGGAAATGAGGGGGTACCTAATAAAACAGATTTGCTCAAGAAGATCTGAAGGATAAAGCAGGTAAAGATAGACCAGTTAGCCAAATGTCAGCCATTTCCTTGGGCTCCCTGGATCGATTGCCTTGCCATCCACCAAACTTACAGTGGGAGCCTGATGGAACCGCCAAGCATATTCCGGTCTAGTGGCTTAGTGGGAAGTCAGATGAGAGGCTATACCTCTGTGGCAATTTGGGGTGTCCTATATAAGGACAAGACAGATGCTTTACAAATAGAAGTTATTCTGTAGTCACTGCAAACCTGAAACCATTTAACAGTGATAATAAAACAATATAATGTATCCTCTGAATCAGAATAATCTCACTGATATACAGGTCTTATTTTTAAATGCATCTTCACACACTTTCCCCCCCCCTTTGGGGAATAGTGGGGAAGTGGTGGAAAGATTCCTGGGCTGATCATCAGCTTGTTGAACTGGGTTGCTCCTTTCGTGGCCAACAAGTCCTGGCGTTGGACTCGAACCTGGAACTTCTGGTCCAAAGGTAGGGACGCTACTACTGTGCCACAAGACCTTCTTACAGAACTTTTAATCGTAGTGAAATGAGGAATAATAAGTACCTTTACTTATGGCTCTTAAATACAGGCTATGCAGGCAAGGGGACTCTATTACAACTCAGGTCATCATTGTAAGTCTTTTCTCCTGTTCACAGAGAACAGTCTCCATAAACACTTGTCTTGTGAACTAAAATTTAACTGTATGCATGTAATGACTGGGATAAATAGTGTGCCTCAGGGATATGAATCTATTCTTTCACTGTTACTATACACCAGAAATTATATGGAACATCCATGGTATGTTCCTGGTCTGTCCGATCGGTTGAAAAATGCCATCCAGGGTGGACTATGTACTGGACAAAGACATTTTGAAGAAGGAATGTGCGCAGAAGCCAGTTAAATCAGACGGTAAAATCAGTACTTCATGTTCACTGGTACATTGAACCGTTTTCAGGGCTGAATGTCCATCAGTTGGTGAATTTTCTCGCTTTAAGCTAAAGCTTTTGACAATCTTGTGTACAAGGGCTTGTCTCTTGCCGCAGGGACTTGGAAACAGGGGGTGGTCTGAGTGAACTAAAGCAATGGCCTGAGTTCACTCAGACCACCACAGATGTTTGTTGCAGCACCAAGCACAGAGCGGTCAATCAAGGTAGCTGCAAAGACACAATCTTGGCACAATATGAAGTGTAACAGCTGATAGCTCGGTCAGGCCTCACGTAACTAGGAAGTGCAAAGAGCATTATTTGTCCTTTATGTGATTAATGGCCATGTCGAGCATTCTCGAGTTCCTTTCTCACAGGAAGCCTGACCTGCACCTCGGTCGCTGGTCTCATGTGAAACTAATTTCTCATTTTGACTCTCTCTTGTTCATTCGCATTTCCTTATATCTATGCTTAAAAGTTCACAAAGGAAGAGCAGGACACAGAATCACAGTTTCAGAATTTATAACAGATTAAGTTTAATTCATGTTCCAGCTGCTTTACCGAAAGCAGTCACGTGTATCTATGATGGGCGGCACAGTGGCAAGCGCTTCTGCCTCACAGCGCCAGGGACCTGGGTTCGATTCCCACCTTGGTTGACTGTCTGTGTGGGGTGTCATATTCTCCCCGTGTCTGCGAGGGTTTCCTCCGGGTGCTGTGGTTTCTTCCCACACTCCAAAGATGGGTTAGGTTGATTGGCCATGCTAAATTGCCCCTTAGTGTCAGGAGGATTAGCAGCGTTAATACGGGGATAGAGTTTGTGTGGGTCAGTGCAGGCTTGATGGGCTGAATGGCCTCCTTCTGCACTGTAGGGATTCGATGATTCTATGTCTATAATGGCTTCGAAATATTACAAGCAGGAATAAACCACAGACTATCATCTCTGATTCTTTGTGCCATAGAATGGGAGAATATGAATTGGTGCCCAATGATTCTCCACATATTAAGTTCAGAATCTCTACCATGGCACGAAGGGTAGCTGCTGAAGAGAGTCCCTGCACTTATCTAACTGTAAGAAGCAGTAGCTTTAGGGAGAGTTGCCTCAGGCAACATCCGAACAGTTATTTTCTGAAATCCACCGGGAACAGGTCATTTCATTAGGAGATGTCGGTGGAAAGGTCGAGTGTGGAGGTTTTCCCAGAGAGGGCTGCCTAAGTAGCTGGTGAAAAACCTAATCGGGTGGTCTGAGAAGTATCATGGGATGTAACAGTCCCTAGAGACTGGGAGCAGGCACAGTGGTGCGATGGTCTTTCCAGGTTCTGTACATTCCTACGTCCATACCATTATAAATGTGCTCTCGGCAATTTCTGCTTTCACTGCTTAATGCAGAGTTCCGCTGTGATTTAAAGCTCTTTTGCTAAAAATGAATGCACTTGAAATTCTTTCATGCCAAAAACCACTTACAAGTTGCATCAGTGAAATGATATGGAGGACAAGATGTCAAATCCCAGAAATAACTGGGAATTCTTCTGCAGAATGTTTGGAGAACTCCTGCCTGCTCAAAGACACATGGCTATATGTTATAACATGTCCTTTGACATTGTACAATTATGAGATGCTTTAATTACTTAGCCCTTTTGTAATGATGCCCACTAACAGACTTTGTCAAGAACTCAAAAGGTAATGATTCCCTCCTACACTCCAAAAACCATAGAATCATAGAACCATACAGCTCAGGAGAGCCCCTTTGGCCCATCGAGTCTGCACTGACACTCCAGAAACACCTAAACTTCCACCTAATCCCATCTGCCAGCACTTGGCCCCCAGCTCTGAATGTTATGACATGCCAAGTGCTCATCCAGATACTTTTTAAAGGATGTGAGGCAACCCACCAATCCTCCCAGGCAGCGCATTCCAGATTGTCACCACCCTCTGGGTAAAAATGTTTTTCCTCACATCCCCCTAAACCTCCTAACCCTCACCTTGAACCTGTGTCCCCTCGTGACTGACCCTTCAACCAAGGGGAACAGCTGCTCCTTATCCACTCTGTCCATGTCTCTCATAATCTTGTACACCTCGATCAGGTCACCCTCAGTCTTCTCTGCACCCAACGAAAATAACCCAAGCCTACTCAACCTCTCTTCATAATTGAAATGTTCCATCCCAGGCAGCATCCTGGTGAAGCTCCTCTGCACCCCCTCCAGTGCAATCACATCCTTTCTATAATGTGGTGACCAGAACTGCACATAATACTCCAGCTGTGGCCTCACCAAAGTTCTATACAACTTCAATATGACTTCCCTGCTTTTGCAATCTATGCCTCGATTGATAAAGGCAAGTGTCCCATATGCCTTTTTAACCTCCCTACTAACATGCCCTTCCACCTTCAGTGATCTATGGACAAACCATGTCCCTTTGGTCCACACAAATTCCTAGTGTTCTACCATTCATTGATACTTTCTTGTCAAATTATTCCTTCCAAAGTGTATCACCTCACACTTTTCAGGGTTAAATTCCATTTGCCCCACTTATCTGCCCATTTGACCATTCCGTCTATACTTTCTTGTAGCCCAAGACACTCCGCCTCACCGTTAACCACCCATCCAATCTTTGTGTCATCTGCAAACTTACTAATCCTACGTCCTCACGTGGATGTGCAGGTTAGGTTGATTGACCATGCTAGATTACCCCTTAGTGTCAAGGGGGTTAGCAGGGTAAATACGTGGGGTTAAGGGGATAGGGCCTGGGTGGGATCGTTGTCAGTGCAGGCTTGATGGGCTGAATGGACTCCTTCTGCACTGTAGGGATTCTATAATTCTATTTATTAATAAGGAAACAGAGGCTAGCTGCCACCCTGTCTGCCCCAGTCCCTACATGTCTTCTAAATGTCTTCTCCCTAAGAGAGCACACCAGCCCCTGGGGTGATTACCCACTCTCAATTGGCTCCCCAAACCAGGTGACCCTCTTCTGCTGTGTTGCCCTTAAAGAGACAATCATCACACCTTTTAATTTTGTTTTCTTTCATTTGTGTTTTAATCCTTTTCATTTTGCTTTATCTTCTTTCCATTCTACACTGGCTTTGTTTTGCTTTCCTTTTTCTTTCCATTTACTTCATATTTTCTTTCATCTCCATCCTTAGTTCTGCTTTTACTTTCCCATTCTTATTCCTAGCTTATCTTATTCCATATTCTTTGAGCCAATTAAAAAAAACATCTGTCCTATTCTTGCCTGAGCTGGTCCAAGGCTTCTCAAAATGGCTGCTAGAATATATGGAATATCCAAAATGCAGTCTTCCACCACAGCTCCCAGTGAAAACCTTCCCTGACTGAAATTAAATTGACAGAAGATAATATTTTAGTACTTCACAGCTATCTTCTTTAGCCGTGATAACTTAACAGCTGAATGTGAACATCAAAGAGAGAATTACACTCTCTTAAGTTGATCAAAGTGCTGTTAGGGTACCACAGCGACTTGGCTAATGTAATTTGGAGTATGCTTGAGGTACACTCAGCAGCAGCACACACAAACCCGAGGGATAAAATTGGTTTGTGCCTAATTTTTAGCATGCAGAGCAAAGGGCCACTTGGTACCAGAGAGAGACCAGCCCAAGGAGCATCAGAAATTGACTCTCGAGTGAGCTTACTTTTGTGGTTCTGCTGGTGAATCAGAGAATCCTACAGTGCAGAAGGAGGCCATCTGGCTAATCGTGTCTGCACCAACCACAATCTCACCCAGCCCCTATCCCCTTAACCCCATGCATTTTGCCCTAGCGAGTCCCCCTGACACTAAAAGGCAATTTAGCACGGCCAACCCACCTAATCCGAACATCTTTGGACTGTGGGAGGAAACCGGAGCTACCGGAGGAAACCCATGCAGACACGGGAGAACGTTTAAACTCCACACAGATAGTCACCCAAAGTCCCTGGCGCTGTGAAGGTGTTGGCAATGATAAATTGTCGCTCAGTGTCCCATGATGTGTAGGTTAGATGGATTAGCCATGGTAAATGCGTAGGGTTACAGGGATAGGGTGAGGCAAAGGGCCTCGGTACTCTGACAGAGACAGTCAGTGCAGATTCAATGGGCCTGTACTGTAGGGATTCTGTGAAAACCTACTCTAATACGGTCTTGATTAATAGTGAAAGAGAAAGTATAGTGTATTTTACCTTCTGCATTGAGCCAAAATCACAACAGCGCATCTCAAACACTTTAAGCATCAGTGGCTGTCTGGCACTCAAATGTGTAAGAGACTTGGTAAGCATGTAGCGACTGCAAAATATCAAATATATTTACAGATGGGAACCGAGAAGAGTTGGCAGAGATTCTGATCTGTAAATTACACAGGATGAAACTTCAGACTTCGGGAGAAAAAGAGTTGATGGAAAGATTAAACTATGCTTTGGTTTCCAATTCCTTCATATCGAAAATAAATTGTGCATCACTTCCCCTGGAATGCGGTCATTACTTCAGACGGAAATGCCACTGGAAAATAACCCGGGTCTGGAGTGCAAGGCCAGACCCGAATAGATTATGACAGATTGAACATGAGAAAGACAAATAACATCTCTTTCCTCCATATCTGCATAGTCTGAGGGATTTGGAAGTTGAAGACAGCAATCGTTTTCACAGCCGCGGTAACTAACAATGACTCGCTGAACAATGCAGAGGGGGGAATGGATTGCAGCAACTTCTGGGACACAGCAGAGTGAGGAATATTTGGTTGTTTTACTCTTCATCGTCTTTTCAAGATAGGTTTTGATGCCAACACAAAATACATCACGGCTTAGAAAGCAGACTGAATTACATACATTCTGACTTATTCTCATAACCATCCAACAAGAAAGCAATTTCCGGGAACATTCCATAGGGCCCACTCTTTTTAAGAGATTAACCTTATTTTTAAATAACACAAATAGTATGGCAGCAACGGAAATCATGGGAAGCACAGAATGATCATATTTAACACCATCTGCAACCTAATTTTAACAAGTTTTTTAGCTTTAGAATTTCCTCGAGATCATAGAATCCCTGCAGTGCAGAAGGAGGCCACCCGGCCCATCGGATCTGCACTGACAACAATCCCACCCAGGCCCCAGCCTCACAACCCCACCCATTTATCCTACTAACTCCCTGACATTAAGGGTCAACTTACCATGGCCAATCAACCTAACCCGCACATCTTTGGAGTGTGGGAAGAAACCGGAGCACCCGGAGGAAACCCACGCAGACATGGGGAGAATGAGCAAACTCCACACAGACTGTGACCCAGGCCAGGAATTGAACCCGGGTCCCTGGTGCTATGAGGCAGCAGCACTAACCACTGTGTCATGGAGTATGTACTACAGTCATAGAGTCGTACAGCATAGAAAAGTCGTGCTAATCCCATTTTCCTGCAGTTGTCCCATATCCTTGAATGTTATGACTTTTCAAGTGCTCATCCAGATACTTTTTAAAGGTTGTAACATCGCCGGCCTCCATTATTCATTCATGGGACATGGGCATCACTGGCTGGCCAACATTCATTGCCCATCTCTAGTTGCCTGAAGGCAGTCAAGAGTCAACCACATTGCTGTGGCTCTGAAGTCACATGTAGGTTAGACCAGGAAAGGACAGCAGATTTCCTTCCCGAAAAGACATCAGTGAACCAGATGGGTTTTTCCAACAATCAAAAATGGTTGCATGGTCAGCAGTAGATTCTTAATTCCAGATATTTTTCATTGAATTCATATTCCACCATCTGCCATGGTGGGATTCAAACCTGGGTCTCCAGGACATTAGCTGAGTTTCTGGATGAATAGTCTCGCGATCATACCACTAAAGTTAATTTATCAGTCACAAGTAAGGCTTACATTAACAGTGCAATGAAGTTACTGTGAAATTCCCCTAGTCGCCACAGTCGAGCACCCGTTCAGGTCAATGCACGTCTTTCAGACTGTGGGAGGAAACCGGAGCACCCGGAGGAAACCCACACAGACACAGAGAGAATGTGCAAACTCCGCACGGACAATGACCCAAGCTGGGAATCGAACCCGAGTCCCTTGTGCTGTGAAGCAGCAGTGCTGATCACTGTGCTACCGTGCTGCCCATACTTGGCCACTGCCTTCCTGACTACCTTTCCAGGCAGTGCCTTCCAGATTTCCACCACCCTCTGAGTAAAAATGTTTTTTTCTCAAATCCCCTCTGAATCTCCTGCCCCTTAGAGGAATATTAAAGCAATTGAATTGGAGGAGAATGTTTATCAACATTTCAGTCGAAGATGACTGAAACACTTTTTAGAAGAATACTGTTGGACATAGAGGACAAATCCAAGTTTCCGAGCCAAGATGTTCTCCCTGAGTCTGCGTGCGTTTCCTCCGGGTGCTCCAGTTTCCTGCTACACTCCAAAGATGTGTGGGTTAGGTTGATTTGCCATAGTAAATTGACCCTTAGTGTCAGGGGATTAGTAGGATAAATGGGTGGGGTTGTGGGGGTGGGGCCTGGGTGGGATTGTTACTGGTGCAGACTCGATGGGCTGGGTGGCCTCCTTCTGCACTGTAGGGATTCAATGGTTAAAAGCTGGCTGGATGGTAGAAAGCTGCTGGCACTGGTTAGAAGGAAAATACCAAGGTGGGGCAGCTACTGAATGGTATGACTCAAGACAGCTGTTTTTAATTCTGAAACAGAATGCAAATTGGCTAAATTTGCAAATGATGTAAATCTAAGAAGCGGCACTGAAGGAAATAGTTACGTGGCCCACAGAGTTGTGCCAAGGGCAGCAAATGCAATAGCCATAATCCCAATGACCTTCAATCCGAGGGGCCTACTGCATCCAGCCATCCTGAATTTGAACCTTTACTTGCCCGTTTGAGTATGCCGCCATTTTGACGTGCCCTCTAGGTCTCCAATCTGCCTCTGCAGCATCCACCTCTCCTGGTGGACAATGCTGAGGCTTCAGATGGCCTAGTGATTGGGTTGGAAGCATCAGGAGCCCAGCCACCATCCATATTTGGAGTGGGGGGTGGGAAATGTGGGGAGTGGTGCCAAAGGAGCTAAAATCCCCAAAACAAACCTGCTGCCAGAAAAAAAATATTTGTTTGGGACTTACTTTTTAGTCCCAAAGCCTGGGATGAATTTTACATTCCACTTTGGCACACTGCTCTTAATATTTGGTCTGTGCTGAGGTTTGGAATGGATGCCTATAACTATTTGCGTGATGTACCAGCTGGTACAGTTTTGGGACAACTCAACACATGATACTGAAAGTTGTGACGCAGTAACTTCAACCCTGGACTGAAAATAGACAGGCCCAATTAATGTTTCCACGGTAATGGGATGCCAATTAATCACTGCACAATCAGCTATGTTATTATGGTAACAAGCCAAAAAACTAAAAAGGAAAAGCATAGATGGGGCTGAAATTTTGATGAAGGGTCTCAATTAACTCTTTGCCAGAACACTTAGCATGGCACAATACTGACTCCAATGACAGGGTAAATGAGGCCTAGTGAGGAATCGGTTGCTGATTCACAGAATCCCGACAGTGCAGAAGAAGGCCATTCGGACCATCGAGCCTGCACCAACAACAACCCCACCCTAATCCCATAACCTCAAATATTTACCTAGCTAGCCCCCCTGAAGCGAAGGGTCAATTTAGCATGATCAATCTTTGGACTGCGGGAGAAAACCAGAGCACCCGGAGGAAACCCATGCAGACACGGGGAGAACGTGCAAACTCCACACAGATAGTCACCCGTGGCCAGAATTGAACCCGAGTCTCTGGAGCTGTGAGGCAGTAGTGCTAACCACTGTGCCACCGTGCCGCCCCACTATCCTATGTTTTGTGCCACCCACTAACATTGAATTTCACCCTAAAGAATCACAGTGATTCTCATGATCAATAGATCTTTTTCACTTCTATGCCCACCTGAAGGCAGATTCATGCCAATTATTTGCAGAATGATGGCTAACTGCCATGAGGTTTTACAATGGGCAGAATAAGGTGGCAGACCTCAGCACTATCTCAACTGGAACAGAGAACAAACACCATATTGTTGGCATTAATCCAATGCAAACGCTTGCCGGCTAAACTAACATCAATATATCTGTTCAGGAATAATAGTTTAAGTTACCAAATGGATAGTTTTATCCTCCCTATGATATGTGGAAATAATTGCATTGGTTTGAAACCTGAAACTTGACTGAAGAGGTTTGTATCCAGTACACGTGAATGAATGTTCAGTATTGTTTATACAACAAACTGAATAACGATTTTTTTGCATTTGACTGGAGCACAAATCAGTTATTGCATTAGAAATGCAAATGAGGTTATATTCTCCAAGATTAGCTGCATCTTTACTAGAATTGTATTTGCATTTAAACTGTAAAGAACTTGCTTTGAGATTATTTTACTTTTACACTCACATTTATCTCACAGATAAAGCTCCAGCGAACATCACCCATTGAATACAATGAAGTCGGAGTTATTTGAGGTTCGGTAACCCAACAGTAAATTCAAATTTATATCAACGATTGCTTTTCATTAATAATCTCTGTGCAATCAAACTGTACTTCTTCGCGATGATGGGAAATACTGACTGACTGAGGTCTCCCTATATCTTCACCAGCTAACCAAAAATATATTGAACTGTTAAAAGAGGACCTGTTTATTCTTCAGCACAAGAAGAGGCACTGACTTGTTTCCCAGCAGCAGAGGGTGAGGGGCAAGCAAATTAGACATTAGCAGGACGGGAAGATCAGGAAAATGGCACTGAAAAACATGGAACTTCACTAAAATATTTTAGAACATAGAACAGTACAGCACAGAACAGGCCCTTCGGCCCACGATGTTGTGCCGAGCTTTGTCTGAAACCCAGATCAAGCTATTTCCTCCCTATCATCCCGAAGTACTCCATGTGTCTATCCAATAGCTTCTTAAATGTTCCTAAAGGTTCTGACTCCACTATCCCTGCAGGCAGTCCATTCCACACCCCAACCACTCTCTGAGTAAAAAACCTACCTCGGACATCCTTCCGATATCTCCCACCATGAACCCTATAGTTATGCCCCCTAGTTACCGCTCCATTCACCCGAGGAAATAGTCTTTAAAGTGTAAAATAGTTTCACGAGGTTTTAATAACTATTATATTCTTTATTGCACAATCATATGGAGAAGCTGTGGCAGAGTGGTATTGTCACTGGACTAGTAATCTAGAGACCAGGGTAATTCTCTGGGGACCCAGGTTCAAATCCCACCATGGCATTTGGTTAACAATGTTGTATTGAAAAAAAATACAACAATTATTTTATTTTTCGGTTAACAGTACCAATCTGGAATTAAATGTCTAATGATGACCATAAAACTATTCTGGTTCAATAATGTCCTTTAAGGAAGGAAACCTCCCACCCTTACTTGGCCTGGCCTACATGTGACTCCAGATCCACAGCAATGTGGTTGACTCTTAAATGCCCTCAGGGATGGGCAACCAGCCACATCCCATGAACGAACAAAAAAAAATACCAATTATACTTTTAGAACTATAGCCAGATTGTTGCAAACTGTTTGAGCATATCCCTGAAGAAGACAAAGATGTGATGAAAGGTGAATTTGTCAAGATACGTGCAAGCAATCAAAGCTGTTGTCAATAATGTTTGAAAAACAGGACCAAGAATGAACTGAAGCAATAAGTCAACAAATCAAACATTCCTGTGAGAAAAATGTCATTCAGTGGTTGCTCCTAAATAACAACAAATCCTATTTGCTTTTTTTCATGTTTTGTATTTCACATAGAAACTTTTTAAAAATATATTTATTTATGTCACAAGTCGGCTTACATTGACACTGCAATAAAGTTACTGTGAAAATCCCCTAGTGCCTGTTTGGCTACACTGAGGGAGAATTTAGTATGGCCAATGCACCTAACCAGCATATCTTTCGGCCTGTGGGAGAAAACTGGAGCACTCGGAGAAAACCCACACAGACACAGGGAGAATGAGCAGACTCAGCAAAGACAGTGACCCAAGCTGGGAATCAAACCTGGGTCCCTGGTGCTGTGAGGCAACAGTGCAAGCCACTGTGCCACCCTGCAGAAGCGGGAATAGGCCATTCGGCCCTTTGAGCCTGCCCTGCCATTCATTATGATCATGGCTGATAATCAAATTCAATATTCTGATCCCCCCTTCCCCCATATCCCCTGATCCCTTTAGCCAGCAATTGGCAAATAGGGGTTGCTTGCATCCTGACCCATGGATCCCTGACCCCCAATGCCCAACCCCATGCATTCCACGTGTTGCAGAATATCCAGCAGCTTGTATTACTGAAGGGCTAGAGCCTTGATTAGTTCAGCTCTATAACTCAGAGCAGAAGCAACATGAAAGTCGCTTCACTTGTGCTCAAGATCTCCTTCCTCTGCACCATTAGAGATCCTAGCATCTACTTCCTTCCACTCAAGACATTGCTGAACTAAACATTCAAAAAACGGCAGAATCCAACAGATTCCCTACCCTTGAAGCACTCACTGATTCCTCTATTTATCTAACCCAACAATTCTGAAGTGATAATTGGTGGCACAATATCGTATTAATGCCTCCGAGCGCTGATTTTAAATTTGGCCAGCTTTGGACCTCGCAATTACTTGATTTTTGAAATAGATTTGTGGATGTCGGCTGCTTTGACACATTGAATTAAAAACCGCTCCGTGCTGTCCACAGGAGCGAAGCACAAAATCAGTGGTCAACGTGTCACATTTTGAAATCTCTTGTGAATTGTCAATCAAACGGTGGTCTTGTATGTTTGGAATCAGCAATGAAGAGCTTTCAGCAAGCTCTAGTTCCATTTAAAAATGCCAAGAATGTATAGTTTACAACAATGTCGAATAGAAATGTGATCCTTTGATTCCGTTACCAAGGGCGGGATATTCCAGTCACGCTCCCCAAAAGCCAGAAGATCCCGCCTGAGGTCAACGGACGGTTGCATGGTCCATGTCGTGTCCGCTACGATTCCCACGAGGGGCAGGATGGGAAAATTCCACCCCAAGTGTTTAGGTGGAAAGTGGCAGCACAGGTGGAAAAGGTGGTGAAGAAAGCACGGTGGCACAGTGGTTAGCACTGCTACCTCACAGCTCCAAGGACCTGGGTTCGATTCTCGGCTTGGGTCACTGTCTGTGTGCACATTCTCCCTGTATCTGCGTGGGTTTCCCCCGGGTGCTCTGGTTTCCTCCTGCAGTTCAAAGATGTGCGAGTTAGGTTGATTGGCCAAGGGGCCAAATTGCCCCTTAGTGTCCTGGGATGTGTAGGTTAGAGGGATCAGTGGGGTAAATGTGTGGGGTAGTGGGGGTAAGGCCTAGGTGGGATTGCTGTTAGTGTAGACTCAATGGGCTGAATGGCCTCCTTCTACACTATAGGGTTTCTATGATTCATATGGCATGCTTGCCTTCATCGGCCAGGGAATCGAGTATAAAAGTTGGCAAATTATGTTACAGTTATATAAAACATTGGTTATATCACATTTGGAATACTGCGTCCAATTCTGGTCGCCACACTACCAGAAGGGCGTGGTGGCTTTGGAGAGGGTACAGAAAAGGTTTACCAGGATGTTGCCTGGTATGGAGGGTATTAGCTATGAGGAGAGATTGAATAAACTGGGATTGTTCTCCCCGGAAAGATGGAGGCTGAGGGGCGACCTGATAGAAGTTTATAAAATTATGAGGGGTATAGATAAAGTGAACAGTTGGAAACTTTTTCCCAGGGAAGAAATGACAATTACAAGGGGACACAAGTTCAAGATAAGGGGGGAAAAGGTTCAGTAGAGATATGCGGGGGAAGTTTTTTTACACAGGGTGGTGGAATGCACTGCCAAGTGAGGTGGTTGAGGCAGATACATTAGCAATATTTACGACTTATCTGGATAGACATATGAACAGACGGGGAACAGAGGGATACAGGCGGTTGGTCTAGCTAGGACAACATGATCGGTACAGGCTTGGTTGGCTGAAGGGCCTACTCCTGTACTATATTGCTCTTTGCTCTTTGATCAAGAATGGAAGAAACTTTTGACACAACCATTGACCGATACAGCACAGAAGGAGGCCATTTGGCCCATTGTGCCTGTGCCAACTCTTTGAAAGAGCCATCCAATGAATACCACTCCCCTGCTCCTGCCCCAAACTTCTGTAAATCTTTCCACTTCAAGCATTATCTAAATCCCTTTTGAAAGTTATCATTGAACTTTGCTTCCTCCATTTTTTCAGGCAGGACATTTCAGAGCGTTATAACTTGCAGCAATTTATTTAATCCATGTCATCTCTCATTCTTTTGTCAATCACCTTAAATCTGTCCCCTCAGATTACTGACCCTTGCTGCCAGTGGAAATGTTTACTCCTTACTTAGTCCATCAAACCCTCCTGTGAATTTGAAGGCCTCAGTCAAATCTGCCCATAACGTCCACTTCTCCAAGGAGAACAACCTTAGTCCCCCAATTGCCCCCCCATAATTGAAGCTTTTCATTTTTGGCACCATTCTAGTAAATCTCTTCTGCACTCTCACCAAGATTTTTTTTTAATTCAGCCACGGGTGTGGGCATTGCTGGCTGTGCCAGCATTTATTGCCCATCCCTAATTGCTCTTGAGCTGAGTGGCCATTTCAGAGGGTATTTAAGAGTCAATCACATTGCTGTGGCTCAGGGGTCACATGTAGGCCAGACTGGGTAAAAGCGGCAGATTTCCTTCCCTCAAAGACATCAGTGAACCAGATGGGTTTTTTACAACATGTGACAACAGTTTCATGGTCATCATGAGGATTTTAATTTCCGATTTTGTATTGAATTCAAATTTCACCATCTGCCATGGTGGGATTCGAACCCGGGTCCCCAGAACATTATCCTGGGTCTCTGGATTATTAGCCCAGTGACAATACACCACCACCTCCCCCAAGGTGGGGTAGCCATCCTTCCTAATGTGTGGTGCCCAGAATGGGTTACAATATTCCAGCTGGTGCTTATAACCAATGCTTTATAAAGGTTAAACATAACTTTCATTTTTTTTTGCGCTCTCTAATTCTATTAATAGATCCAAGGATCCAATGCCCTTTTAACACCCATCGCAGCTTGACCTTCAATATCTTGTGTACCTCCCAGAGATCTCGGTTTTGCACCCCCCGTTACAATGGTGCCATTTGGTTTATATTGTCTCTCCTATTATTCCTATCAAAATAATCATTTAGCCAAATACACAGACTGAGATGAAAACACAAGTGTAATGCTGCAGTTAACTAAAGCTTTCAGCAAATTAATCAGCAAGCTGAATGGTGAGGCACTCCAAATCATGCTGCCCTTAACCTTTGAGAGGTTGCAAAGATCTCCCTCGAATTCCTCCCTGATTAAGCACAGAACAGCCTCGTCAGCAGCTCTGTGAAAGACTTCACACCATCAAGTGGAATACAATTAAATCTCTCCATTAGCTAGGTGCTGCGCCTGTCAGTATTTTCCAAATGACCTTAAAGAAAGAATACTGTACAATCCATCAGGTTCAAATGAAGTCTGGCTTTTGTTGGATTATACCAGAGCAGCATTGGCATTTTCTGTCATTAAAAAGAACACATAACAAAAGCAATTATGAGTGACATAGGACCTCAATTGTTCTGCATCACTCTGTTTAATAATGGTCCACGTGGATGGTGCCAGGGCATTAAGCAATCTGTCAATTAAAGGGGAGATTATCCTGGGCTTGGATGCAGCGAATAGGGTGAAAATATAATCAGGCAGGGGACAAGACAAGCCCCTTGCACTCCGGGTGCGCTGACACTTGCGATGGTGGTTTGCCCAGGCTGGGTAGAGTAAAGGATCAGGGTAGCTAATGAGGTTAAACCAAGGCTTTACCCGATGCAATCTTTCAAAGCCATCTCGGCGTTTTGGCTAACATGAAGCGTCAGTCGGATCAAGCCCAAGATGGGGCATAGATCAGCTAGATAGTCAACATCTTTTTCCAAAGGTAGGGGAGTCTAAAACTAGAGGGCGTAAGTATTAAGGTGATTGGGAAGAGATACACAAGGGTCCAGAGGGGCAATTTTTTCACACAGAGGATGGTGAGTGTCTGAAACAAGCTGCCAGAGGTAGTAGTAGAGGCGGGTACAAGTTTGTCTTTTAAAAAGCATTTAGACAGTTTCATGGGTAAGATGGGTATAGAGGGATATGGGCCAAATGCAGGCAATTGGGACTAGCATGGTGGTTTAAAAAAAGGGCAGCATGGACAAGGTGGGCCGAAGGGCTTGTTTCCATGTTATAAACTTCAATGACTCTATGACTCTATGAGGTGCAATGCCTCATCCTGTCAGCTTGGATCTTGTTTGCCCCTCACATGGAGACTATGAATTGGATTCAATATGAACTTGTTCTCTTTGGATAGAATGAAACTTTGGAAATAAAAACAGGTTCATTTCCCAAGAAAAGTAACAAAAATAGCAGAAAACTGATCAAGTCAGCACTGCCAACACTGGTAGGGCATATTCCTGGAGGTTTCATCACATGATTTTCTACCTCCAACCACTCCATCCTCCACCATCTCACCAACACTTGCCTGAATTCAATAAAAAATATGGAATTAAAAACCTAACGATGATCATTGTCAATTGTCGTAAAAGCCCATTTGGTTCACTAATGTCCCTTAGGGGAGGAAATCTGCCATCCTTACCTGGTCTGGTCTATATGTGACTCCAGAGCCCCAGCAATGTGGTTGACTCTTAAATGCCCTCTGAAATGGAGGACAGTTAGGGATGGGTAATAAACGCTGGCCCAGCCAGCGACGCCAACATCCCGTAAATGAATAAAAAGAAAAAAGAAAAGGACATGTCCATCTTTATGGTGCAGTCTTCCTACACCAATCAGAAAGTGAATAAACGTCTCATGACCTGATTGGATGAATTTTCATTGTCAGTCAAAGAGCTATTATTCCCCATGTTCAATATTTTACTGACTGGTAAACAAGAGGGTTCAATTTCTCTTCTTCTTTTCAAAACTACTAGTTTTCTTATCAACCTAGGACTTTGCTCATGGATTCCATGAATCCATGGTTAGGTGGATTGCCCATGCTAAATTGCCTCTTAGTGTCAGGGGGATTAGAAGGGTAAATACATGTGGTTACGGGGACAGGGCCTGGGTGGGATGTTGTCAGTGCAGGCCCGATGGGCCGAATGGCTTCCTTCTGCACTAGCGATTCTATGATCTGTCCCAGAGACTAGTTTTCAACTTCTGGAGATTCAAAGGGAATCCAGTTGGCCATTCTAGTTGGCCCTCCTCCTTCTAAACTCCAACGAGTACAGTCCCAGAGTCTTCAACCGTTCCTCATATGTAGTTCCACATGGTGACTGGACGCAAGCTCAAATCCATTCTTCCTTTCCCCTTATGCCCGCCTGGGTCTCAAATGGTGGCACTCTTGCCTCTAGTTTCCCTCCAAGATTTGAGTACAAAAATCAAAGTTAGCAATCCAATCCAGTACCGAGGGTGTGCTGCATTGTTGGAGGTGACACTTTCAGATGAGATATTAAACCAAGATGCTATCTGCCTACTCTGGAGGATGTGAAAGATCCCATCACATTACTTTGAAGATGAGCAGGGGAGCTAACCTTAGAGTTCAGATCAATATTTTATTAAATAAAGAGATATCTTGTCATTATCACCTTGTTGTTTTTGGGAGTTTGGTGTGTATAAAATGTGTATAAAATCCAATGTTACAGAGACGACACTTCATGAAGTGCACCTCAACTGACTGTCAAGCGCCTTGCGACATCTGGTGGCCATGGGAACGTTATGTAAATGCAAGTCTTCAGCTGGAATTTTACCGTTCCGCCCGCCACAGGAATCAGAGCGGGCGAGGGGCAGACCATGGAACGGTCCATTGACCTCAGGTGGGATTTTACGGTTTCAGGATGAGCGAGGGCCGTAAAATACCGCCCTTTCTTTCCTGCTAATTCCATGCATTTCTTGATCTCAGCCACAACTAGCAGGTGGGCAGGGAGAGTGCAAGAGAGCAGTGGCCCATCAAGCTCAGCCTTTCTATAGTCCATGCCCAACCAATCCCATCACTGACCCAACCCCACAATTAATTTCTTCTTTGATTACTCTCCGATCCGGAAGGATAACCTGGCAAAACCCCAGTGCTGTATCAAGCGGCCGTAACATTGCAGCCAGAAAGTTTCCCGAATACAAAAAGGAAGAAAGAAATTGAGGGAGAGTTCGGTGGACAAAGTGGAGAAACTGGGATTGTTCTTATTGTTACTGTACTGAGCAGTTGGAACAATTGAATGGTTTGTCAGGCATTTAAAATGGCTGTGAAGAGTCATCCACATTGCTGAGTTTGGAGTCTTAAATAAGCCAAAACAAGAGAGGAAGGCAGACTTTTATCCCTGAGGGACATTGGAGGACCAGATGGCTTTTTACAACAACTCAGTAATTTTATGGTCGCCACTACCGTTACATTCCAGATTTTTATTTAATTAGCGAAATTTAAACTCCCATGTTTGCAGAAGTGTTACAGGATTAAAAGGAGGCCATTTGGCCCATCTAGTCTGTACTGGCACTCTGCAAAAGCAAATGAGTGAGTCCTGCTGCCCCACCCTTTCCCCAAAGTCCTGCAATTTCTTTCCCTTCTGGGGATTATCCTTTTGAAAGCCACGGTTAATTCTGCCTCCATCACCTTTTCAGCCAGTGCGTTCCAGATTGCTGCGGAGACAGAGTTTTCTTTATGTCGACACTGGTTCTCTTGCTAATTATCTTAAATCAGTAATTCTTTTGGTTCCTGGCCCTTCTATCAATGGGAACAATTTCTCTCTATCCTGTCCTCGTGATCTCTTCCTAACCTTTTCTTCTCTTAAGGAAAAGAGCTGCAACTCCTCCAATTCAGCTACATAACTGAAGTCTCTCATCCCTGGAATTATTTCTCTTCAAATTTTTCTCAACCCCCTCGACAGCCTTCCCATCTTTCCTAAAGCACACTGCTTGGAATTAGACACAATCCAGTTAAGGTCAAACCATGCTTTATCGAGATTCGTCTAATTCTTCTTTGCTTTACTCCCCTTTGCATTTTACTCACAAAGCCCAAGATGTATTTTAAACCACTTTCGTCACCTGCTCTGTGACCTTCAGCAATTTGTGCCCATATACCCATCAGTTCTCTCTCTTTCCGTGTTCTAAGAAAGCCCACTCATGCCTCTACTTTCGGCATGTCCGCTACGACTCTCACCAATTTTGTTAGATGCACCATAGAAAGTATCCTTTGCGGATGTATCACAGCTTGATATGGCTCCTGCTCTGACCAAGACTGCAAGAAACTACAAAGGGTTGTGAACATAGCCCAGTCCATCACGCAAACTAGCCTCCCATCTATTGACTCCGTCTACACTTCCCACTGCCTCGGAAAAGCAGCCAGCGCAATCAAGGCCCCCACGCACCCCGGATATACTCTCTTCCACCTTCTTCCATCGGGGAAAAAGATATAAAAGTCTGTGAACACATACCAACTGGCTAAAGAACAGCTTCTTCCCTGCTGCCATCAGACTTTTGAATGGACCTATCATATATTAATTCAGCTGATCTTTCTCGACACCCTATCTGTAACTGTAACATTATATTCTGCAACTTCTCCTTTCCTTCTCTCCTATGTACTTTATGAATGGTATGCTTTGTCTGTATAGTATGCAAGAAACAATACTTTTCACTGCATACTAATATATGCGACAATATTAAATCAAATCAAATCATCTCTCCAGTTTGTTAACCCAGGCTGCTGGAATATTAATCCAGTGACATAACCACTACGCTGCTGTCCCCAGTATTGGGATACACAAGTTTAAAAACATTTGCTGTCACACCACCCCACTTACCTCGAGACTGAAACAAACAGACTTAACTCTGTGCAGATCCTCACACCTGACCACTGCCTGGGGCAGTGCGGGGAGAAAGCGGTGACCCTCCCTGGAAGCTAATTGTTCCCAATGAGGGTAAAGGTCACTGGTAGTGACCGTCTGCACGATCTCTCAACCATAGATACTGCAACAGGAAACCAAGACAAAAGGAGTGTAGTCAGGGTGGCACAGTGGTTAGCACTGCTGCCTCACAGCGCCAAGGACTGGAGTTCAATTCCCGGCTCGGGTCACTGTCTGTGTGGAGTTTGCAAATTCTCCCCGTGTCTGCGTGGGTTTCCTCCGGGTGCTCTGGTTTCCACCCACAGTCCAAAGATGTGCGGGGTTAGGTGGATTGGCCATGCTAAATTGCCCCTTAGGGTCAGGGGGTCTAGCTAGGGTAAATGCATGAGGCTAGGGCCTGGGTGGGTTTGTAGTCGGTGCAGACTTGATGGGCCGAATGGCCTCCTTCTGCACTGTATGATTCTATGAAAATAAATATCATACTGCCCTATATACATCCCCAACCTAACACCACCCCCCCCCTTACTTGTGGCAATTCACACTGCGATGAAACCTCACTGTAAGTTTGTTCCTAGGATTTATTTTAGGCACATGATTATTATACCATGACTCTGTCAGGTTTCACAGCAGAAGCGGAGCCAGTAGCAAAGCCCTTAATCAACCACACGTGTTGCTGATAGGCATTAAGTGGCAAGTTAAATAGAAAGCCAATTATTTGATACATATCAATTGGACATTGCACCGTATGTTTAACCCCCGGCCAAGTGTGAGCTCTGACACCTAGCGATTGAGCTCCATTGAGCGAATAGGTCTCGGAGCACGGCTGGTGTTCCAGTGGGCAAGCTGTCAATGATTTACCAGGCCTGAACCACAAGCTTCGTCATGCAATTGGGCAGCCGCATTATTCAGTTAATCGCGCGATAACCTCTTGTCAATCAAGTGAGAATAATGACGTGACTCCAGTTGGAAGGCTCGGCAGGGCAGAAAATTGGCCGTTACAAAACATTACCTCATATCACAACAAAACACGTGTGTCCCATTTTCCTGCACTGTTGCAATCAGTGACAATCACCTTTTTATGTGTTTTCGCTCTGAAGCATAGCAATAGCAGTTTGCTATTAAGTTATATGTACAGCCCAGTAGGTTCTTGCTCATTTTCATGCACTGCACAGGCCTTCTCCCATTCTTTCTCTTTTAACCCCATCCTCATATCCTTCGATTGCCTTCGCCCTCATGTGCTTGTCTACTTTCTTCTTTAATGCAGCTAGTTGTCTCAGCTACCCATTTTCTGTTGGCAAGTTTCTTGATTTGATTTATGATTGTCACATGTACTACCATACAGTGAAAAGGGTTGTTTTTTGTGTGCTGTACAGACGAAGCATACCGTTCATAGAGAAGGAAAGGAGAGAGTGCAGAATGTAGTGTTACAGTCATAGCTAGGGTGTAGAGAAAGATCAACTTAATACGAGGTGGGTCCATTCAAAAGTCTGATGGCAGCAGGGAAGAAGCTGTTCTTGAGTCAGTTGGTACGTGACCTCAGACTTTTGTATCTTTTTCCCGACAGAAGAAGGTGGAAGAGAGAATGTCCGGGTTGCATGGGGTCCTTAATTATGCTGGCTGCTTTGCCGAGGCAGCGGGAAGTGTAGACAGAGTCAATGAATTATTTGATACATATCAATTGGACATTGCACCGTATGGAGACTGTTTAACCCCCGGCCAAGTGTGAGCTCTGACACCTAGGCTAGTTTGCGTGATGGATTGGGCTACATTCACGGCCTTTTTGTAGTTTCTTGCGGTCTTGCGCAGACAGGAGCCATACAAGCTGTGAAACAACAAGAAAGAATGCTTTCTATGGTGCATCTGGTAAAGTTGGTGAGAGTTGTAGCTGACATGCTATCCTGGCCAGCCCCACAACCACCGAGATGTCTGCCTTCTTCTAATTCTGGCATTGTGTATCCCTGACTTTAATTGCTCTGTGCCCTCAGTTGCCCCAAACCCTGGAATACTCTCCCTACAACTCTATCCTCCTTTGAGACATGGTGGCACTGTGGTTAGCACTGCTGCCTCACAGCGCCAGGGACCCGGGTTTGAATCCCGGCTTGGGTCAATGTCTATGTGGAGTTTGCATTTCCTCCCCATGCCTGCGTGGGTTTCCTCTGGGTGCTCCGGTTTCCTCCCACAGTCTGAAAGACATGCAGTTTGGGTGCATGGTCATGCTAAATTCTCCCTCAGTGTACCCGAACAGGCGCCGGAGTGTGGCGACTAGAGGATTTTCACAGTAACTTCATTGCAGTGTTAATGTAAGCCTACTTGTGACACTAATAATAAATAAACTTTAAACATTTTAGAATAGAAGAATCATAGAATCCCTACAGTGCAGAAAGAGGCTGTTTGACCCACTAAGCCTACACTGACAACAATCCCACCCAGGCCCTATTCCTGTCACCCCACATCTTTACCCTAGTCCCGCTGGCACTCAGCAGCAATTTAGCATGGCCAATTCATCTAACCCGCACATCTTTCGGAGTATGGGAGGAAACCGGAGCATCCGGAGGAAACCCACGCAGCCACGGGGAGAACGTGCAAACTCCTCACAGACAGTGACCCAAGCTGAGAATTGAACCCGCGTCCCTGGCGCTGTGAGGCTGCAGTGCTAACCATTGTGCTGCCCTATTACCTGGTGTCATGTGTTGTTTCATAATGCTCCTGTGAAGCACCTTGGGAAGTCTTATTACATTAAAGGAACTATATGTGTTGTTCAGTCAGGTTGTGGTTGATCTGTATCTCAACTTCCTCAACCCCTGTTGATCCCCTTGCCAAATAAAAATCTATTCACTTCTGACTTGAAAATTGCAATGGACTGCAATTTCACCCACAGTCTTTTGGGTGAGAGTTACAGATTTCTTCCATTCGCTGTGTGAAAAAGCTGATGTAATTCACAAATGGCTTATTGCTAATTTGAAAATTGTGCTTCTTTGTTCTGAATTTGACCAGCAGAGAAGGCAGTCCCTCTGTATCTCCCCCATCAAATCCCGTCAGCATTTTCAACATCTCAATTAGATCATCCATCAGTCTTCCAAACGCAGGGGAATTGAGCTAAATACATGCAGCCTCTCTTCATAATGTAACCCTTTAAAGCTTTGCTACCATTCGGGTGACTCTGCGATGAACTTCCTCCAAGGTCAATATATCCTCATGAGGGGCAGTGGCCAAATCTGAACACAAGTGTTCCTGATGGGATGTGACCAAGTCTCTGTACGACTGAAGTATAACCGAAACAATATGGCTAACTTCATAATGGCATTAAAAAGAGTAATCGTTCACCAATGTGTTTGTGGATAAAGGCATTGCAATGTAAAGTTGCCAAGTCAAGAAGTCCCAGGCTTGATAAATGCTGAGTTGGCTGATTTTAGCTCGGCTAATAGTGGAGACACCACTCGTGACAGCAGGTGCGGCACACTGGCAAGCACTGCTGCCTCAATGCGCCAAGAACCTGGGTTCAATTCTGGCCTTGGGTCACTGTCTGTGTGGAGTTTGTACATTCTTCCTACATCTGCATGGGTTTCCTCCAATGATGTGCGGGTTAGGTTGATTGGCTGTGGTAAATTACCCCTTAGTGTCAGGGGGGATTAGCACGGTAAATATGTGGAATTACAGGGATAGGGCTTGGGTGGGATTGTTGTTGGTGCAGGCTTGATGGGCCGAATGGCCTCCTTCCGCACAATATGGATTCTATTTTATGTGTTCCGAAGCAACAACAAAAAAATCAGTCCCTGACCAATTAAATGACCAACTGTTGGACAGACATGAGGACAAAATTATATGTGGCTGTAATTCCCCACAAAGCCAGCTAACAGTCTAAAACTCATTATCTGGATTTAACCAAGACGTGGAGATGCCGGCATTGGACTGGGGTGGGCACAGTAAGAAGTCTCACAACACCAGGTTAAAGTCCTACGGGTTTATTTGGAATCATGAGCTTCTGTTCTTATAATCTCAAGAAAGTGATTTGGGAGATCCCAAAGTCATGAGAGACACAATATAAATGCCAATTTTCTTCCACTTACAGGAACAAGATGGCAGCTCACCACCACCTACTCCAAGGCAATTAGGGATGGGCAATAAATGCCGGTCTAGCCAGTAAAGCCCACATATCTTGAATGAATTTTTAAAAAACATCCTTGACAACCAGGTATCACATTGAGAAATCATGAGCACCGTCCTTGGAAATCACACAATGTGCTGCTGAGAACTCCCTGCCAGCATTTTGCATTTGTAAAACCTGCCGCTATAATTATTCAATGGGGCCCAACTTGTACCTGTTGCCTCACTGCCCTAACCAGGATCTCTCTTCCCCTGACGAACTGTTCTTCCCCGCCAACTACATAAAAAAAAGAGGGTGGGGTGGAGGAGTTGGGCAGGGTGTTGAAGAGAGGGTGGGGTGAAGTTGGGGGTGCTGGGTAATGTATGGTGTGATCCGAGTTCCCAAGGAACTATCCACCCCAGTTACTGTCACTTCCTAGGTGTGCCTTGCGGGCTATCTTGGGAAGTGGTGGTAAAATCAACTTTGTAGTTATCTCTTCCCCCTCCAAATCATCCTCAGTACATGTATGCTCAAAGCGTCAATCTCAGTTGCTTCCACCAGCCCAGGGAGGAAAGCAGGTAAACTTGCTGGGCTGGGGGATGGGAAGCACACTAGTCCTCCTGGCCCCCAAGCAGTGTGCTCCTGGGGAATGGGAAGCACACTACTCCTCCCGGCCCACAAGCCGAAAACCTAATATCCAATTAGGTTTCATTCCCCAACATTCTCCAAACTGGTGTTGTTCACTTGACTGGACAGGCTAGGACTTTTTCCCTTGGAGCGTAGGAGACTGAGGGGTGATCTTGTAGGGATGTATAAGATCATGAGAGGCATGGGTAGGGTCAATGCACTAAGTCTTTTCCCAGGGTTGGGGAATTGAGAACAGAGGATGGTACGTATGTGGAATGAGCTGCCGGAGGAAGTGGCTGAGGCAGGGACATTGATAGCATTTAATAGGCATTAGGACAGATACATGGATAGGAAAGGTTTAGAGGGATATGGGCCAAATGCAGGCAAATGGGGTTAGCTTAGGTGAGCATTTTGGTCGGCATGGACCTATTTGGGCCGAAGGGCCTGTCTCCATGCCGTAGATTCTATGATTCTATGAACTCTGCTTGACCTGAAACGACAACTCATCCAAAATACCAATGACCACATCTCCACGCACAGCACAACCCACACCTTCACCACCCACCTGACTTGCATCTACTTTTACGTTGGCTCTATTCTCTCCCCACAGATGCTGTCAGACCTGCTGAGATTTTCCAGCATTTTCTGTTTTTGTTTCAGATTCCAGCATCAGCAGTATTTTGCTTTTATCTTCACTGGACTAATGTCCTCACCTCTCCAAAGCCTCACTCTACCCTGACTCAGAGACATCCTCCAACCAAATCTCCTAAGCATGTAACCTTCTGTCCCCGCTTCTTTCTTCTCCCCACTTATTCTGTTCCACTAGCCGTCATTATTCTTCCACCCAGGAGATCCCTATCCTCTGAAACTCCCTCTTTCACCATCATTTTCGTCATCTCCTTCCTCGTTTTCCAATGCCTCCTAAAATATCCTTCTCTTTGCAGGAAACTTATGTCCAATCCTTCTTTCTCCCTTTGTTAAATGTTGCTCTTTATCCACTGCCCTGTACACCCCTAAGAAGCATAAAGTTTATTTATTAGTGTCACAAATAGGGTTACATTAACATTGCAATGAAGTTACTGTGAAAATCCCCCAGTCACCACACTCTGGCACCTGTTTGGGTCCACGTCTTTCGGACTGTGGGAGGAAACCCACGCAGACATGGAGAGAATGTGCAGACTCTGCACGGACAGTGACCCAAGCCAGGAAGTGAACCCTGGTCCCTGGCGCTGTGAGGCAGCAGTGCTAACCACTGTGCCACCATGCGCATATAGCAATACAAGTTATAGCTTTTGATACCACTGAACGGAGCATATTAGCCACCAATGCCAGTCATGTTACCTGACACAAAGGAGCTCCCATCTAACACCCTACATAGTTATAGTTGCTAACAAACACTGCCATGCATTGGTATGATGTATTTCAAGCAGTTGCAATTAAACTAATATCTTATCTCGGGATTTATATGGTTATACGCAAACATCAATGAGGCAAATTCCTTTTAATACTGCTGCCCAGTCATTGCACTTTATTTAACAATATAGATTATAAATCAGATTGAAGGACATTCCTCATTAGCTCTGCAGAGCTTTGTAAGGGATCACTGAAATGCACTGTTTAATGGGTATTATGTCTAAATCTTAAACCAAGAAGAGACTGGAGATTGAAGAGTGAAGTTCCAGATCCTCTTCTTCTTGTTGAGTGCATTTTGAGAGGTTAGGACATGCAATATCCAATTACAGAAAGAGTAGGGGGCAAAAGATGATATCTCCACGTTATCTTCGAAGAGTCATTATAAACTTTCCCATTAATCGAGTGAAGCAGCGTCTGATGCAGCACTAATACATCCCATCATTATCTGATATTACTTCCGCCATTTAACCATCTCCTGTTTTCTACTTGATTCAATTTATCGCATGCTTTCTTTCCTCTGTCTTCTGCTTTCAAATGTGGGCAGCACGGTGGCCCAGTGGTTAACGCTGCTGCCTCACAGCGCCAGGGACTCAGGTTCGATTCCCAGCTTGAGTCACTGTCCGTCCGGAGTCTGCACGTTCTCCCCGTGTCTGTGCGGGTTTCCTCCGGGTGCTCCAGTTTCCTCCCACAGTCCGAAAGACATGCTGGTTAGGGTGCATTGGGCCATGCTAAATTCTCCCTCAGTGTACCCGAGCAGGCACCAGAGTGCGGCGACGAGGGGATTTTCACAGTAACTTCATTGCTGTGTTAATGTAAGCCTACCGGTGACACAAATAAATAAACTTTTAAAAAACAATTGCTGCTTGCTCATTGTACCACACTGAGAATATCTTTGCATTTCTGGTCTCCTTTTCTGAGAAAGGATGTTCTTGCTCTCAAGGGAGTGCAGCGAAGGTTTATCAGGCTGATTCCGCGGATGGCGGGACTGATGAATGAGAAGAGATTTGGTTAGGATTGTTTTCGCTGGAGTTCCGACGAATGAGGGGGGGAGGATCTCATTGAGACTTATAAAATTCTAACAGGACTAGACAGCATTAACGCAGGAAGGATGTTCGGGTGGTGGAAGAGTCCAGAACGAGGATACAGGGTAGACCATTTAGGACGGAGATGAGAAGACATTTCTTCACCCAAAGAGTGGTGAGCGTGTGGAATTCATTACCACAGGAAGTAGATGCTAAAACATTGAAAGTATTCAACACGCGGTTAGATATAGCACTTGGGGTGCATAGGATCACAGGTTATGGGGAGAAAACAGGATTAGGCTATTGAGTTGGATGATCAGCCATGATCTTGATGAATGGCGGAGCAGGCTCGAAGGGCCAAATGGCCTCCTCCTGCTCCTATCTTCTATGTTTCTACGTATTCTCTTGTTTTGATGAAGGACTAAGGCCCAAACTCTTCTCTGCTCAATTGCTCTTTGATGAACAGAGGGTTATTCGTTTCACTCTATATGCCCTATTCCCTTTTCCAAGTCTTTGTTACGTTTAGTGATCTGTGGTAACAATTGGCTGCTGCAACCCGACGCACTTGGGTTAGAAAAGGGGAAGGTCAGACAGGGTTGCTGTTTCTCAGAGCTATCCAAAGTCATCCTAGTACAAAGTGTAGTGTGCATCCCATCATTGCACATCCTACTGCAACCTCATCTTTTCTGCCAACTATTCTATAGTCACCAAGATGAGATTTGCCAGGATGGCTACTCCAAGAATTTGAGGGGGCTACAACTCCTCCTCGATGAGTGGCACTGCCCTTGTTCTGTAATAGCACTCAGGCCACTGAGTCAGATGAGTATGGGTTCAGGGTCCACTGTAGAGATTTAAGCACATAACCTAGGCTGGCACTCTGATGCAGTACTGAGGAAGAGTGAGAGGGGATCTCGTAGAAACGTATAAAATTCTAACAGGATTAGAGAGGGTAGATTTAGAAAGCATGTTCCCAATGGTGGGAGACTGCAGAATTAGGGGTCATTGTTTGAAGATAAGGGATAAACCTTTTAGGACTGAGGTGAGGAGAAATTTCTACATCCAGAGAGTGGTGATTGTTTGGAATTCACTACGACAAAGTATTTGAGGCCAAAATGTTGCAATTTTGAAAATAAATTAGATATAGCTCTTGGGGCTGAAGGGATTAAGGAATATGGGAAAAAAAGGGGATCAGGATATTGAATTTGATGATCAACCATGATCAAAATGAATGGCGGAGCAGGCTCGAAGGGCCGAATGGCCTACTCGTGCTTCTATTTTTTCTGTGTTTCGATGAGTGCTGCACTGTTGGAGGTGCCATCCTTTTGGATGAGATGCTAAACCAAGGATCTGTTTAATCTGCTCAGTGGGATTTAAAAGATTCCACTACTTCAAAGAACAGGGGAGTGCATCCTACTGCCCTGGTTAATAATTATCCCTCAAATGAACAAAGAACAAAGAACAATACAGCACAGGAAACAGGCCCTTCGGCCCTCCAAGCCTGTGCCGCTCCTTGGTCCAACTAGACCAATCATTTGTATCCCTCCATTCCCAGGCTGCTCATGTGACTATCCAGGTAAGTCTTAAACGATGTCAGCGTGCCTGCCTCCACCACCCTACTTGGCAGCGCATTCCAGGCCCCCACCACCCTCTGTGTAAAAAACGTCCCTCTGATATCTGAGTTATACTTCGCCCCTCTCACCTTGAGCCCATGACCCCTCGTGATCGTCACACAGACAAAAAGTCATTGACCCAAAAGGTTCTCTCAGATTCTGCCTGAACCGCTGAACATTCGGATTTATTTATTTCAGATTTTCCATATTCACAGTATTTTTGCTATTGTAGCACTGATTATCCGGTCCAGATCACATTGCTGTGTGAAAATTGACAGTTGAGTTTTCTTTATTACAACAATGGCTATGCTTCAAAATACTTCATTGACAATAAAGCAAACTGGGACCTTCCAATGTTGTGAAAGGCAATATATAAGTGAAAGTTTCTCTTTTTTGTTTGGTCCAAAAAATAATCATGGAATCCCTACAGCAGGAGGCCATTCGACCCATCAAGCCTGCACTGACAACAATCCCACCCAGGCCCTATCCCAGTAACCCCACATATTTACCCTGCTAATCCCCCCCTGACACTAAGGGGCAATTTAGCATGGCCAATCAACCTAACCCACATCTTTGGATCGTGGGAGGAAACCAGAGCACCCGGAGGAAACCCACACAGACATGGGGAGAATGTGCAAACTCCTCAGAGGCAGAATTGAACCCAGGTCCCTGGCACTGTGAGGCAGCAGTGTTATCCACTGTGCCACCGTGCCTTTCTGTGGTAGTGAAGGTGGGACTGAGCACAATTTTGCAAACGGAAGGCAAAAAACATGTTGAGATTAAAGAATTGAGAAGGATTCCCATCAAGAAGTAATACCCTTGGAGACAAGCCTTCACATATTGCTGTCATGACAGCTTATGACATTGTCTCATGTGTCAGCTTCATAATCATAGAAATCATAGAAACCCTACAGTACAGAAAGAGGCCATTCGGCCCATCGAGTCTGCACCGACCACAATCCCACCCAGGCCCTACCCCCATATCCCTACATATTTTATCCATTAATCCCTCTAATCTACGCATCCCAGGACACTAAGGGGCAATTTTAGCATGGCCAATCAAGCTAACCCGCACATCTTTGGACTGTGGGAGGAAACCGGAGCACCCGGAGGAAACCCACGCAGACACGAGGAGAATGTGCAAACTCCACACAGACAGTGACCCAAGCCGGAATCGAACCCAGGTCCCTGGAGCTGTGAAGCAGCCGTGCTAACCACTGTGCTACTGTGCCGCCCTATAAAATAGGTGGAATACAAGTAAGAGAGATAATTCACAATATGGTTCATATTGGATATAGTGACAATACACTGAGTACGAACAGCACCAATTTAGACAGTTTAGCCACATTAATAGCAGCGTGAGGAACATTCAATAATTGCAATCTCATGGCAAAATGTGGAAGAAGGTAGGAGTTTGCAAGAAGCACTTTGGTGAAATGTGTATGCTGCATATCATCAGTACATCTGAAACACCAGAGCAAACACAGCCAAAATATAACACTGAAGCAAGACTTTGGTAACGTCCTGGTCCCACACTTTGCAGTCTAAATAAAAAATGAATTATCCGATGAGTGAGTGTCTTGGCCTCACTGCTAAGCAGTGCAGTAACTCACTGCAGTTAATTAAAACTGAAGGTGCTTGAAAAACAACAGCAATGACAAGGTACTGGAGCTCTCCAGTTTGTTCTTTCTCTGTAGAAGTGCTGAGTGCCATGGACTCTGCATTATCAGCAACAACAAGATTGCTGTCATTGTTTTTGTGTCACCCCTGGGCATTACATGTAAATGGCAAATTGATTACACTGAATGGAGTCATCTGTTTCTCTTTGTTCTGATTACAGTATTCAGACTCAAGTCCTTGGCTGAAGGAGAAATGTGGCAAACCGAGACAATGGCTGGCCTTTTTTTCCAGTCCTCTCACGCCCCGGTGTTTAGCAAAGCTGACTCCAGGTTTTCGACTAATTTGATGAAGGAGCAGGGGAAACGATTTCAAGCTCATTGAGATATTTCTACTCCTCCAGCGTAGCTACCAGCTTCTCACCAGCTCACGGAAAGAAAGTTTGTGATGATCTCCGCAATTTTGGCGCCTCAGGTAGCAAAGAGAAAAACGCTCAGCAGTTCACCCAAACAGCCCTCATCAGACGTCAACCATCGGTCAATGGGGAGCACTCATGCCTCGGAGTCAGAAGGTGCTGGGTTCAAGAGCCTCTCCAGAGGTTTAAGCACACAGTTCAGGCTGGCACTCCCAGCGCTGTGCTGACAGACTGCTGCACTGTCAGGACATGTTGTCTTCCAGACATGTTGTTATGCAGATTTACCACTATTTCACAAGGCAAGCAGGAAAGTTATTGCTGGCGTTCTGGCCAATATTTAGCCTTCAACCAACACCATTGAAATCGATTATCTGGTGATTATCACACTGTTGTTGCGAGGGAAACCTGCTCTGTGCAAACTGGCTGCCACATTTCCAATGTTATGACAGTTGTACTTATTCAATGGCTCAGTTAATTATATGAATCTGTTTAATGTTGATGTTCACTGCACTTCAACTTGGGTGTGGACTCAGGGGAAAGCAAACAAAGAGCGGAAAGGTGGAGCCAGCAGCATGGAACGGACATTTTAAAGCATTGTGAACAGGACTGCTAGACACACAGAAACTCTCTCCATAGATCCGAGATATAAAACGTACAAGATTTATTTATATATTTTAAAATTTTATTTATTTAGTGTCTCAAGTAGGCTTACATTAACACCGCATTGAAGTTACTGTGAAAATCCTCCAGTCGCCACACTCCAGCATCTGTTAAGGAAAATTTAACATGGCAAATGCACCCAAACAGCACGTCCTTCTAGTGGGAAGGACTGTGGGAACACCTGGAGGAAACCCATTCAGACACTAGGCAAATGTTCTTATTTTTGTTACCTATTTGTGATCCAGGGAGTATGCCTGTCATGTAAGTAGTAAAATACTTGGAGAAATACAAATAATTGACACAACACAATTTAGAAGATTAAACAGAATACTGCAAATGCTGGAATTTGAAACATAAACATAAAATGCTGGAATATCTCAGCATCTGTGGAGAGAGAATAGAGCCAACGTTTTGAGTCTGGGTGACCCTTTGTCAGAGCTTCTTTTATTTATTTCCGTCACAAGTAGGTTTACAGTAACACTGTAATGAAGTTAGTAAAAATCCCGTAGTCGCCACACTCCGGTGCCTGTTCGGGTACACTGAGGGGCAATTTAGCACGGCCAACGCACCCAACCACCACATCTTTCAAACTGGGGGAGGAAACTGCAGCACCCAGAGGAAACCCACGCCGACATGGGGAGAACGTGCAAACTCCACACAGACAGTGACCCAAGCCAGGTATCGAACCAGGGTCACTGGAGCTGTGAGGCAGCAGTGCTAATCACTGTGCCACTGTGCCGTTTCACGAAATTGGAAGGAGATCTGACCTTAAAACATGGAGTAGAAGCATTTTCAGAAGAAAAATGTTCATGATATCAATTTCAAATGTGATCAGTCACACCTTACTAAAATAATGTGTTTCCAGCAAAAGTCTTTAGCCCACTTGGTCTTGTGCACCCCTGCCTTAAATGGATTTACTCACTTGTACCTCATTGAACCACTTGTACCTCACTGAACTCACTTGTACCACTTGAACCCACCTTGGTTCAGTGATAGCGCTCTTCCCTCAGAACCAGAATGTCATGGGTACAATTCTCATTACTGGCATTTCAATGCAGTACTGCAGGAGTGGTGTGTTGTTGGAGGTGCCTCCTTTTAGATGAGATGTTGAACCAGTCTGGATGTATAAGTGCCCACAGGACTTTTCAACGAAGATTGGGGAAGTCCTCCAAGTGGAATAGACAATGTTTAATCCCCAAACAACATCTCCAAAACAGCTGCTCGGATCATTATCTCATTGCTGTTCTTGGGATCTTGCTGTGCACAAATTAATGTAACCTGATAATAAAACAGTCACTGCACTGCAAAAAAAAATTTCATGGCTGTAAAGTGATTTGGGACACCCCGAGGTTGTTAAAGGTGGTAGATAACGACAAGTTTTTCTTCTGAGGAAGCCTCTTAAACAACTTATTTGACCATGGCTTCAGTCGCCTCGCCACGCTTACATTGTTTGCAACATGTCCTTAAGGGATTGCAGCATAACATCACTAGAAAGGAAGTGTGTCACGTGATCCACTTTTACTTTGAAGCAGAACATGCAGCTTTGCTGTTGATGTGTCTTCAAACTTTCCACCTTTTTATAAATGTTTCCATCTGCCTTGTCTAAATAATTAAGTCCACAACATGTTTTACCCAGACCCTGATGGTGATTGGTGTATTTATATCACTATAACAACATGACATGTTGTGCAGCAGTGCTCTCTCTAAATGACATGATGCTCAGCCTGGCTGCAAGATTAAGTACGTACACAGGAACATAAGAATTAGGAGCAGAAGTAGGCAAATTCAGCCCTTCAAGCCTGCTTCGCCATTCAATCAGATCATGGCTGATCTCTCCCTGGTCTCAAATCCGCCTTCCCACCTGTTCCCTATATCCCTTTTTTATTAGAAATATATCTCTTTCTTTAGGTACCCAGATCACCAATAACCTGTCCTGGTTCCCCCAATGCCGTCACTATAGTTAAGAATGCCCACCCATGCCTCTACTTTCTCAGAAGACGAAGGAAATTTGGCATGTTAGCCAAGACACTCACCAACTTTTACAGATGCACCATAGAAAGCATTCTTTCCAGTTGTATCACAGCTTGGTATGGCTCCTGCTCTGCCCAAGACCACAAGAAATTTCAAAGGGTTGTGAATGTAGCCCAGTCCATCATGCAAACCAGCCTCCCATCCATTGACTCTGTCTACACTTCCCGCTGCCTCAGAAAGGCAGCCAACATAATTAAGGACCCCACGTACCCCGGACATTCTCTTTTCCACCTTTATGCTTTGGGGAAAAGATACAAAAGTCTGAGGTCACATACCAGCCGACTCAAGAACAGCTTCTTCCCTGCTGCCATCAGACTTTTGGATGGACCTACCTCGCACTAAGTTGATCTTTTTTTACACTCTAACTATGACTGTAGCATTACATTCTGCATCCTCTCGTTTCCTTCTCTCCAAATGGTATGCTTTGTCTGTGTAGAGCACAAGAAAAAATACTTTTTGCTGTATACGAATACATGTGACAATAAAAAGTCAAATCAAATCAAAAGGACATTGTCAAAATGTTCACAAAGTTCCCCAAATTGAATTGGGATGCAGCCGATCTACTCGCTGAATTCACAGCGTGCAAAGCTATGGTTTCTTGATTCAGGAGTGTCTGGAGCAGACAAGCAAGCCATTAAATTCACCTGGCAATTGGAAATGAAGATCTACACAGGTTGAACACTTCTGGATTAGCAGCAGAAACGCTAAAGAATCCTCAAAAGATACTGGCTAAATTAGAAGACTAGCTCAAAATCAGGTTAAACTTTCATACTCATTAATTAGAGTTCACGTCACATTGAAACCAACCACTTTGTCAATAGATGCAGAGCTAACAGACTGAATTGTTGAACTGGTGATCATCTCCACTCCCATGGAAGTGTTCCAGAAAGATCTGTTGAACAAGCCGAAAACCTATAATATCGAAGAGCTACTCAAGGCTGAACATAAGTACAAAGCAATCAGGTCGACAACACTTATAGATCCTAAAGTGCATCAACAATTGGGGTTGCACTCGCTAGAACATCCAAACCCAGCAAGACATGTGGAAGGTGTGGCCTTCTACACGCACCAAGCAAATGCCAGCAGCTACAAGAAAAAACAGCAAAAGATCGTACACCACAGAAGCAATGGGAAACAGCCATCGCAGGATGGCCTGCTTCACTTCAACATATCCACCAGCATGAGACACCATTTTGGCCTTCCTGGGATGAACATCTCCTGGGACATCATTTTTAAAGGCAGGCAAATCATTAGACTGGATCTGATATTCTTTAACAACTTCATCACTCACACATAGGCACTGATCAGACAAGAAAACTCACAAGGGAGACAATCTATTGACCGGGTATGAACAATGACATTGAAGTTATCATGGAGGAATGTGCGGCATGCCAAAAGCATATACCAAGTTAGCACAATGACCATTGAATCCGCATGAAGTTCCCACTCATCCTTGATCCAAAATCATTTCTGATCTGGTTCATGTCGATGGCACTGACCTCATTGTCAATTATTTTACCAATTATTCCATTATTTGATAACCGCACAATATATCTAGCACAATTGTCACAAACATTCCAAATGGTATTTTCAGTTTATTTGATGTGCTAGGAGAGATCGTTATGGATAACAGCCTACAGTTCATTGTAAGTCATTTCAGGATGTATATGAGAAGTGGAATATCAATCAAACTACTTCTTCTCCTCATTACTTTAGATCCAATGGCCTTGCTGAATGAATAATTAACACAGTGAAATCCTTCAATCTCAAATGTAGACAGACCAAGCAAGATCCAAACATTGTAATGTTATATTTGAGAGTGATGCCATCAGGTGCAACTATTGGGGAGTTAGTAAGTGGTTAGCACTGCTGCCTCACCGTGCCAGGGACCCAGGTTCAATTCCGGTCTTGGGCCACTGTCTGTGTGGAGTTTGCATGTTCTCCCTGTGTCTGTGTGGGTTTCCTCTGGGTGCTCCGGTTTCCTCCCACAGTCCAAAGATGTACGGGTTAGGTTGATTGGCCATGCTAAATTGACTCTAGTGTTAGGAGGATTAGAAGGGTAAATATGTGGGGTTATGGGAATAAGGCCTGGATGGGATTGTGTTCAGTGCAAACTTGATGGGCCGAATGGCCTCCTTCTGCACTGTAGGGATTCTATGATTCAAACTGCATCAACCCTCTGACCCAATGTCTATTCCATAACCAGCACCACACATGTTTGGCAGACCAGTGCATACCAATTTACCTACTCTTACCCATTCTACTCTCTCAGAAACTGCAGAGCAACTTTTAGAACTGTAAGAGACAATGACCAACATGCAGGATAAAAATGCAGGCTCAGAATTGCCAGAGTTAAGAAAACAAGTTCGCATCCAGGATCCCACAAAAGGTACGTGGCAACCAGCCGAGGTGACAAAGATTTGTTTGGATACAAGATCATCTGAATTTGTTTCAACACATCTTTCTGGAACATTTGCATGGGAGTGGAGATGATCACCAGTTCAACAATTCAGTCTGTTAGCTCTGCATCTACTGACAAAGTGGTTGGTTTCAATGTGACATGAACTCTAATTAATGAGTATGAAAGTTTAACCTGATTGTGAGCTAGTCCTTTAATTTAGTGTGTGGAAGACACTTAGGTGAATCATAACCGAGGACAAATCAAACCCATTCCAGCTACTCAAAGTCCTAGTGCATCAAAGACAAGATCCCAAATGCAACCAGGAGCAACATCCAAGAATGACAATCCCACAGATCATCGTGAGCAGTTAAAGATACCACCAGGCCATTTCAAGATCCGGGCCTACCAGCAGATTACCGCTTTGCTTTAGAGACTGATAAATTCATCAGCTCCTTAAGTAATAGTAACTAAACATGTATTGTAAATAGTTATGCTTCTTTGGAAGAAGTGGAAATACCTCTGAAAAGGAAGGGGATGTTGTAGTATGTGTGTAAGGGATTGCAGCCCCACATCAGTATAAAGGAAATGTGTCACGTTATCCAGTTTTACTTTCACTTTTGTTTTTAAGCCAAGTACATAGCTTTGCTGCTGATATGTCACCAAGCTTTCTACTTTTGTATAGATGTTCCCATGTTCCTGTCCAAATAAATGAACCCACAAAACGTTTACCCATTCCCTTATGAATGCTTGGTGCCTTTATATCATTATAACACCACCTTACACACAAGGTAACATAATTGCAGTATAGGCACAGTGTAAGTGAATATTGCTACCTGTTCCTCTGAAAGCACTGACCTTACACCATGATCATGTCCAATTTTGGAATCAGCATATAGGATTCACAACTGCAGTCAGCGATGCAGTACAGGAAACTTTAGGAAGATGCCGTTTGACTTTTATTTACTCCTTAAACTATTCCCCCCACCATCTCTGCTAGTTACTTACTTTCAGGGTGGAATTTCATCCACATGGGGCGGGCAGTAAACCAGGCATCTGACCTGAACAACCTCCACCCCCTTGCTGTGGGCAGGTTACGTTAAAATTATCTTCTTAGTTTTCTGGTCGGTAAATCAAAAATGATCTTTAACATTTTAAGATGGCTAACAGGGCGGCACGGTGGCACAGTGGTTAGCACTGCTGCCTCACAGCAGCAGGGACCTGGATTCGATTCCCGGCTTGGGCCATTGTGCGGAGTTTGCACATTCTCCCACGTGTCAGCGTGGGTTTCCTCCGGGTGCTCCACTTTCCTCCCACAGTCCGAAAGACGTGCTGCTTTGATGCATTGGCCATGCTAAATTCTCCCTCAGTGTACCCGAACAGGTGCCAGAGTGTGGCAACTAGGGGATTTTCACAGTAACTTCATTGCAGTGTTAATGTAAGCCTACTTGTGACTAATAAATAAAAACTTTTAAACTTTAAAAAAAACTGGAGAGAAGTTGACAAGCTCTTGATTCTTTGGTTACATATATATATTTATATGGTTTATATTTTGGTGAAAGGCAATTGCCCATCTTAAATGTCAAATGATTTCTTTAAGATTGTCTGGTGTTTTTCAAAATCAGAAAAATGCTTGTTTGCCCTCTTGTGCTTTTTTTTGAAGTTTGAATCAACGGCTCAGAATGCTAGGAAAAGCAAACAGATCCACACTGGCAATGGAAGACAGAAGTCTATGAATAGTGAGCCTATCCGAGCCTTCCTCAGATATACACACATTTGCTCCATGTACCAATCATTGAAGAACTTTTAGTAAGGGAACATAGAAAGGAAGAGGAGCATTTGGCCTTTCAGCCTCGCCAGCTTCCTCTGCCATTCAACTGACTTTCTACTTCAAACATAGAAGATAGGAGCAGGAGGAGGCCATTCAGTCCTTCGAGTCTGCTCCGCATTCATCACGATCATGACTGATCGTCTAACTCAATAGCCTAATCCTGCTTTCTCCCCGTAACCTTTGATTCCATTCGCTATATCCAGCCGCCTCTTGAATACATTCAACGTCATCTTTCTGCACTATCCCCATATCCCTTCATATCTGCAATATCTAGCAACGTCAAAAAGCTGTCTTGTATAAACTCAATGATTGAGCCCCCACAACCCTCTGGGGTAGAGAATTCCTAAGATTCCCAAGTGGGGGGCTGGGGGAGGGGGAGGGGTGCAGAAGGCAAGTAGCCCTTTGGGCATTTTCTCTGCCGTAACCCAGAGCATTTTGGCCAGTTGAAACTTCCCTACTATGATCCATCTGCCATATCAATCAGCACAGTCCAAAGACTGAAACTCGGCCATATCACTCAGAACATCCAATAATTCACTTCTTCATGACACATCGTGAAGCTTCTCTTTACATGGTTTGATTTATTGCAAAGTGGTGCAAACAGGAAATTAGTCCTGATCCTTGATTCTATTTCAACCTCATTAATAGGACTCTGTCACCATGAGATATTGTCAGATCACGATGGAACTGATAATCAGTAAGTGAACCTGGTCAAAGTGTATGTGTGTGTGAGAGAGAGAGAGAGAGAGAGAGAAATATGGCCTATGCTTTCTGATTCCTCTCTCCCTTAACTTGGGGGCAGTTTTCCAAAAAGATGAAACTTCCACCCTGACTGAGGGTGCCCTCCCCCTCACTTCTGGTCTTAATTACAAACACTCAGTTATTAATATTTGTGAGGTAAATTACCCAGCCTCCCATAGGGAGGTGGTTCAGCCTGGGGCCAAGGCAATCTGGACAAGTCCATGGAGTCTGACGTCATGGGAGAAAGAGTTCAGTTGGACTGAGGTACTGTGTGAAATTAATTTGATTTATTATTGTCACAGGTATTAACATACAGTGAAAAGTATTGTTTCTTGTGCGCTATACAGATAAAGCACACCTTTCATAGAGAAGGAAATGAGAGAGTACAGAATGTAGTGTTACAGTCATAGCTAGGGTGTAGAGAAAGATCAACTTAATGTGAGGTAGGTCTATTCAAAAGTCTGATGGCAGAAGCTGTTCTTGAGTTGGTTGGTACGTGTCCTCAGACTTTTTCCCGACGGAAGAAGGTGGAAGAGAGTATGTCCGGGGTGTGTGTGGTCTTTAATTATGCTGGCTGCTTTGCCGAGTCAGCGGGAAGTGCTCATGATCTTATGGCTTTTACTGGTTGTCAGCGAGGTCAGATGCCACATGCAGAGTTCATGGCATAGCAACAAGGCCTCTTTCCAGCAACAAGGCCGCCTCCGAACACTGGGTGCTGTAGAGCCCAACCAGCAGTTCCTGCACCTTGTGCTCCAGCATTGCAAAAGATAGGAAGCATGGGAAGAGGCATATTTACCGTATCAGTATTTAATTATCCATATAGATAATTATGTAAAGATGAGACGTGAAGGCTCAGTTAGGGCACTTGAGAGTTACAAGTTAGCCAGGAAGGACCTAAAGAGAGAGCTAAGAAGAGCCAGGAGACATGAGAAGTCTTTGGCAGGTAGGATCAAGGAAAACCCTAAAGCTTTCTATCGGTATGTCAGGAATAAAAGAATGACTAGAGTAAGATTAGGGCCAGTCAAGGACAGTAGTGGGAAGTTGTGCGTGGAGTCCGAAGAGATAGGAGAGGCGCTAAATGAATATTTTTTCGTCAGTATTCACACAGGAAAAAGACAATGTTGTCAAGGAGAATACTGAGATACAGGCTATTAGACTAGATGGGATTGAGGTTCATAAGGAAGAGGTGTTAGCAATTCTGGAAAGTGTGAAAATAGATAAGTCCCCTGGGCCGGATGGGATTTATCCTAGGATTCTCTGGGAGGCTAGGGGGGAGACTGCAGAGTCTTTGGCTTAGATCTTTATATCGTCATTGTCTACAGGAATAGTGCCAGAAGACTGGAGGATAGCAAATGTTGTCCCCTTGTTCAAGAAGGGGAGTAGAGACAACCCTGGTAATTATAGACCAGCAAGCCTTACTTCTGTTGTGGGCAAAGTTTTGGAAAGGATTACAAGAGATAGGATTTATAAGCATCTAGAAAGGAATAATTTGATTAGGGATAGTCAACACGGTTTTGTGAAGGGTAGGTCGTGCCTCACAAACCTTATTGAATTCTTTGAGAAGGTGACCAAAGAGGTGGATGAGGGTAAAGCAGTTGATGTGGTGTATATGGATTTCAGTAAAGCGTTTGATAAGGTTACTCACGGCAGAAGATATGGAGGCATGGGATTGAGGGTGATTTTGCGGTTTGGATCAGAAATTGGCTAGCTGTAAGATGACAGAGGGTAGTGGTTGATGGGAAATGTTCATCCTGGAGTTCAGTTACTCATGGTGTACCGCAAGGATCTGCCTGCAACAGTAGTGGACTCGTCAACATTAAGGGCATTTAAAGGTCATTGGATAAACATATGGATGATATTGGAATAGTGTAGGTTAGATGGGCTTTAGATTGGTTTCACTGGTCGGCGCAACATCGAGGGCCAACTGCACTGTAATGTTCTATGTTCTATGTTTTGGGGCCACTGCTGTTTGTCATTTTTATAAATGACCTGGATGAGGGCGTAGAAGAATGGGTTAGTAAATTTGCGGATGAGACTAAAGTCGGAGGAGTTGTGGACAGTGTGGAAGGATGTTGCAGGTTACAGCGGGACATAGGTAAGCTGCAGAGCTGGGCTGAGAGGTGGCAAATGGAGTTTAATGCGGAAAAGTGTGAGGTGATTCACTTTGGAAAGAGTAACAGGAATACAGAGTACTGGGCTAATGGTAAGATACTTAGCAGTGTGGATGAGCAGAGAGATCTCGGTGTCCATGTGCATAGATCCCTGAAAGTTGGCACCCAGTTTGATAGGGTTGTTAAGAAGGCGTACGGTGTGTTAGCATTATTGGTAGAGGGATTGAGTTTTGGAGCCATGAGGTCATGTTGCAGCTGTACAAAACTCTGGTGCGGCCGCTCTTGGAGTATTGCGTACAGTTCTGGTCGCCGCATTATAGGAAGGATGTGGAAGCATTGGAAAGGGTGCAGAGGAGATTTACCAGAATGTTGCCTGGTATGGTGGGAAGGTCTTATGAGGAAAGGCTGAGGGACTTGAGGCTGTTTTTGTTAGAGAGAAGAAGGTTAAGAGGTGACTTAATAGAGGCATACAAGATGATCAGAGGATTAGATAGGGTGGACAGTGAGAGCCTTTTTCCTCAGATGGCGATGGCTAGCACGAGGGGACATAGCTTTAAATTGAGGGGTGATAGATATAGGACAGAGGTCAGAGGTAGGTTCTTTACTCAGAGAGTAGTAAGAGCGTGGAATGCCCTGCCTGCAACAGTAGTGGACTCGCCAACATTAAGGGCATTTAAATGGTCATTGGATAAACATATGGATGATATTGGAATAGTGTAGGTTAGATGGGTTTTAGATTGGTTTCACTGGTCGGCGCAACATCGAGGGCTGAAGGGCCTTTACTGCGCTGTAATGTTCTATGTTCTATGTTCCTAAATTACTGAGAATCTCCATCTGATGTTTACTTGTTGGTAGCAACGATGGATTATGCATGTTAGTAGGGAAGTTTCAACTGGCCACCTTCCTCCACCCACTTTCCCCCTCCCCAGCCATTGATGAGGTATCCTAGAAATCATAGAATCCTACAGTGCAGAAGGAGGTCATTCAACCCATCAAGTCTGCACGGACCGCAATCCCACCCACGCTTTATCCCTATAACCTCATGCATTTACCCTAGCTAGTCCCCCTGACACTAAAGCACAATTTATCATGGCCTATCTACCTAACCTGCACATCTTTGGACTGAGAGAGGAAACCGGGGCACGCAGAGGAAACCCACACAGAAACGGGGAGAATGTGCAAATTCCACACAGACAGTGACCCAAGCCGGGAATCGAACCCGGGTCCCTGGCTCTGTGAGGCAGCAGTGCTAACCACTGTGCCACCGTGCCGCCCCTGTCCTTTCATGCAGCAGTAAGATGTCTCAGCATAAGAATCCATTTCAAATGATATATTATTTATAGTGGACCATCTTATCAGTGGCAGCTATTAAAACTGATGATATATTTTGTATATGCCAACGCTGCAATGTTTTATCCTGAGTGAACTCTCTCTTCTCTCGTCAATGAGAGCTACATGAGAGCTGCATGTTTTCTGATATCAAGACCTCAGGCTTTCCATCTTCAGACCTCCCATTTCCTCAACTCTTTTCCACATATTAGATTTCTTTACTGTCTCAAGACTTGCTTCTATAACTTGACTGGGGCAACATTCCACTGATGATCCGTTCTGTATTTATCTAATTTATTTACGAGCCTACTTGGAATTTATTTTTCTGTTCTTACGCACACAAAACGTTGACTGTCTGCCTTTCCTCCTCTCAGATACTGATTCACCCGATGAATGTTTCCACTGTTTCCTTGCCATCGTCTCAAAACCTCATGCTTTGAGTTGACTTTGCTTGTGCTGCCCCCCACCCCCTTGTTGCTTGTGACAAGGTGCCCCATCATTCTCTCTCATCGAAAGGACACTTACGGCAGTGAACAGGGCTGCCACTAGAGGTCACATGCAAGAGAAAAGGATAACGTGCATGATCTCATCTGCAGCACAAAACTGAGCTGATGAATCATTCTATATTCCAACATCAAATGCTCAAAAAAAGTAACAACCGCTGAACTCGCAAAGCAACAGCAAGAGTTCAAACACATACTGTCGTGATTGCCGTTGTGTTGTGGATTGTTTACTTTGTTAAGCATGATAAAAATTTATATTTATTATATTTAACCTTTAATGTTAAAAATTAAGCTCCTGGTGCCTTAAGAAGGGAAAATGAACACTTAAATGGTACACGGGTGGCATGGTGGCACAGTGGTTAGCACTGCTGCCTCACAGCACCAGGGACCTGGGTTCGATTCCCAGCTTGGGTCACTGTCTGTGTGGAGTTTGCACATTCTCCCTGTGTCTGCGTGGGTTTCCTCCGGGTGCTCTGGTTTCCTCCCACAGTCCGAAAGACATGCTGGTTAGGGTGCATTGACCTGAACAGGCGCCGGAGTGTGGCGACTAAGGGAATTTCACAGTAACTTCATTGCAGTGTTAAGTCTTACTTGTGATTAATAAATAAACTTTACGCGAAGGAGGGGATATCTAGAGAGGCAACGCAAATGTTGGCCGGAACTGTAGTTTTTAAAGAGAGTACGTGAAGCAGATAAGAGGTGGCAGAGAGGTTTTGTGACGTAGAGGGGTTGAAGAAGCAGAGGGGGTTTGGATGGTGGTTTCAGGAGGCAGAGTTGTCCAGAGCGGGAATTCCAGTGTGTAAGACCTAGACCACTCTGAAGGCACAGCTTCTAATGATGAGGCGTGCAAAACAGGGAATTCACGAAGAAGCCAGGGTCAGAGGAGTGGAGAGTTCAACACGGGTGCAGATGTAGGGGTGGAAGCATTGGAGAACACTAAAAAGTGACTTGAATCACAGAATCCCTACAGTGCGGAAGAGGCCATTTGGCCCATTGAATCTGCACTGATTCTCGGACAAGAGTATTTTACCCAGGCCCTCTCCCCCACCCTATCCCTGTAATCCCACACATTTACCATGGTTAATCCCATCTAACCTGCACATCTTGGAATGATAAGGGGCAATTTAGCATGGCCAATTCACCTAACCTGCACATCTTTGGACTGTGGGAGGAAACCCAGAGCACCCGGAGGAAACCCATGCAGACACGGGGAGAACATGCAAACTCCACACAGTCACACAAGGCCGGAATCGAAACAAGGTCCCGAGAGCTGTGAGGCAGCAGTGCTAACCACTGTGCCACCGTGAACATATGAAGTAGAAGCTGAGGAGTGGGAGTAAGGCGATCGAGATAGAAGGAGATAAGCAAGGAAGGTCAGGTCAGGGTCAAACAGGACACTTCTGCTGCAAAGTGACCAGGATGTAGGATGAAAGTTGCAATGCAGGTACAGAGTTTACAGGAGGAATAGAAGACGAGGACTTTTCTCTTTGCACTACTTAACCTGAGACAATTATTGCCCATCCACAAGACTGGACAGGCAACACAGAGGCAGTTGAAGGCCGTACGAACAGTAGCAGAAAGATATGTGAGTAAACCTGCCTCAAGGCAAAGCATGTAGAGGGGGAAAAGAAATGGATCAAGCAAAGATAGATCAAGGCATGAAATTAAAAGAGACATGTTGGGTAATATACAAACATCTCTTGGACAGGGAATCTGTAAATGCAGAAATACAAACCTTCATGTTCATGTAAATCATACACATGCATAGGTCATGAATTTTGCAAATTGAACTCTAGAGCATTTCTTATTATTTACAGAGATTTCTTTTTTGACTCCTGCATTATGTGTACATGTACTGACATGACATAAACACTGTCAGCAATTGAGGGAATTTATATAACCTGTCTAAGCAAAGTACAGAAAACTAATCTTTATTCAAGGAAGTTTGGTCTTTGTATTGTGGAAAATTCCTAGGTTCCTTGGATTAAACTGTTGATTGTAATTTGAAGGTATGAAATCTACACAAGAGGCAAAAGAACAGATATAACAAAGCAGCCTTTTGATCAGAAAGTACTCTGCAACTCCCAGAGCTATTACGGCAGGTCCAATGTCTCAGAGATGGCAATCTTGGGATTTCAGGTGGGGCGGTTTCTGCCACAAGCGGTTCGGGCCAAGCCCGGGCGAAATGTCACTTGGGAATAGACCGCCAAATAATCAGCAAAGTGGGTAACTAGTCTGGCGCCACATTGAACCATCTCAACAAGTAGCAGAACTGTCCAGGGAAGTTAAGATTTTTTATTTTACTCAATTAAAATTGACGCATGGCACATTCTAAAAATTAGGACTGCTCCAGTTTTTAAAAAGCCAGATTTGAGACCCCATACCTGCAGATTATTTGTGTCACTCGAAAGGAATACAAGTCACTTTGAGTTCAATTCTCCTCTTTGTGGTGGGGCAGGAGTTCTAACTGCTGTGTTGACCTCATTGTCAACCTAAATTTTTTAAAGTTTATTTGATTAGTGCCACAAGCAGGCTTACATTAACACTGCAATGAAGTCACTGTGTAAATTCCCCAGCCGCCACACACTGGCATCTGTTCGGGTACACTTGAGGGAGAATTTAGCATGGCCAGCACGTCTTTCTTTCGGACTGTGGGAGGGAAACCAGAACACCCGGGGGAAACGCACGCAGACACGGGAAGAACGTGCAAACTTCACACAGACAGTGACCCAAGCCGGGAATCGAACCCAGGTCCCTGGCGCTGTGAGGCAGCAGTGCTAACCACTGTGCCACCCCGTGCCGCCCATTTCCGAGCCCACCTAGCCTACTTCCTGGAGGACGTCCATCAGCAGACGGATGCTTGCCACTGAAGAAGTGGACAACCCAGGCCCTAATGCCTGTTGACAGCTGCTTCCACACCAGAAGAGATGATTAACCAATCAAAATAAAAATTGCAGAATTGTTACTGTGCAGAAGGCAGCCATTCGGGTCCACCGTGTCTGTACGGGCTCATCAAAAGAGCAACTCACCGCCTGCCATTCCCCTGTCTTCCCCCCGTAACTCTGCACATTCTTCCTTTTCAGATAACAGTCTGCTTCCCTTTTGAATGCCTCCACCACACTCTCAGACAGTGAATCCCAAACCCTAACCACTCGCTGCATAAAAACAGTTGTCCTCATTTCACTTTTGTTAATTTTACTAAATACTTTAAATCTTTGTCCTCTCCTTCTTGACCCTTTCGTGAGTGGGAATGGTTTCTCCCTATCTACTGACACCTCATGATAACCCCAACCTCTGTCAAATCTCTTCTCAACTTTCTTTTCTCCAAGGAAACAACCCTAACTCTACAATCTATCTTCTTAACTGAAGTTCCTCATCCCTGGAATCCATTAATCTTTTTTGCACTCCCTCTAATGCCTTCACATCCTTCCTAAAGTGTGGCGCCCAGAACGGGACAAAACTCCACCTAAAGCCAAACTAGTTATAGGGCCTGGGTGGGATTGCAGTCAGGACAGACTCGATGGGCCAAATGGCCTCCTTCTGTACTGTTGGGATTCTATGAAAAAGCATTTAGACAGTTACATGGGTAAAATGGGTATAGAGGGATATGGGCCAATTGCGGGCAATTGGGACTAGCTTAGTAGTTTAAAAAAAAGGGTAGCATGGACAAGTTGGGCCAAAGGGCCTGTTTCCATGCTGTAAACCTCTATGACTCTAGTTCAAAATAACTTCCTTGTTCTTGTACACTCGGCCCAATTAATAAAGCCCAGGAAACAGTATATGCTTTATTAACTGCTCTCTCAACCTGTCTGCCAACTTCAATTATTTATGCACATATGCACTCATAGCATCCCTAATATGCAGAAGGAGGCCATTTGGCCCATTGAATCTGCACTGACTCTCCGAAATGCACCCTACCCAGGTCCATCCCCCCCCCCCACTCTATCCTCATAAACCCACGCATTTATCATGGCTAATCCACCTAATTTGTACATCTTGGGATACTAAGGGCAATTTAGCATAGCCATCCACCTAACCTGCACGGCACGGTAGCACAGTGGTTAGCACTGCTGCTTTACAGTGCCAGGGACCCAGGTTCGATTCCTGGCTTGAGTCACTGTCTGTGTGGAGTTTGCACGTTCTACCTGTGTCTGTGAGGGTTTCCTCCGGCTGCTCCGGTTTCTTCCCACATTCTGAAAGACATGCTGGTTAGGTGCATTGATCCGAACAGGCGCCAGAGTGTGGAGACTCGGGGAATTTCACAGTAACTTCATTGCAGTGTTAATGTAAGCCTTACTTGTGACTAATAAATAAACATTACTTTACATCTTTGGACTGTAGGAGGAAACCAGAGCACCCGGAGGAAACCCATGGAGACATGGGGAGAACTTGCGAACTCCACACAGTGAGTCACCCAAGGCCAGAATCGAACCCAGGTGCCTGGCGCTGTGAAGCCGCAGTGTGCCACCCAGATCCTTCTGCTTCTATGTCCCCTTTAGAGTCGCACCCTTTATGTTGTATTATCTCTTCATGTTCTTCCTCCCAAAATGAATCACTTCACATCTCTCTGCAATGAACATCATGTCGATACACCTTTGAAGTTCTACACTGTCTTCCTCACAGCTCACAATAATTCCATGATTTGTATCATTCAATTGTTCTCTATACACCAAGGTTTAGGTTATTAATATACATTAGGAAAAGTAAGGATTCCAACACTGATCCCTGGGGAACTCCACTACAAACTTTCCTTCAGCCAGAAAAAACATCCATTAACCGCTACTGTTTCCTGAGATTCAGCAAAGCCCATATCCACAATGAGGCACAAAGGCCTAAAAAGGTTGAGGATGCGGTTCGGGCCACCCTTCCCATCCATTTTTAATGGACCTGCCATCACCATTTTTTCTGGTGCAGAGAATGGAGGGTGAGGTGGCAGTTGGACTGGCGCAAACAATCACATGCAATAGATGGGCAAGGAGAAGCTGGCAGAGTTGTCAGGGCAGGGGGACAGAAATTGAACTTGTGGCTTAAAATTGTCAATAAGCCTTAATGCCCAAGCATTGTGGGCGGCACGGTGGCACAGTGGTTAGCACTGCTGCCTCACGGTGCCAGGGACCCGGGTTCAACTCCGGCCTTGGGTCATTGTCTGTGTGGAATTTGCACATTCTCCCCGTGTCTACGTGGTTTCCTCCGGGTGCTCTGGTTTCCTCAACTCTCCAACGATGTGTGGTTTAGGTTGATTGGCCATGCGAAATTGCCCCTGAGTGTCAGAGGGACTAGCTAGGGTACATACATGGGATTATGGGGATAGGACCTGCTTCAGTGCAGACTTGATGGGCCGAATGGCCTCCTTTTGCACTGTCGGGATTCTATAAGCATGCTTTAGTTTGCATCGCTGTCCAGCCCCATTGCAGGCAGTACAGTAGAGGAAAAATGCAATTCTTTTTCTTCTGCTTGTTGCTAATTAAATAAGCATTTGGAACTGTGGAACATTTATTAATCGACAACTTTCTTAGAATAAAATAAATGGTGGGTGAAGAGGAGATGGGTGACAGGAGGTGGAAATTAAGATAAAGAGAATTGAGACACAGTGAGTTGGTATTGGGTTTAAATCAAACCAAACATCATAGAATCACTGCAGTGCAGAAGGAGGCCATTCAGCCCATTGAGTCTGCACCAACTCTCTGACAGACTATCTTAGCCAGTACCCCATCCCTGTAACCCCACTCATTTAGCACGGCCAATCCACCTAACCTACACATCTTTGGGACTGTGGGAGGAACGTGCAAACTCCACACAGACAGTCGCCCAAGGCCGAAATCGAACCTGGGTCCCTTGCGTTGAGAGGCGGTCATGCTAACCACTGTGCTGTGAAAGGGTTAAAGCTTTTTCACCTGGGAGGGTCATATATGAGTGGCCTTAAGTGCCATTAAAATAGAGGCCATCGGTTGTTGAAAGTGTATTGGGAGACAAAAGGAAAGAATTTTTCCATCCAATTGTCAAGTATGACAGATCAGCTCTGGAGTTCCACATAGACAATCCAGACATTTCTGGCTGAGAAGGATATTTTGGATGTCAATTGGTTCGGAGAGTGACTGTCAAACAGTTGACAAACCCAACAAGCTATAAAAACATTTTCAGTGGAGTCACTATAAATGACTACACTTTTCTCACCTGTTGCCTAATCTAAGGGCAAAAGGTTACACTGAATTCGTGACAGCTCAGGAAAAACAATGTACCTTCCATCCTGCACTCATAAAACATGGCTACTTGGTAAATTTCTGCCTTTCCTTTAAAAATCGTCTCCTCCACAGAAAGACGTTCCTATATTTGGGCTCAATTACTTTATGGGATCCTTGAATATGTTTTCCAAGATTATGTTGCCATTTCGGGCAGTATCATTTAACCAGCAGCTATGTGCTCGAGCAGAATATTCCTGATAAGAACCTTGGGTAACACTGCACTGGGTAATCTCGGAGTGTCATTCCCATAAAAATTACAATGTCATTGGACAATATTAAAAAATATATATCTTTTTCCTCTTTTGCAGGAGGAATAAGTACATAGAAAACAATTGTGACCCAACAGTGAGTAACCAGATTGGTTTAGCTTAAAGGGATTCAGACCACATCATAAAGAGAGAGACATTTGGCCAATTTAAATTTGTTATCCTGACTCGACTGAAGTAAGAAAATAACAGCACATTGTCACTTTTTAAAAATTGTATTTTAATACAGTTTCTTTTGTTAGAAGCTTGCAGTCCCTTTTTTTTTCCTGTGGGCTGTTACTGAGGTACAATTCCAGAGGTACGAATTTCTCTCTGCGCATCATCATATGTCCCGTCTTTTTTTAAAGTTTATTTATTAGTCACATGTAGGCTTACATTCACAGTAATGAAGTTACTGTGAAAATCCCCTTGTCGCCACACTCCGGCGCCTGTCTGGGTACAGCGAGGGAGAATTTAGCATGGCCAATGCACCTCAGCTGCACATCTTTGGACTGTGGGAGAAAACCGGAGCACCCACAGAAAATCCACGCAGACACAGGGGAGAATGTGCAAACTCCACGCAGACAGTGACCCAAGCCAGGAATCGAACTCAGGTCCCTGGTGCTGTGAGGCAGCAGTGCTAACCACTGTGCCAGTCTTGTTCAGTGAATATAGACAAGTCACATCTAGCTAGGTGACAGAGAATGCCTCACAAGCGAGCCTGTACATGTCGTTGGAAACATTTTGCTCACATGAAAGGCTCATCGGGCAGTGATCAGCGGCTAGATTCACAGATGACTTCCCCCCTTCTTCCTTAGCCCTGCAAGACCAGGGCCACTTGTTGCAGCCAAACTGAGTTGAGCTAGGTCAGAGTATAGCAGGGCTTGAAATTTGGATTCGTCCTGGCACACCACAGAAAGCAACTCCCTTCTAACTTACGGGAAAGAATGCCTTTGGATTTTGGTTTAATTGATGACAGCTGATGCACACATTATTTGTCCTTGATGCATCATGACGTTCAAGAAAAAGATATCAGTTACTCTGAATCAGTACATCGGAAGAATCACAATCTATTATTTCACACTAACTTTAATAATCCTGGGACTATCAGATGTCACTTAACCCTTCAAAGCCTGGTACTGCATTGCAGACATCCAAAGAGATACAGTTAACTATCTGACCACTAAGGCAGGTCATTCCCTCATATCTAAATCTCACTGTGTCTTATTTTAAAAAGAACATTCAAAGCAATCCATGATTTTTAGAACCATTCGATACATGATGCTGGTTGTTTATTCAGCATCATCTTACTTGCCTGAAAGAACATTGTCACAAATGTTAAGTGTATAAATTCAACCTGTGCTTTAGAATCTGTAGTGATGCTTGGGCTGAAAGGCTGCTTTTATTTACTTATTTTTGCCCAGGATAATAATTACTGAATGATCAATGCTCGCAAATACACTCCACAAGCCAGAATCTGACAGAGACAAGGCACTTCACATCAGTCTGCTACAGACGGTTCAAAAAGTATTATCAACCTCCAGCTACTCGGTTCAAAGAGACCATTTCAGCATTTTTCTACACCGTCTGTCCCAGCAGTTTTAAACCCAATCTATCTGTTTGCTTAAACCTCTCAATATATATGAGTGGCTGCAGTCAGTTTGCCTTCTGTTATCAAGGGGGGGGGGGGGGGTGGAGAAGCATCAGTAAGGAGAAGCAGGCACCTACTGGTAACGGGATTAAGTGCTTTCTGTTTAAGTAGCAAAGTCAAGTACAAGAACACTTGACTGGCTGTTAACAGCGATACTCGGACACACTGTCCGGGTGGTTGGAACTAGTAATTAACCACAGTTGTTATTCACGCAGGGGTTTTTTTTTCATCGGGGGAGGTGAGAAAAGCATTTATCCCCCCTTTACATGACATACGCAACTCGCCACACTCAACTCTTGGAAGTGCCGCATTCATCGACCACCGACCAGGCTGTGCACTTACTAAGTTTAAAGTGTATTTATTGGTGTCACAAGTAGGCTTACATTAACACGCTGCAATGAAGTTACTGTGAAAATAGGTCCACAATTTAATTGTCTGAGGGACCCACAGAATCGCATAATTTTATTTTAAAAAGGTGTCTCGGTTAAAGACAAGAAGCAGACAATTGTTCTGAACTCAAATTTTGTTTCTTTCCCTTCACCATATAGAAAGTGGCAGTACCTTGGATATAATTGGAAAGTAATATTTGGCAATACCAAAGCGGCAGAACACGGAGCGCCAGAATTGCACCAATCTCAGTGGGAAAGCCTCACTTGATAAAGGTTGCATGGCTTTGCCTAGAGTGGGAGTTCAAGGGGACAGGGACTTCTGCACCTCTCCAGCCCGGCACCATACAGTGACACTGCCGTTCAACTGGTCAGAGCAAGAACAATATATCCTTGTCCCTCCAAACACTCGTCAAAAATCTCCAAAATGCTGATGACGAAAATCTCTTGACTATCTCAGAGAGAATAAAAGGAATAGCCTTGTTGTCCCCCGTTTGACAGCTGCAGCATGGTTGAAATGACAGCGGGAACCGGGCTCAGAGCAAAACTTCAGTGAAAGTACCGCGTTATCAGGATGGTACAGCAGGCAGAATCATGCGCCTGGTTCTTTTCTAAAGTACTTTAGCTAAGACCCAGTTGACAGAATGCAGTACATTTTGTAAATAATATCAACGTCACATTACAATTATAATAGCCTTGTGTGTGTGCATGTTCCACGTCGCTACAAATAACAAGCTAAAAAAAAAGAAGCATCTCTTACCTTTCCACTGGTCTGCACTTGTGAATTGGATGTGATAGGTGATTTCTCTGTCCCATTGTGTACATTAATCCACCAAAAGTCGGGCCAACTCTTAACGAGCCCCTCTCATTGTGGCGCCTCCAGTGTCCTTTCAGTTAGTCCCTGTGTGTGTGTTTTAAAGCACTCTGTACTACAGGCTGCTTTTTGGCTTCGAACCTCTGTTTAACTGGCCAGTTCTGGAATGCCTGCAGGCACTTGTGAATTGCTACCGCCCATGTGGCGGGCTGATTTGTTGCCTGTGCTGCTGATGTCATGCCCGGCACACCTCCTTGATCTATATGCACGCTGCGAGTTGAAGGGTAGATGGAGAATGTTGATATGCCAAAAGCAGCGCTGCTCTGGCTAAGATCACAGCTTTGCTCACCTCTCGTGGACAAAGGTCGTTTTCTACTCCTAGTCAGCTTTCAAAATACACTGCGGTAGCTGATAACATCTGCAATTGACCCAAGAAACTGCCTGCTTTTCACTAATCATGCACAATTTAAAATTATTACAATTTGCCAGCGGCAGTTATATATGAGTTACATCACTATTTGTTAAAGTCATTCAATGTAAATTTGCAAATGTATACATTGTTAATAAGAGGAAGTAAAAGTTGCCGCAACCCAAATTTCACACACAAGCATTTTACATAATTCTGCTTGGTATTGCCAAGTATTACTTTCCAATTATATTAAAGGTTCTTGATTAATAAGGGGATCAGGGGATATGGGGAAAAGGCAGGAGAATGGAGATGAGATAAATATCAGCCATGACTGAATGGCGGAGCGGACTCGATGGGCTGAGTGGCTTAATTCTGCTCCTATGTCTGTCTTATAGTTCCAACGGTGTTGCCATATATTTAAGCAACAATTAATGATGAGATGAGGGGAGGCACGGTGGCTAGCACTGCTGCCTCACAGCACCAGGGATCCAGGTTTGATTCCTGGCTTGGGTCACTGTCTGTGCCAAGTCTGCATGTTCTCCCCATGTCTGTGTTGGTTTCCTCCCACAGTCCAAAATACATGCTCCCTTAGTGTACCCGAACAGGCGACTAGGGGATTTTCACAGTAACTTCATTGCAGTGTTAATGTAAGCCTACTTGTGACACTAATAAATAAACTTTAGAAAATGTATAATCTTTTTTTAGGCAGTGAGGATAAAGTCATCACTGAGGCATCCAATACAGTCATGTCACTGAGGTTGATCAATTAAATTAGCCCTCATGTTCCATTCACTAATCTGTCAGAATGGGGGGAAAAATCGATTGCCATTTTAAAATTAAACCTCACAATGGTGTCCCAACTTCTAAATGCAGCCAGTCAGGTGAAGAGAATCCTAATGCAGAGATATGAGGAGGTCATATTAAAATTCTGAAACAAAACCCTCCAAGTGAGGGTTTCCTCCCACAGTCCAAAGATGTGTGGGTTCGGTTGATTGACCATAATAAATTGCAGCACAGTGGCACAGTGGTTAGCACTGCTGCCTCACAGCGCCAGGGACCTGGGTTCAATTCCTATCTCAGGTGACTGTATGGAGTTTGCACGTTCTCCCCGTGTCTGCGAGGGTTTCCTCCGGGTGCTCCGGTTTCCTCCCACACTCCCAAGATGTGCGCGTTAAGTGCTGAATTGCCCCTTAGTATCAGAGGGATTAACAGGGTAAATATGTGAGGTCATGGGGATGGGTGGGATTGTGGTCGGTGCAGACTCATTGGGCCGAATGGCCCCCTTCTGCACTGAAGGGATTCTATAATTCAAAAATTAGCCATAGTGTCAGGGGATTAGCGGGGTGGATGTGCCGGATTGCGTGAATGGGGCCTGGATGGGAATGTGGTCGGTGCAGACTCGATGGGCCGAATGGCCTCCTGCTACACTGTAGGAATTCTATAATGCTATAAATTAACCCCAGTATCAGGGGGATTAGCGGGGTGGAAGTGCGGGATTGCGGGAATGGGGCCCGGGTGGGATTGTGGTCGATGGGCCGAATGGCCTCCTGCTGCACTGTAGAATTCTATGATTCTATGAGTATTCGCCTTAAGGGTTAGCCAGAGTGCCCAATCACAGCCTTAATAGCGAGCGATTCCTCAGTCATCTCATCTGTAAGTCACTCAGCAAAGTTCTTACTAACCCTTTGGAGATCTCTTGTTTCATTTTTAAAAATATTTTCAAAAAGTGATGAAGATTTAATTGCGAGCTTTTTCTATGGAAATTACAATCCAGGCGTTTTAAACGGGTTCTAAATGTCAACAGCACTCCAGGGCTGAATTACAGCTTGAAACTAATTGCGATCATTTCACCAGAATGCTGTGTCATTTCCCTCGCCCATCCTTTCTTCCGAGAATGTGGCAAGTTAGCGCTGGCAAATGGTAATCCTGCAAATTCAGGGAGCCCAGGGCATTTGCTCACGGTCACACGGCAAACCAGACCACAACACGTCCTTGTCTGACATCCTGATCGGCACTGGTAAATCCTTACTTCCTTCTTGCCCAGCCCAAAGTCACGAGAGGGCTCATTCAGCATCAGAGGAAGAAATCGATAAGTGGGGCTTTCTTTGTCCTTGGGGGGGAGGGTTATGTACACCCGGAACCATCAAGGGGCAAGCAATGAATTTTCTTGTTTAAAGCCTCCTGTAATTACATCTACTTTTCTCGTTGGTGAAATGCAAAAAAGGGAAGGTGAAAATGCCTGTTCCACCTCCCTCCCAATACGGAAAGATTCCTCTTTAAATCGACTCTTCAGTGCAATTTCACAAAGAGAAGCACATTTAACATGAGCTTTGACAGAGGGTCGTCTGGACTCCAAGCGTCAGCTCTTTTCTCTCCTTACAGATGCTGCCAGATCTGCTGAGATTTTCCAGCATTTTCCCTTTTGGTTTCAGATTCCAGCATCCGCTTTAATTTGCTTTTAACATGAAATCTAATTGTGCAGCAGAGATTCGACCCAAGCCTCCTTGAGCTGTGACATGCCTCATGTCCTCCCTTTCCGAGCCTTCGGCAGACTGCATCTTCCAAGAAAGAAATACTTGCCTTTTTTTGACTTGAAAGGACTTGAAAGGATTTGTGTGGCTGAATAGAAATGTTGCAATTGACAGACACAAGTGAGTGCAAGAGATCCTTTTTCTTTTAATTTCATTGCCTCCCGGGGTTGAGTCGGGGGTGGAGGGATAATCTGAGAAGGGGAGGGAGACTAATATACCATTTGGCAGTCAATTAGGCACCACGTGGCTAATAAAAAAATCATAGAATCCCGAAAGCGCAGAAGGAGGCCATTTGGCCCATCATGTCTGTACCAACTCTCCCACAGAGCATCTTACGCAAGCCTACTCCCTGCCCTATCCCTGTAATCCCACCCATTTACCCCACAAATCCTCCTAATTTACACATCTTTAGACACTCGGGGGCAATTTAGCATGGCCAATCCTCCTAACCTGAACATCTTTGGATTGTCGGAGGAAACCAGAGCACCCGAAGGAAATGCACGCCGACGCAGGGAGAATGTGCAAACTCCATACAGTCACCCAAGACCAAAATCGAAATAAGATGAACAGTGTCCAAGGGAGGCTTCTTGCACATGGCTCTCATGATCCCGGTCAAAGAGCAATGTTTCCACGCACAGTCATGTATGAATGGGCAAAATGGCCATCTCTTGTCCTCAGGATGTCCTTCACTTGGAAGGGGGGGGGGGCGGTGGGGGTTGGGGATGCCATGTCTAGATGGAGGCGAGGCACAGGTCTTAGCAACGACATAGTGACTCGGTGAGGGAGGTAAATCTGCAAAGAATATACTCACTAGATTTATTGTTGCAATTCATTCACAACATTGAAGCCTAGAGGAAACAAGCTCCAGGCAACCCTTGCTCTTGTCCAGATGAAGATGAGGAGGGACAGGCACAGGTTGGCACAGGGCCTGGAGGAGTAACAGCCCGAGCAGCAAGGGGCAGTGGGCCCTCAGGAAGATCAGGATGCTGGCCGGGGGCCAGTGCAATGGTGAACATTTGCCCGACAATGGGTGCAACTATCTACAAATGGGCGAAAGGCAATGCTGAAAGCACCTCCGGATGTCCCAGAATCTGGTTACTCGTATCTTCCAGCTTCTCCTCAAGGATCTGTGACCACCAGGACTTGGAGGCAATCCCATAAAGTCACTGCCATCTCAAACTTCTTTGCCAGTGGCTCCTTCCAGGGCTCCACTGAGGACCTGTGTGGCATCTCCCAGTCAACAACAGCACAAGTGGACCTGGCAGGTGGCAATGCCCTCTTCAGGAGAGCATGCCAATTTGTCCAACTCCGCCTGGTTCCTGAAAGCCAGGCTTGCAAGAGTGTTGGGTTTTACAGCAATCATGGGTTTCCCGCAAATCCAACGGGCGATTGACTACACACGTGTGGCCTTGAAGACTCCCTGGCAACAACCAGTCGCATTCATCAACAGGAAAGGTTTCCACTCTTTGAATGTGTAGGGTAATCACAGAAGACAAATCCTGTTAGTGGCCAACTCCCAGCAAACTCTCTATAATCCGAACCATTCCCAGGTGCCACAAGTTTTTAAACAGACCTCACGATTGTAGGGCTAATTGCTTGGGGACAAGTGATACCCCCAGAAAACCTGGCTGATGCACCAGTTTGCCATCCGCAGACTGCTGCGGAGGAGAGGTACAATGTCATAGAAACCCTACAGTACAGAAAGAGGCCATTTGGCCCATCGAGTCTGCACCGACCACAATCCCACCCAGGCCCTAGCCCCATATCCCTACATAGTTACCCACTAATCCCTCTAACCTACACATTTCAGGACTCTAAGGGGCAATTTAGCCTGGCCAATCAACCTAACCCGCACATCTTTGGACTGTGGGAGGAAACCGGAGCACCCGGAGGAAACCCACGCAGACACAAGGAGAATGTGCAAACTCCACACAGACAGTGACCCAAGCCGGGAATCGAACCCAGGTCCCTGGAGCTGTGAAGCAGCAGTGCTAACCACTGTGCTACCGTGCCGCCCACGCTTCCACAATGTTCCATGACTGAGCAGACGATAGGCTCACTCAGGGTGGAATCCAGATGTTTGGACCACTTAGGGCTCTCCAATATTCATCACAGAGAATGTCCCGGATCATCATTGCCTGCTGCACCCTGCATAAACCTGCACTACAAAGGGGCTGAGGACTTGGCTGAGGGAGATTTGGAGGACCAAAGATGTCTTCTTCAACAGTGAGGGCAGTGAAGGGGCATGTCGAGGACCAGAATGCCACAGAGGCACATGCAGAGGCCATTGCTAGGGTACAATACAGCAGAGAGGCCTGTGACAATCTGATATCGAGCAGATTCCAAGCAGAGTGAGCTGCTGAGACAGCTTACTATTTGGTTTTCTCCCCTCTGCTGGCTAGCAGGCTCCAGCTCTTTTTTTGGTAATAGACGTTATATTTTGCTCTAATGTACCTTGATTTATGACAGCTGAAATTGCACAACTTAACGTCTGCCCTGCTGATGGTTCGATGCTTTGCATGCACCAAACGGTGCTGATATACAGAGCCCTGGCACTAAATGTGCACATTAGAACCTGCACATCTATCTGTTCTCCCACGGTCTACGGCACTTGTAAGTGGAATTGAGATTTTTCCCATGCTCTCACAAAGTCCATGTGCAAGGCAACTTGGAATAAATATCAAATCTTACTTTGGCAGCGATGCACTGATGTCACCCTCACACCTACTCCCAATGGAGGGGTGAGTAGACCTTGCAGAGAGCTCGTTCAGACAGAATCTGATAGATGAATCCACAGGGAGGAGCAGCATGAGAATAGCATTTGGCCCCTTGAGGTTACCCCTCCATACAGAGCCCTGTTAAAGCTGCTGATGCTTCATGTGGATAGCCTGACAGTCTCAGCATGGTCCAGCACACAGATCCATTCTACTCCCTCTCACCTCATGGACTAAGACCCTGCTCCTTCAACGCAGTTCGATGCACTTTGGTTGTAAACCCTTTGTGCAAAGTCTAATGCAACCCTTGATGAAGAGATGAGCAGGCCAAGGAAATCTCCATGAGGGCTCTCACAAAGTCAACTGCACACACCCTTCTTTAATCCTACACTCAAACCCCTCTTGTCAGGGCTGAGCAGGGGTTTCTCCAGCAGTCCTCCCCGAGTGTCAGTGACCTCTGCTATCGTCGGCTCTGGACCATGTCTTTGAGGTGGTTGCCAGATTGAGCCTACTCCAGAATGTGCGCCCACCAGGATGAATGTAGGTTCCCTTATTAAAGCAGTGTTGCTGTGAGAGTATCTGACAACTGCAGACTGGCTTTCTGGGGAAGGCCAATCTTGCCTTCAGTACAGGCACAGTCCTGCTCCTCTCTGGCTAGCTCAGCGACCTCCATCTCGAAAGGGATGAGGACTCGAATGTCCGGAACGCCGCCTCGAGTGTCGGTCTGCTCCCTCCTGTGTTCTTGTCCTGCAGAAACCGAAGGATTGATTGTCATCCCAACGGATAATTTAGGAACATGCTCGCATTTGCCAGCATCCTAGCCCTCCCCAGTATGTTTATGTTTATTTATTATTGTCACAAGTAGGCTAACATTAACACTGCAATGAAGTTACAGTGAAATTCCCCTAGTTGCCACACTCAGATGCCTGTTCGGGTACATTGAGGGAGAATTTAGCATGGCCAGCACATCTTTCAAACTGTGGGAGGAAACCCACGTAGTCAAGGGGAAAACGTGAAGACTGCACACAGGCAGTGACCCAAGCCGGGTGTTGAACCCGGGTCCCTGGCGCTGTGAGGTAACAGTGCTAACCACTGTGCTACCCTACTGCCCTTAATAAACAGGATGTCCTGCAACTGATGAGCTGCAGGATTAACAAACATGATGTCCTGCTACTGATAGAACACTCATAAAGTGGCTGCCACACATTCAGTGCACATGTCCCATCTGCTGCTGAGTCCTGTAACCCAAACTCCTGTCTGACATCTGTGTACTCCCACAGTTACACTGCCTTGTGGGTGTCACTTGGCAGTGGATACACTGTGCCACTTACCCTCACGCAAAAGATCATTCACCCTTTCCCTGCAATGGTGGCAGGTTCTTTTGTAGGTCCGATAGATGCTAACCTCCTGCAAGCTTCAGTCAGATGTGATCAGACAGAAGGACCTCCTGCTGCCATCCCCGGGAAACAGTACCTCCCATCTTTCCTGAATAGCCTGGAGGAGGCGCTGCAGAGAGATTCCACTGAAGCACGGGGCCACACGTTGTCTGCTCTGGGCCACACTGTGATGTAGAGAATCTGGAGAGTGACAGGCTGTCCGGGTGCCCATTACATATGGTGCCCAAACCTTCAACCCCATGAGGTAACAGCAGGGAAGGCAACTTTCTGCCTGCCCATGCCATGAGAATTGGCGAGCTCTTTACGGATGCACATGTAATGAGCTGAACAGCACAGAATCGTGCAAGTGAAGTGGGAAGATCTGTGATGAGGTAGAGGACAGGAGAGATTAAATGACAAAAGTGTTCATGGTACAAAAGTCAAAGGGAACGGTAATGGGTCAAGTAAAGAAACAAAATATGTCGAGATGAGGTGTGAATGGCATCATAGCAAATGTCCAAATGCAATTTACTGGGATTACCATAGAAACAAGAGAGAAAATAAACCAAACCAGCAAAAAAAGCTCAAAACAAAATGGAGGCACAGGTTAATCTAAAATTGTTGAACTCAATACTTAATCCAAAAATTGTCATCTACACTGTCCGTCACTCTACCACAGTGTCTCCCTTTTCTTCTTCCCACCTTCTATTTGCTCATAACTTTGATGGGGAGAATAAAGGAGCTGAATGCTATTTAATGGAGAAAGACTGCAGAAAGCTGCAACGCAGAGGGATTTGAATGGAATGTTGGCATTTATACCTAAAGGAATGGAGTATAAAGGTAAGGAAGTATTGTTGCAATTATACAAGGCATTGGTGAGGCTGCACCTGGAGTATTGTGCGCAGTTTTGATCCCCTTATTTGAGGAAAGATTTAGAGGCATTGGAGGCAGTTCAGAGGAGATTCACTAAATTGATTCCAGAGATGAGGGGTTTGTCGTATGAAGAGAGATTGAACAGTTTAGACCTACACTCTTTGGAATTTAGAAGAATGAGGGGAGATCAAAATGAGGTATATAAGATGATAAAAGGTATGGATAAGGTAGACGTGGAGCGGATGCTTCCTCTTGTGGGGCATTCTAGGACGAAAGGCCATAGTCTTGGATAAAGAGTAGCAAATTTAAAATAGAGTTGAGGAGAAACTACTTCTCCCAAAGGGTTGTGAATCTGTGGAATTCGCTACTCCAAAGTGTGGTGGATGCTGGAACATTGAGTAAATTTAAGGAGGCATTAGACAGGTTTTTAATTGGTAATGGGTTTAAGGGTTATGGGGAGAAGCTGGAAAATGGGGATGAGGAGCATATCAGCCATGATCGAATGGCAGAACAGACCCAATGGGCTGAATGGCCTAATTCTGCTCCTATAGCTTATGAACTTATGAACTTATAAGGTAATAGGGAAGGCAAATAGAATGTTGGCCTTTATTTCAAAGGAAATGAAGTATAAAAATAGGGGAATCTTGCTAAAACTATACAAAGTACTAATTAGACTACACTTGGGATAGTGTGAACAGTTTTGATCCCCTTATCTAAGGAAATATATACTGGGTGGGATTTCCCAACCGCGCTTGCCCCAAAACCAGAAAATCCCACCCAACGTCAAAGGACTTTTGCATTCTCTGCCTCCCCACCTACTTTGATTCCCGTGTAGGGCCGGACAGGAAATCTCGCCCCATACTGACATTGGAGGCAGTCCAGAGAAGGTTCACTAGGTTGATCCCTGGTATGGAGGGATTTTCCTATGAGGTGAGGTTGAGTTGATTGGGCCTGTACTCATTGGAGTTTAGAAGAATGAGAGGTGACCTTATTGATATATATCGGATTCTCAGGGGGCTTGACAAGGTAGATGCTGAGAGGTTGTTTCTCCTTGTGGGGAGAGTCAAGCACAAGGGGGCATAATCTCAAAGTAAGAGGTTGCCTATTTAAGACAGAGATCAGGAGGAATTTCTCCATTCAAGTGAATCTGGAGAATTCTTTACCGCAGAGTGCTATAGAGGCTGGATCATTAACGTTCAAGGCTGAAGTAGACAGACTTTTAAACAGTAAGGGAATCGAGGGTTATGGGGATAAGGCGGGAAAGTGGAGTTGAGGAATATCATATCAGGTCAGTCATGATCTCATTGAATAGCGGAGCAGACTCGATGGGCCAAATGGCTTACTTCTCCTCCGTCTTATGGTCACCTTATCACAGACTTTCCCTTTTGTTCTTCTCACCGTCCCTGGTTGCATTTGCTCATCACCTTTGAACTTTTCTCAGTTCTGATGAAAGTTCCCAGGCCTGAAACATTCACTCTGTTTCTCTTTCCACACCTGTTGAGTGTTTCCAATGTTTTCCAGTTTTATTTCAGACTTTCAGTACCCGCAAATTTTGCAGTATTATCATAACTCAAAACCTAGAATGCTCTCAGATGCTCTCATCGAGTTTCATCTGGCTAGGCCCCGAAAACACCAAGTAACAAAGCTTTGTGAGAACCTTGTGTAGGCGAGACCCCGAACATCATCCTAACTCATCTAAGAGTCAACTAAACCGTCCCCCCCCAAGACATGTGATCCCCATTCCCTTTAACCTTATGCAAGAAGAATGATGGGTTCCGCACTGCAGAATATTATTAACATAATGGATATTATAATGGGTGGCACAGTGGTTAGCAGTGCTGCCTCTCAGCGCCAGGGACCTGGGTTCAATTCCGGCCTCGGGTGACTGTGTGGAGTTTGCATGTTCTCCCCGTGTCTGCGTGGATTTCCTCCCACAGTCCAAAGATCTGCAGGTTAGATGGATTGGCCACGATAAATTGCCCCTTAGTGTCAGGGGGATTAGCAGGGTAAATACATAGGGTTACAGGGATAGGGCCTGGGTGGGATTGTTGTCGGTGCAGACTCGATGGGCCGAATGGCCTCCTTCCGCACTATCGGGATTCTTTGATTAAATGCGTGGTTTTATTTTCCTGAAGGTATGAAGCAACAAAGCCGCACCGAGTCTTTGCAAAAAATATAAGTATTCTTTGATTAAATTAAAAAATGCATATAACCCACCACACTCATCATGAGAAATACTATGAGGCATACATTAGATTTTATGGGTGTTTAGGTGATGAATTTTGCAGAGAAGGAGATCCTTTCTGGGTGTAGAAATCTCAGCTCTGTGATAGAAAACGCCTACTTGATAAACTTCTGAGAAATCTCAGTGCTGGACAGAGTTAACATATTGTAATGAACTCATGCTAAATGCCAGCATGATGGCAATCTCTTGGTTAGCTGTTTCCCTTATCAAAGACAATGATAAATCTGTTGTCTGCTTAACTCTGCGGTAGGTGAATTAATGTAAAAAGGGTCAGTTCCTATGGCCCAAAGTGTTTGAAACATGCTTATTTTCAGACAAATGCTATCTAATCTCCAGAGTGCAGAGTATCAGTAACATACCGAACATTTTAAACAGCACTAATTATAAAATTACTCTCATCATTCCACTCATCGGCTGGAAGTTCACCACCCACCAACCCCACCCCTCCAACACACACACACACACTCCCAGGAGCATGCTCGGAGGCAAGGGAGAGATAAACATTTGGGGATGATGGTGGGTGGCACGGCCTTCTTCCTGTCACTGGCATTTTGCCAGCAATGGGCATGGTAGCAAATGGCCATCCTGCCCTCCGACCAATTGAGGCCAAGGTCAGTGGCCTCTTCCTGTGCACTTTGCGATATGTGTACCCTTGCAGTCTCGGTGAAGGGGGCTCTCCTGGACCCATCCAACCCTGAACCGAGCATCTAACCTCAAAACCTCTCCAGCGCGATCTACCTCCACCTCTTCCACTTCCATCCCCTACTCCTGCCCATTGATTACTGCCACCCAGGCCTTTGTCGCTTCCATACTCAACCATTTCAATGCTCCTACACCCCACGATGGTCAGTGCATCCAAAACTCTTCTGCTCCTTTTCTATTAATACCAGGGTGTCCATCAACATTTGCATGGAACCGTACCCCATGTTTGTGAATGATGTGGCCATGGCTTAGCAAGTATCAAGGAGGTGGCCAAGGATAGACTCTTGAGAGGTTCCAGAGAAGCAGTGCAGAGGCTGGAAGGCATTGTTGGAGAAGCCCTAGTTAAAATTGGACAGAGAGAATGAGATTGAGTGGGTCTAATTAATATGGTTAACAGAGGAGGAGGAATAAGAACAGCTGCATTAAAATCTGGGGACAGATCATGAAAGGTAAGAAGGGAAACTATATTATGGTAACAGTAATAGAGGATGTCAGCTGTGAGTTTGAACAGTTCAATTTAGTAGTAAGAGTAGTTCCAGAGAACAAACATTTAACACTTGCTTAATGTTCCTCTATGCTTTAACAGAGGTATCAAAAATAACAGAATCAATGGATTAATATCCCAGGTGAAATAGTTGGACAGAGAGATGTCAATGAAACAAATCACTAGCTCATGTTGCCAAGTGCAGCTTTGGTTCTGTATATGTGACTCCACATTTTAATTTGTTCACTTTTAGCTGAACAGAATTTAGCAAAAGTTTAGACTAGTCGCAAAGATCTGATCTTTATCAAACACAAGAATCTATCATCGCACCAGCCTTGTCTCTTTATAAATCTGGTTTATTTCTCTCCTCTCCTCAAGTTACTGACTCCATAGTAGATTGTTCCATAGATTCCAACAGTCTTATCGTACTTCACCCATGTGACCTTGCATATCCTATGTGTGAGCCGAATTTAGAAAGTGTTAGCAGAATATTGAACTGCAGGGGCATCACTGCCAGGCTCAATCCCGTTCTCACGATGCCCACACACGTTTTTAAATTCATTTATTAGTGTCACAAATAGGCTTACATTAACACCGCTATGAAGTTACTGTGAAAATCCACACTCTGGTGCATTTTCGGGTACACTGTGGGGGAATTTAGCATGGCCAATGCACCTAACTAGCACATTTTTTGGACTGTGGGAGGAAACCAGAGCACCTGGAGGAATCCCACGCAGACACGGGGAGAATGTGCAGACTCCGCACAGACAGTGACCCAAGCCGGGAATTGAACCCATGTCTCTGATGCTGTGAGACAGCAGTGCTAAACACTGTGCCACCGTGCCACCCTTATATTTCCGGTAGAGTCCTTAGACCTTCACCTGGAAATTTTTTCCCTTTCCTGGTTCGGGGCAATGAGGTTGTTTGCAGACCCGTTGGGGAACATTTTGCACAGATTAGAGATTAGTTGTAACTCTGTGTGAATGGGTGGGATTTGAATGCATTAAAATCACACCCTAAGTCTGCAATTATTGCACTACTCGGCATACTTTTCCACCAAATTAACAGTGTTATGATCCCAGTTGGATTTGCAACTGGAACGGGAAGGACCCAAAATGGAACCCTGGCTCAAAAGACTGTAATGTTTACTTTTTCTTTGGAAAATGTGGAGTCACAGAATCACCAATTAACTTTTAACAAGCAAAACATTTATTAAATATGAATAGTTTAACTAAGATATATTATTCTTTCACTCCCACTTATCTTCACAAATGTACGCAGATTTTAAGGATAACGCAATCCTTATAAACCAATAGGCCAATTGTATTCAGACACACCCACTCTGAAACCTTGTGGCAGATGCCATCCAATCAAACTTCTGTGGATTTCCCTTCAAATCCCCCCAGCTGATTATCACACAAATGTTTCCAAATTCCACTCTGTAAAAGACCCGCTTTAGAATCTTCTTCCAAATAACACTTTCTCCCAGTTTTTTTTTACAAGGATCCACTCCCAGGATTTCCACTCCTTTCAGTATTCCTCTGTGTTGAAATGACATGTGCATTCAAGCTTCCACACAATCTCTCAGGTAGCCAGCCACCAATAGGACACTAGTACTTCACAGGCTGTACTAAGGTCAACAACCTTAGGATTGCTTCAGATACCTGGTTTCTCTTTAGCCAACTTTACCAAGTCTGCACTTTGCAGCTCTGTCTTGAACTTCAATTAACAGTACCTTGTTCAAATTTCAGTTCCTTTTGTTCCTTTGATTTTAATCTTCCTGGAACTTCTCTATTCATTCCCTGGTCTCCAGAACAAGCTGTTCATTACTTTCTGGGACTTGCTTTCTTGCTGTTACTCCATTGTTCTGCTTCTGACAGAGCGGTAAGAGATGCCTGCTCTCTCACTATCTAGTTCCAACTGCCTTGGATCCAGCTAAAACTAAACTCAAAAGGTCTTTCTAACTTAAAGGTGACCCCTGGTTGCTCGGCGACAGCCAAGTCCTTCTCTAAGCTCTTGTTTTCGTCTCGTGTCATAAACATGCTAAACAGAAGGCTGACACAGTTTGAAATGAAACCAAAACCCCCATACATGCAAACACCTTTCTTTAACATGAATCTAGCTAAAAGTTTAACCCTTTCTTACACAGAAACACCAAATTAAACTCACTTAAATCTATCAGTATTTCCAATATCAAACAATACAAACATAAATCACTTAAAACTACCTATGTTCCCTGACATCAGGAAACATTTTGTTTTATGGGTAATGAATGGTAAAAGTCAGGGTAGACAGGATGCAGTGCAGTTTATTGTGACAGCATGAAGTTATCGAAGGCCATCCAAATGAGCATAATTTGTGGCAATCTATTGCTTCAGCAATGGTTGTCATGCAGTTGTCTTAAGCAACACCTTTACTTCAATGTGCTTATCGTAAACTTTGCAGAACATACAAACTCAGCAACAACAAGATCATAGGGCAGCAATAACGTATAAAGAATAAAATATAATACAATCAACACACAACCTCTACGCTGGGTATTAGCTCAAATGTAGGTCAATTATACATTTTGGAGATAGTTGACTAGTTTAGAACCCAGTGAATGGCATGTTCGCTGATGATGGTTGGTTGTCAAGGGAACGTTTCCCCTGCAGCAGATGGTTACTGTATAAACAGCTGTTTTCTAACAAATTCCTTATCTTCAGTGATTTTGCAGGTGAAGGAAGTTAGGAAGTTATACCTCATGGATTGAACAGAGCAGGATCAGGTGTCTCTGGGATGGCACCGCACTCTCCTAAACTTGAACAGATGTTCAACCGTTTCTCCAAGATGCCAGAGTGCAACATGCAGGAATTTCACATTGTTATCTTAGAGGGAGTGTCATATTTTTTAGAATGAGCCACACTGGATTCATGCCCCATTGATTGGAGACATATCAGCTGCCTGATTCGAACTCGGTCCCCTCTTTACACCGAACCTTTTCCAATTCCAAGAAACATGCCAAGAATTTGCTTGGGGCCAGAGGAGAGTTTGTGGTGGGGAATTGTTTCCTGATCGACTGTCTGTGAAAGATCAATGTTCGTAAGTCTATTGAAGTTTCTACCAAGCCTTTGCTGGAATTAGTGTTCAATTAGGAACAATCCCGCCACCCCCTGAGGAACTCCCTGGTTTTAGAAGCTTGTTTAAGACTTTGATTTGATTTATTATTGTCACATGTATTAACATACAGTGAAAAGTATTGTTTCTTGCGCGCTATACAGCCAAAACATACTATTCATGGATAAGGAAAGGAGAGAGTGCAAAATGTAGTGTTACAATCATAGCTAGGGTGTAGAGAAAGATCAACTTAATGCAAGGTAGGTCCATTCAGAAGTCTGATGGCAACAGAGAGGAAGCTGTTTTTGAGTCGGTTGAAATCATAGAAATCATAGAAACCCTACAGTACAGAAAGAGGCCATTCGGCCCATCGAGTCTGCACCGACCACAATCCCACCCAGGCCCTAGCCCCATATCCCTACATATTTACCCACTAATCCCTCTAACCTACACATCTCAGGACACTAAGGGCAATTTAGAATGGCCAATCAACCTAACCCGCACATCTTTGGACTGTGGGAGGAAACCGGAGCACCCGGAGGAAACCCACGCAGACACGAGGAGAATGTGCAAACTCCACACAGACAGTGACCCAAGCCAGGAATCGAACCCAGGTCCCTGGAGCTGTGAAGCAGCCGTGCTAACCACTGTGCTACCGTGCCGCCCTCCTAACTGGAC